>NC_059437.1:9762381-10062381 GCF_021028975.2 Sphaerodactylus townsendi
GCTGTGAAATTTTAACTTCCAGTTTCAAACAAATGGCTTGATATAAAGCAACACCCACTCCAATTTTAAAAATATATTTGCCAAAATGACTGTTTACCCTCAGACCCTTCTCATACCGTGATCTGCCCTTTTTTTCCATCAAGTCACAACTAACTTAGGGTAACCCCATAGGGTTTGCAAAGCAAGAGATGTTTGGAGGTGGTTTGCCACTGCTTGTCTCTGCATCACAACCCTGGTATTCCTTGGAGGTCTCCCATCCAAATACTAACCAGGATCAGGGCTGAGAGTGTGTGATTAGCCCAAGGTCACCCAGCAAGCAAGTGGAGATTTGCATACCCAGGGTGAAATTACTGGAGCAGGGGTCTGCAACCTGCAGCTCTCCAGATGTTCATGGACTACAAATTCCATTCCATCAATTGGCCATGCTGGCAGGGGCTGATGGGAATTGTAGTCCATGAACATCTGGAGAGCCACAGGTTGCAGACCTCAGCTCTGGAGGAATACATGCATAAGGAAATGCTTAACTTGAACATATAATTCGTGCATCTTGATCAAACATCATCTCTACACGGTGAGTTTTCAGAGACTTCGTGATCTGCCTGGCCGACCATTACTAGAAAAACTTCAGAACAACAAACTGTGGACTGTTGCATTAGAATGTAGCTGAAATCCTTTTTTTATACTCAGAATACAAATTCCATTTGAAGCTATGTACATTTAAGCAATTGTACCAGGCGGTAAAAGGTAAATAATGTTTTGGGGCATCAGCTTTTCTAGGAAACAGTACACTTCTTCAGAAGACCTTTGGATACATCTGAATTAACATTAATTCAACAGTTCTCAGACATCTTTTAACTATACTTCTCAGGATTCACCTGCACACTAACTTCTTGCTACTTTCCATCTCCATCACTTTGTACATCACTTCCAAGCTGTCCTCCATCAAATGCACGAATCTCACACCAGTTAACAATGAACAAGTTTACATTTTCACATAGAGGAATTAACTGAGCAGACTAGATTTCATGGCTGTTTCTCAGATTAGCACAGGCAAACCTGTATTTCTCAGCAGGCCACAGAGATTCTTCTCTCCCTTGTTCTTCTAGAGCAGGGGTCTGCAACCAATTGGCCTTGCTGGCAGGGGCTGATGGGAATTGTGGTCCATGAACATCTGGAGAGCCACAGGTTGAAGACCCCTGTTCTAGAGTCTCCTCCTAACCTCTTCACTCACCTGGATGACCCTCAGCGAAAAAACCACTAGTATAATGCTTTGTGGCACTTACAAACTGGTGCAAAATATTTCAAAGGTCAAGAGCTTGTAAGAGATCAGTACTCAGCAACAGAGATACAGAGACATCATGATGGGATTCCCATCATGGGTTACTTTGTTTTTGGCAAACAGCAGCCGCAAGAAGCTCCAACTAGGAGAAATAGGGATTTTAATTCCAACCTCAATTCTACCCCTTCCCTCCCCAAACTGCTATTTCCTCCATTGTTGGCATGAGTTAAAAAGCCACTCAAAGGTACAGCCGTCATTCAGAGATTCTTCCGGCAACTATTTACCCAGAAAAAAAAATGCACTGGAGATCAGGTCATGATTATCTCAATGTCTCCCCTGCTTTGATTCTAAGATTCCCCCTTTGCTAACAACACCCATGTAGAAGAATGGAGTTGGAAAATGCTAATTGGATTACCTCCAGCCCCTAGGTCAGCCCTGAGGTAAGAGTTCACAACCCAAGCTTGCAGATAAGGCCACAAATTATCAAACTCACCCAACCTCCAAGCCCATACATATCTACCAAGATTTTCCGGAGCACTGAACCAGAAGGAATATCTTCTCCAAAAGGTTAGCTACAAGACTGCCCTACAACCCAGGATGCCCCCAGCAAATATTTTCTGTGAAAGCTCAGAGAAGTTACATCAAATTCCACGTCCCCAGGGAAACCTGGTGACTTTTGTGATCTTGTAAGAAAGGAAGGAGGGGATGGACACACCAGAGATATGGCAACAATATAAATCTGTATCCTTTACATCTATCAATCCCCTTACAACATAACAGAATGGCCTCCTATCTGTATCATCTGACCAATCCAGATCAGAGAAGAGTTTTTTCACTTGCTCGCTTCAATGTTTCCCCTTCTGCCATACTACGAGGTAGATATAACAACCTAGAAATGTGCAAAAGGGTGTGTTCATGTGGTGCAAATCAATTAGAAACATTAACTCACCAATTATTCTGTTGTCCTAAATCGGCAAGTATTAGAGTCAAATACTCTAGGTTGCTTTCTATGATACCTAGCGAGCTGGATGAACTAAGCAGACTATTGTTCTTATTAAATAATTCTGATGCTACATTCTGTGAAATGGCTGCGAACTTTCTGCTGGAAATATCCCACAAGCAACAGTATGTATGAATCAACTTAATTTGTTATATGTTGCAAGTTTGTATTTTGATGCGATTTAGATGTGATTTTATACTTTTTATACTGTTTATGCCAAATAAAGGCTAAATGAATGAACAAAAATGAATAAATCTGTATCCAATGGCTTAAACCACGAACAACGTGGGTAATTTCATCCACAATGTATAATACACAATTTCATAAGCAGTGGTTTATACGATGTAATTTTCACAACTTCAATTTATATTTGAATGGGTACAATTATGTACAAAGTACATTTATAACTGACTCTGAATTAAGTACAATTATGTACAGAATGATACTTCATATATGAGTTGTAGCTTCAAAATGAACACAAAAGGTGCGGCTAGTTAACCTCCGGTATTGGTTAACCTCGTAATGACTTCTTAGGCCCCTCTATTTTTATATGTATATGATATATGCAATATATCCATAGGAGAATTTTTTATTATAAACCCATAAAATAAGGATACATTTCATTTTAAAATAAAAGGTCCTAAGAAGGCATTACGAGGTTAACCAATACTGGAGGTTAACTAGGCCATCGAACTGAGCCCCGAAAAAGCTAACAGACAATGCAATTGATTCAGTATAACATGAGTGAAGGGGGTGGGGGTGGGGGGGTGGGAAAGGCGAACAAAAGATACTTAACTAAGAACTTTTAGCATCCTGACACTACAGCTTCCAGATTCTCGGGAGAAAGAAGTCATGTCAGTTACAACTGCTAAAAAAACCATTATAAGTTTGTAGAAAAATAAATCCTCAAAGGCATCTCCCAAAGGTTATTTTAAAAGCCCAATGTCAATATCTAAAAGAAATGCAAGCATGGGTGACAGCAGCATTATTCTGAACATGTGACAGTGTATATCCAGGGTGCAGAGTGACATCAGAATTCATCTCCCATCCATGCAAACCTCCAAGCACAGGATCACATTTTTCTTTCCTTATTGAGAGTACGATCTTATGCAGAGTTCATGATCAGTTGCAATTCTCACCAACAGCGGTTGTTGCAAATGAGACATAATAGGCCCCTTCCGCACACACAAAATAATGCATTTTCAAACCACTTTCACAACTGTTTGCAAGTGGATTTTGCCATTCCGCACAGCTTCAAAGAGCACTGAAAGCAGTTTGAAAGTGCATCATTCTGCATGTGCGGAATGAGCCATATATTCAGCCAGGGTACCTTCTGCTACAAGCGCAAGAAGAGCCCGGCTGGATCAGAACAGCGGCCCATCTGCACCAGCACCCTGTCTCACACTCTGTCTCCAGTTACACCAGAAACATGGCATACGGGCCCTGATGTCGCCTCCTGGCACCACATTTTCTGCCTCTCAATTTGGAGGTTCCCTTTTGTCATTATGGCTGATAGCCAAGGATAGAGCTATCCACCCTGAATGACATGAACATGCATGCATCCAGAAGAAGAAAGCCAGATTCCCATCTTTCAAATCAAATTGCAGACGTCACAATTCCATTCTTGACTACACAGTTTTCCCCCCTCTCTTCACACTGTTCTAATTGTGTACGCTTCTTTTATTTTTGCTTAGCTGTTGCTCGAGTTTAAGTGTCACAGTGGTGTTAAAAAAGCAGGAATTCAAAAAAGAAGATTTGAACTTTCCCTATTTACAGGGAGGTTTTAAGACTACACCCCCACCCCCCACGGATCTAATTTTTCTGATTAAAAAGAAATATAACTATCCTGGAAACAATTTTCTGTATTCTTCCAACACCATGAAATGTGCCGATCAGCGTCTGCAGCACATCCCCATGAATGTCCAGAAAGGAAATGTTTGTTGCAGGGTAAGAACGAAGGAATGTCATTAGTCACAAGGATTCTCCACACTTCCCAGCTATCCTCCAATATAGTTACAATTGGAAGTAAAAAGAAGCCATTTAACAGATGAGTGTGCCCTTTGGTTATGCATTCAAAACAGATTACAGGTGGCAGAGACCCTTGTTCCTCAAAAGAGAACCAGAAGCCAGAACTGCAAAACTCTTAACCTGTCTTCATAGTGTGGTATCGTGGTTAAGAGTAGTCGGCTAGCGTCTAGGAGACTGAGCTTCAAATCCCCACTCATGTCAGGGAAGCTCACTGTGTGACCTTGGGCCAATCACATGCTCTCTCAGCCCATTCCTACCTCACAGAGCTGTTGTGAGGATAAATGGGAGAACGGAAAGACACAAGGCGCCTTAGGGAAGAAAGGTGGGGGATAATTGAATTAAATAAATATTTTAAAATATGTTAGTCTAGGGGGGGCGGGGAAAAGAGAGGTAACAGCTTTTCAGAACAAGTCCCCTGAAAAAGCCAAGTCCGTGTAGTCAGGCAGGCAGACAATACACCAGCAATGTTTAGAACAGGTGTGCACTGCCACCAAACTTTCTGCAATCTCTTTGTTGTTCTCCAGAATCACTAAAGAAAGCAGAGTATCGTGCATGTTACACTTCACTGCTCATACGATAAAAAGCAGTTGGCATTTGCATAAACTGATCTGTCTTAAGAGCATTAAAGCAAGTTCTTTTTGTGGCAAGGCCCACCGTGGTACCACACACACAGCACATACCGGCACAGATCACAACAGCGTATTCTAAAATCCAAATGGGAAGGCGATCCAGCTATGCCCCCCTCCAAATCACACAACCAGCAAAAAATGAACCGACTCCGCGGACCCGCAGTTTGCCTTTATCTGCTTGCATTCTGAAACATCTACACAATATCCTTTCACCAGCACCAAGTGAGAAAACGAACAAGGGCAAGGCCTGCTGGCTCCAACAGACTTCTCCCTCCCTTTTTGGGAAGCCAGCTTCCTTATTTCATGAGGAAACTGGGATATTTTCAATCTTGAAAAAAAATCACAATCTTTAATTTTCCCCACTGAACTTCATCTCCGCTTCCAACAGAACAAACAAACATGTTCATTTCAGCATTTATTTACGGTGTCGGTAACACCCTAAACATTTCTGAAGTGAAGGACAGACAGTACTCCACCCCAGCAGATTCTCTGCCCGTACCCGACAATATTTGGTGTGTTGGGAGAAAGACATCGTATTTTTCCTCCTAATGCAGCAAAACCACACTCCTTAGCAGCTCCTAGCTTTGGAAGCTAGGACCAATCAGCAAGCAACTATCATTTACAAATACGGAACTCAAGCCTGATAGGAGCTACACCATTGGCCTGAACAGGACCCCCTCTTGTACGTGCCCTCAAATAACCCTCCCCGGTTGCTTCACAATAGACACCTCTTGGGGAAAGGTTGACACTGAAAATGAACCCAGATCACCCCGAAAATAACCGCTACACTCTCTTCTATAAGGGAAAGTTCTGTTTGGCCTTCCTGGGCTGGAGCCCTCCCCTTACAAAGTTTTTTTAAGTCTGCCTTTACTCACCAGATCCTCAAAGCTCCTTCGATGCTCCTTGCCTTGCCAATCCAGACGTCTTGGGATCAACTGCAAAGCGGGCGGGGGGGGGGGGGGATTAGCAGTTAAGGATGTGTATGTGAAGGTGAGGAAAAAACCTATCCCACCCTTACCTCCTCCAGTAAAGCCTTCCCTGATCCTTACAGCACAAGACACCCCATCGCCCAGAAGAGTCTAAGTCTTACCTCCGCAAAACACAAAGGAGAAATGGAGTTTAAAACAAAAGGTAGCAAAAACTCTCAAACCCTATTGATCTTATACAATCTTAAATGGTGATACCAGGCGATCCTCATTGATAAACTGCAATAAGGGGCAGCTCTCCGAAACATACAGACATCCGGCTGACTCAGTGGACGCTCATCCTGTCTCTTAACCAAAACACCAGGGAGAAAGGGAGGAAATTGCCCTCTTTCTTCAAGTCTTATTCACAGCAGGAGATTACTCATAATTACACCTGCACCCTCCCTCCAAGGCAGTGAGCGCACACAGCCCCGTCCCTTCCACACTTCATTTCCACAACAACCCTGTGAGGTAGAGCTGGCCGAGAATTAGCAAGCAGCTCAAGATTACCCAGAGAGCCTTGCAGGAAAGGGCAGGGTTTGAACCCCAGGCCTAATTATACACCGGACACCATATCGGGCTTGGGGGCACAACCAAGAGGAAAAACCCAGTGGTACTTTAGTGGTCGGAACCGCAGGGGAGAGGGGCGAGAAATAGAACCTATGGGAGACTAATAAACGGGGGAGGGGGGTTTCAAGGGCAGGCCAGGCTCACACATTTCATTCCAGAGTTCACTTCCTCGGGTGCATGGGCAGGCACATCCACAGCACACCTGTACCTGCATCCATAGCACACCTGCACCCAAAGCTACAAGCGACAAAAAGGCATAGTAATTCATGGCAAGGGGAAGTAAGGACAGCCCCCCCCCCCCCAATTTTAAGGGCTGCAGAGAAACCCAAGGGGAGAGATCCCCTCTCCCCACCCCTCATTTCCCCCCCCCCGCCACCAGCCCGACACAAACACCTGCCAGCATTACCTGATGCTCTTCCAGCTCCTCCACCAGCACCTGGGAAGACACAAAGGGGGTGAAGAGGAGGGAAGGGGGGTCCCCGGCTCGAAGCCCCCAGCCCCTCGCCCCCCCTCCAGCCCCAACCCGGGAGTCGGCCCTACGGGGCGGGAGGCGCTCAGAAAGAGCCCCCCCAGCTCGGTTGAGCCGGACCCCGCTCCCCGGCCGGCCCCCGCAGCCCCTTCCTTCCCTCCCCGGCCTCACCTGGGCGGCTTTCTTGCACGGCCCCGACTGGAGGAAGCGGGCGATCAGGTAGTAGAGCTCTGGAAGGAGAAAAGGCAGGTTAGGGGCCGGGGCCACGGGGCGGGACGGGACGGGGGGCGGCCGGGCCACGGGCGAGAGAGGGACCCACCGGCTTCCAGCTGGATCGGCGCGGGGGCCGCCATCCTCGGCGCTGGGCCCGTCAGGGAGGGGAAGCGGCGGAGAAAAAGAAAAAAAAAAGGCGCCCCGGCGAGCTCGGGCTCGGGCTCAGGCTGGGCTGCGAAGCGGCTCGGCTCGGCTCCCTCACGGCCGCCCGGAGCAGCCCCGGCGGCGGGGGTCGTGAGGCGCCGCTCGCCGCCGCCGCCGCCTCATCGCCCCGGCATGGAGGGGGCCGAGGGAGGAGCCCCCCGGCTGGGCTCGCTCGGACAGGCGAGGCGGCGAGGACGGCGAGGGCGAGCCCGGGGAGGGCGCTCGGTCAAAGGGGGGGAACGAGCCGGCCTGACCGGGGGAAGGGAAGGAGGCTGGCTGGCTGGCTGGCGGAGGGAAGCCTCCGGCCGCGCGGGGGCGATGGAGCAGGCCGGCCCTGCGCGACGGAGGCGGCCCTCAGGAAAGGCCGAGCGGAGGAAGGGGCGGGGAAGGCTGAAGGCGAGGCCGGGGCCTAGCTGAGGCCTAGCTGAGGCGAGAGCAGCCTGGGCCTGGCGTGAGGACCGTTGCTGGCCGTGCCTCGGACCGTTCGTTCTAGAGTGGGGCGGGGAGAGAACTAGAACCTCCATGGAGCATTTCCCCCCTTATGTGAGCTGCTCATCCTCGCCTACCTCAGTCTCCGTTGGAGACCGGGGCGGGGGGGGGGGAGGGGGGGAATGAAAACCCAATATAATGACAGCACCGTGTGGCCGGTCGGATCAATACGAAATGGCTGCAACAGAATCAACAAGCCTTTAACTTAGACACAATCAGTTAGAGAGAAATAACAGTGGGTTTATATGTTTTTACATGTGAGGCTTCAACAAATTAGCAAACCTTATGATTTGAACACAACGGTTTTATATCATTTGGATAGAAATAACAGTGGATAGATATACCCTGTTCCCCCCCCCCCCCCAAAAAAAAATAACACAGGGTCTTATATTAATTTTTGCTCCAAAAGATGCGTTAGGGCTTATTTTCAGGGGATGTCTTGTTTTTTGCACTGCCCACATCACCAGATCAGCTGGTTCCGGGAGTCTGTAGCTAGGGCTTATATTTCAGGCATCCTCCAAAAAAATAATAGGGCTTGTTTTATGAGAAATGGGATTTTTTTTATACACAACAATTTTATATCATTTGGAAAGAAATAATAGCAAGTGTGTGTGTATATGTACGTGTGTGTGTGTGTGTGTGTGTGTGTGTGTGTGTATATGGCTTCAACAAATTAACAAACCTTTAAACACAACAATTTTATATCATTTAGAGAGAAATAACAGTGGAGATAGATAGATAGGTAGGTAGGTAGATGATAGATAGATAGATAGATAGATAGATAGATAGATAGATAGATAGATAGATAGATAGATAGATAGATAGATAGCACAACTACTATACAAAATCTTCAGTGCCTTTCAAGAAAATCACTCAGATCGTTATAATTACTAACAGTGCCCAGTAAAATAAAGAAAAGGGAGAAAGGTAATAATGCAGTGTTTCTTTTTCCCGTCTGTTCTTCTGCTTAGGACCTATGCCATATGTTGTAGTTGCTGAAGGTCATTCTTCAACTTGGGCCTGTAAAAAAAAAAAAAAGCCATTCTCTCAATTAAGCAGTGGTCATGTCTCCTCTTGCAGGCTGGATCAACCCTAGTAGTTCAAAATATCTCTCCCCACCCGCCCCCAAGCAAAGCTGAGGTTTGTGGGCTGTTAGGGTGGACCTGGAGGGCTCGCTTCCGCAGCACATTCCACAGCTAAAATTGGGGTGAGGTCGGCTTTAACCTTAGGCCTAGGGATGTCGCTGGGTGGATTTTTGTGGAAGGAGGTGTTTGTGGTGGGCTTTTCAGAGCCAACGTTACTCTCAACTGGGGGGGGGGGGAATGTTTTCGCTGTTTTGAAACTTTTTTGGTCTGATGGGTGTTAGGAAGTCGTTAGTTGACTTTTGCGGATGAAGTGGTACTGTTTGGTGATTAGTGAGTAATCTGGAGCCTTGTTCCGTAGGCTTGCCAACCTCCAAGGCGAGTGTGAAGATCTCCCTAAATTACATCTGATCTTTGGACAGCAGAGATCAATTTACCTGGAGGAAATGACTGCTTTGGAGGGCATGTCATTGTTTCCACTGAGGGCCATCCCCCTCCCCCAAAACCTGCCCTCCCAATCTGGACCTCCAATTCTCCAGGAATTTCCCAACCTGAAGCTGGCAGTACAGATATGTACAAAGGGAGTGAACTTGTCCCTAGGAAAAATAACGAGTAATTAATCTTATTTATTGTAGAGGGAGCCAATGGCAAACCACCTCTGACTCCTGCTTTGAAAACCTAACTGGGTCACTATAAGTCGGGTACAACTTGAAGACACTTTATGCAACACACAGGTATATACACACAGAGTTTTATTTACTGGGAAAATAGCATTAACAGCTCTTTCCTATAAGAAAAATGCTAATAATGGCAGAAGATTTCAATATTGAAAGAGCTCCTTTCCTTTTTACATGTCAAGAACGACAAATCGTAGAGTCGGGCAAACTTCAAGAAATGTATCTTTATGATACAGATTCCATGAGTTTGACTCCCTAAGCCAGGGGTAGGGAACCTTTAACACTCAAAGAGCCATTTGGACCCATTTTCCATGGGAAAAGAAAACACTTGGAGCCGCAAATAATTTTTGACATTTAAAATAAAGATAACACTGTATATATTGGGTTTTTTTACCTTTTACTCCACTCATTCTGAGAAGTGCATGGATAAAATGCGCCCTGCAAATGAGACCCAGCGGCTCGGCCTACCCGGCCGCCCGGGGAAAGTACCCGCCCAGCTCCCAAAGGGCGAAGAGGCGAGAGAAGAAGCCCGTGAAGCGCTGGCCCGACCCGCGACGGGCGGTTAATCGCGCTTCGTCCTGCTGCCTGCAGGGCCGGGCAAGGATGGGGAGCCAGTGGCAACGCTCAGAGCTCCTGAGTGCAAGGGTAGAAGAGCCGCATGCGGCTCTCAAACCGCAGGTTCCCTACCCCTGCCCTAAGCTTTCCCTGGAGCCAGTCGCTAATACTCAGTCCCAGCCTACCTCACAGGCATGTTGTGAGACTAAAATGGAGAAAAGAATGATATAAGCTTTGGGTCCCCATTGGAGAGAAAGGAATGAAATAAATAAATATGGGAATGTGTTGTTAGTTTTTGACATGGCAGTAATCCTTGGCGAGGATTGTTTACTAGCATCTACTTAATGTCACTCTGTAGTGAGGATGCTGGACTTGCTAATTTTATGAACACATTAAGTGGAGGTTTTCCACATGTAACATGTAGTAGTAGTGAACCCCTGGTATATTGTAAGAGAGAAAAATGGAATGTGGCAGGAATCTGAGGCCCTTTCCGCACGGGCCATTTACAGCACCCTAGGGACGGCAAAAACGCCGTCCCTAGGGAGCTGTTCACATGGGGGGCGACGCACCCCCCAGCGTGGCCGTACAGAAACGGCCTGAGGTTCTGCCTCCTAACGAAGTATATGAAGGAACTCTGACCTGGATAGCCCAGTCTAGCCTGATCTTGTTAAGATCTCAGAAGCTACAGTGGGTTGACTCTGGCAAGTATTTGGATGGAAGATAAAAGGTAAAGTTTCCCCTTCAGTCGTGTCCGACCCTGGGGTACCCCTGCAAGCAGTGATTTTTTGGCAAGCCGTTTTTGTGGGGTAGTTTGCCATTGCAAACCACCTTTGTACATCTCTTGCCTTGAAAAACCCCACAGGGGTTGCCTTAACCACTGGGAGGTAGTTGTGAATTTCTGTCATTATGCAGGGGGATAGACTAAATGACCCTCAAGGTTCCTTCCAACTTTGTGATTCTAGGTCATTTGTGACTTCATGCCTCCCCCTAAAAGAATGTGGGAGAGTTGTTGGCATTCTGTGCATATATAAAAATATTTAATGCATACAGGGTCTGTAAGTCTTTCCTGTCAGAAATACAGATGGGGGATTTGTAGCTCCCATTAGGATTAATGGAAAATTCTGGGCAGTCTAGACTTTTGAGAAATAGATAAGGAGATGTAGGAGGTTTGTTGGATTTTGGGATCAGGGTCATATTGGATTGCTGACATTCTATCAACAGGAGCAAATGGCTTGTGGTTTGTGCTGTTTAGGAATATTTCAGAAACTGAGCTCGGATTCAAAGCCATTTTTGCAGGATTATTTTTAAAATCATGTTAAACATAGATAAGGCAGTGGCTCAACATGTTACAAGCTGCTGATTTTGTCTTGTTTGTCTGCCATATTTGTTATCAAAAAGCTGTTGGAGGAATCTCAGCTTGAAGGTTGAGAAATACAGTCCTGTCCTGCATGTCAAAGGGGACTTTTACAGATTTTTTTAAAATGTGAGTATAGCATTTCAGACAGGGGAATAATACATGCTTTGTGTTGACAGACACGTATTGTAATCTGCAACTCCTCTACCCACATAAGGAAGTAGTTAAGGGGTTGCCAAGAAAAGAACTGACTCAGTCCCTGACACACACTTTAAGTTGCTTGCTTTTCACTAATAGTCTTTTCTGCTCACATAGAGAGCTTTTCTACTCATAATTTATTAGGCAGTTTAATTCTTCCTTTCTGTTGAAGCCCCCTTAACCCACAAGGAAGGAAGGAAGCATCAGTTTATCAAGGATCTTTTCTCACATACTGTAGCAAACCTGGGCTTACCATGGAGTGTACACCAGTGGTGGCGAACCTATGGCACCCGCAAGTGGTGGCGAACTCTGTGGGCACGCGCAAACAGAGTTCATCACACATACATCTAGGCTGGCCTGGGCCGCTGGGCTCGATTATTAGCATTAAACCTAAGACCTAGTTTTGGGAAAACAGTGTAGATAACCCTGTTAAGCGCTGCTAAACCCCACTGATTTTCATGCAAAGAACTAAAGTACGATCCTTTACCTGGGAGTAAGCTCAGTTGCTGGCAATGGGGCTTGCTTCTGAGTAAATCTTCCTAGGGTCATGATTCACCCGTTCAAAGAGTTGCACAGTTGCTTCAAAGCAAAGCCACCGACTACCACCAAGCTTACTCCCAAGTAACACAAGCCTCAGAGTGAACTGGTTTGCTTCTAAACTAAAACCTCAGTGTTCAGGTTAAATTGCCGTGTTGGCACTTAGCGATATATAAGTGGGTTTTGGGTTGCAATTGGGCACTCGGTCTCAAAAAGGTTCACCATCACTGGTGTACACTCAACAGAGAACTACATCTAGTCCTAGCGTTCAAACATGTAATAATTTTTTTCAAACTTATTTGTAACGTAATGTGTGCAGCGGATCCAGTTCTTTGTAAATACTAGTTTCTTCTAGGAGACAAATGTTTGTTTTTTGACTAGTTATCCTATAGTAGCTAGTGTTCAGGCATGCTTTAAGAGCAGTGTTAATGACCGTTGAAATATAGTACACCAATCTTTATCACTTGAAAAACTCTTCCCTGATTATTTTTTTTAAAGTTGCTTATTGCAGTATTATTTTTAGCAATACAACAAACCTTTAAAAAATAAAATGAAAGATTCTTAAAAGTGTGTCGTGTAGACAAACAGACATTGTCTTTACATCTGTTCCTTCTGTAACTATAGACTGGTAAGGAAAAATAAGTGCCTTTCTTGTAACATATGGCAGCACCCCAAATGTAGTTGCATCTACTCTGCATTCATCCTGTCCCACTGTTCTTTTTTCAGTGATGGATCACTTCTATGGAAACTCTAGAAAAGAAGAGATAATATGAATATGTTTTTCCCCTGGGTTTCATTGTAAAGGAGAGGTCTCTCCTGTTGTATAGAAACAAAGTGCTAATAACTTCAGCAGGCCTTGCAGCAAGAAATTCCGAATGAACAGTGAAATACATTTCGAAAACTTTTTATCAGGTGCATTCAGTGTGTTTAGTTGACCTTAGGTCTCAAATGCAGCATATACCATCTTTCTATTTTGGCTGGATTGACTAATAGTCTAGTCCACACTTTATGTGATATGAATTGTGTGCTTTATTTTCTGTTGTAATCTGTTCATTACCAGGGCAAATTGTAGCTTCAGAAAGAAAAGATAGCAGATAAAATTTGAACATCTAGCTTTTTTTATCTGCAATTTTATCACATTTTAAATTTAGCTACTTTTATGTACTGGATAATGTAAGACAGAGCTTTGGGCATTGGGCAAACCCAGACAATCTGTAGATAATGAAAGAAGACAGGTCCTTGTCATAGCAAAGACAGGGCTCTTTAAGAATGTATAGAATTTAAATCAATCCATCTGTAAAATGTGTGCATAAAGTACCTTTTATAAAAATGATTTTAGCAATTTGCAAACCATCTCAGACTGAAGCATCCAGGGAGATCCAACATGATCCCTTTTTGCCACTTGGAAAGCTGTCTCGTTAAAAGCAAATGAAAAATGATTAAATCAGCTTCATAGTAGGGCAGCCTTAATGCTTAATATTATTGGGAAGGGAGGTGTCAAGGAATAATAAAGGGAAAAGGATTAGGACTAACTAAAAAAACCCGACTGGGGTGAAAGGAAGAAGGAATCTAGAGGAATCATTACAACTGTGTACAATTCATTTTTTTACTTCAATAAGATCTCCATTTGTTTTGCACTTGGTTAATTGCTCTGGATATAGCTTTCACGCTGTGAACTTGTCATACTCTTCAATACATCATGCATTCTCAAGTATGTATGGGAAAACTTATCTAGCCACTATTATACCTTTGTTATATTTGCAGTTTAGTCATTTTATAAACATTTGTCTCTTATTAAGGGCCTAATATATCTTAAGGGCCAACAGCTGAGAAATGGGTGAAATTGTTACTTCTAAAGAAGAAAGAGACTGATATAATTGTTTTTGTAAGGCATTGCAGAGTTTCAAAGTAACTGAGCAAATCCTCATAGTGTGGTAAATTTCCCTGAACCCTTTCACAATGCTAATGCTTATCATTAGGTTTCACTCCTTTTCTAAACAGCCTGTGTGACATTTTGTTGAATTACAGGGCCTACTTTGCTCTTGATTCTCTCCCTCCCCCATTCTATCCTTACAGGGGCCTTTCTGCATGTCGAACAATCAGAGGCTTTATGGCAAATATTCTAGAAGCTTGGCCTGAGCATAGGGTCCTGTTTATATCTGTAAAGGAAAACTTGGTGTTTCTTCCCGCACTTTTTACTCTTTAAATTATTTAACCATGCTTTCTATATTTGATCTTGACTGAACATGAGAACTGATTATTTTTTTCCAGTGATGTCAAAACCTTCTACTCTCAATTTCCTGAAAACTCAGAAACTTCTGGTATTAATTCTGAAATCGTTTGTGTTCCTAAATTCTATGGGAACCATATTCCTTTCTATTCACCCAACAGGTGGTTGGTACTGAATGGCCTTGGGCCTGTCACTAATCCATCAGTTGGCCTACCTCACCTGGTAAGGTGAGAGGATAAAATAGGGGAAGAGAATCTATGGGGACCACTCTGAGTTTCTTGGAGGAAAGGCAGGATGGTGACACAATAGCTTTTTTATGTAGTCAGTTTTGATATTGCCAGTCGTCTGTTGGAGAAAAAAGCCTGCCTGAATTGAAGCAGCTCATATGCCCAGACATAAAGCAGATGATCTGCAATATCAAAACACTAATTGTTTGAGGGTAGCATGTATATCAGCACCATCCAGAACAATTGCTCATCACGCATTTGTCTTCAGCAGTTGCTACCAGTGGGGACACAGCAAACTGTGTGTCACAGCCACAATATTTTTGCAATCAACCCTGTACTCATATCCAGAATGAGTGTGAGGAAATTGGCTGCTCCCTGGATACTGGTGGCTAGCCAGGTCTTGCAAGATCTCAGAAGCGAAGCTGGGTTGATTGACCCTGGCAAGTGAATGGAAGACTTCCATGGAGCACCATGGTCATGTTGCAAAGGCAGGCAACGGCAAACCACCTCAGAATGTCTCTTGTCTTGAAACCCCTGCTAGGATGGTCATAGATCATATGTAACTTAATGACCAAAAAAAGTCACTCGTCGTTAGGAGCAAATTTAAAGGAAAAGGCCTACCATGGCATCTGAGATTCTATGGCCTGGGCATAGATAGACTTGTATGATGCAGTTCTGTAATTTGGTATCTTTCCATACAGGAGCAAACTTGTATAGTTAACCTGTTGCTGCTGTTCACGTCATATACAGCACACTGACAACAGGGCTTTCATGTGGCAGGTTTCTCTGTCCTAGATTCCCAACGATAGGCATATCTCTCCTTGCTTTTTCAGGGTTTTTACGGAATGGGCAGCTGAAAATCAGGATGATAAACTATCTGTGTATCAGGTTCTTTACATTCCCAGCTTTTATTTTGAAAAAAAACCCCAAGTCTCTAGGCCAGGGGTCTGCAACCTGCGGCTCTCCAGATGCCCATGGACTACAATTCCCATCAGCCCCTGCCACCAATTGGCCATGGTGGCAGGGGCTGATGGGAATTTTAGTCCATGGATAAGGTGACCAGATGGTCACCTTCAAGAACCGGGACGGGCGGGCGGCTCCCCCGTGCGCGCACGCGCACACACACACACACTTGCACAGCCACACACACTCGCACACACACACGGAGCGCACACTCACACACACACACACGGAGCCACACACACTCGCACACACACACGGAGCGCGCACACACACACACGGAGCCACACACTCGCACACACACACGGAGCGCACACTCACACACACACACACACACACAGAGCCACACACACTCGCGCGTGTGCACGGAGCGCACACACACAGAGTTACCAATAATCACACGCAGCCACACACGGAGCGCACACTCGCGCACACACACGGAGCCACACACACTCGCACACACAATAATATCTGTATCATTAATACGGATGCATTGCCTTCTGGGGCGCTACCGTTTCCCACCCTGTGACAGGGCGGGAAACAGTAGCGCCCCAGAAAAGGCAGTGTGCTCCTGCGTGTCAAGCAAGGCCGGGAGGCTGCCGCACTGCCTTGCGCCCCAGAAGGCAGTGCAGCAGCCTTCCAAAACCCGGGACATTGGGGAAAACCCGCGGGACGCGGGACAAGTTCTTTCAAGGCGTGAATGTCCCGCCAAAAGCGGGACGGATGGTCAGCTTATCCATGGACATCTGGAGAGCCACAGGTTGCAGACCCCTGCTCTAGGCCCTTTTGTTGCAGGGAGGTGTCTTTTTCCCTTCCCCACAATGGAAAGTACTAGACACATTTTAAAAAAACAAACTGAAAACTGGGAATTTGGAGAAGGGGGGAGTGGCTCACAGCAGAGAAAATTGCTGCCGTGTAGACAGGACCAGGTAAGTCAGAAATATCACGCCGACCTGGCTTAGCTGTGATCCTTTCCTAAGTTTGACAGCAAAGCAGGTTTACCAAAGATTGGAGAAAAGACAGGGATGCCCCATACAGTGCTCAAAAGTGTGCCATGATACTGTGCACAAGCAGGGGGGGAAACCCTCCTGACCAGCAGCATCAATTCTGGAGCCAATAACCAAGTGAAAACGGCCCAGGTGGCTGTGTGTTAGCAGCACCATCTCAGCCCTCCATCTGCTATCTAGGGTTAGCACCATCCTGCCATCCAGTGTTGTAAAAAAAAAGTTATATGAAGTTCCTTAGACGTTTCGAAAAATGTTGCATAATATTAACATTACGTGTTGCACTCACTGCATATTTTAATCCTTAAGTATAACAAGGTTATGGCAGCTCTCCTTTCCAGTCTAAGAAACAAGCCCTGCTTTCTGCATTAGCTGATGCATCTGTACAGTTTTCATAAACAGGGCTCACATACAGCATGTTATAGTTGGTTTTCCTTGAGTCTTCGAAGTCACAAACGAGTGTGAGTGAGAAGGAAATGATTGCAGTTTGTTTACCAGATGCAAAACTCACCCTTCACTGCTGCTTGTGGTCTACAAACCAGATGCCGCAGAGGATCCAGCCCCAGGAGCAGCAGTGGCGTAGTGGTTAAGAGCAGGAGTACTCTAATCCGGAGGGACCGGGTTTGATTCCCAGCTCTGCCGCCTGAGCTGTGGAGGCTTATCTGGGGAATTCAGATTAGCCTGTACACTCCCACACACGCCAGCTGGGTGACCTTGGGCTAGTCACAGTTCTTCTGAGCTCTCTCAGCCCCACCTACCTCACAGGGTGTTTGTTGTGAGGGGGGAAGGGCAAGGAGTTTGTAAGCCCCTTTGAGTCTCCTTGCAGGAGAGAAAGGGGGGATATAAACCCAACTCCTCTTCTTCACTGTGAAGACAACCCAAATGTCCTCAGTAGCAGACAGTTTGAGATGTATGCACCCCAGTGCTCTCTGTGGCTCCATAGGAATTGTGGTACATGCTGTATGACATGCTTGATGGGTTGTCAGCACTGTGCTAAGCAGGCCACTTCAATCCAGCAATAATTTGCATGAAGGAAAGATGACAGATGGGCATGTAAGTGAGAGTTGACTGACTGCCCTGCCAACTAGGTTTAGCTGATTCCATTGGACCCAATTCACTGTCTGGGAAGGAAGATAAAAACCTCCACATTTTTAATTTAAAAAATCACTGAATAAGAAATCTCTGACTGTTGTGGCAAGGAAATAAGAGAGTGGGTGCGGTGTAGTGGTCAAGAGCAAGTAGACTCTAATCTGGTGAACCAGGTTTGTTTCCCCACTCATACATTCCTGCTGGGTGACCTTGAGCTAGGTCACAGTTTGTTCAAAACTCAGTCCCACCTATCTTACAAAGTGTCGTGGAGAGAGGAAGGGAAAGGAGTTTGTCAGCCAACTTCAGTCAGGGTATAAACCCAAACTCCTCTCCTTCCCATCCTCCATATGAAGCCTGCTGGGTGCCCTTGGGCTAGTCACAATTCTCTCCAAACTCTCTCAGCCCCACCTAACCTCACAAGGTGTCTGTTGTAGGGAGAGGAAGGGAAGGTGATTGTAAACCTCTTTGAGATTCCTTAATGGCAGAGGGGGAAAAGGGTATAAAAACCAACTCTTCAAATCTAAACAATCATCGGTGTACCAATGGGGGGATTGGGAACGGAGGCACAAACTGAGGAGGGGAATTGGGAACGGAGGCACAAACTGAGAAGGGGGATTGGGAACGGAGGCACAAACTGAGCCCTCCTGCAAGGAAATAATCCCTTCTGAACTACACTGCCGACTGTTGGGTTGAGCAAGCAACATAGGTCAGTATGCTTCTTTCACTGGTGACAGCAAGTGTAGTGGTTATAGAGTCAGACTGGGATCTGGGGTGCCTGTTCTGCCATGGATTCTCCACTGGGTGACCTTGGATCAGTCACATCCGCTCAGCCTCACTTAACTCACATGGTTGAGAGACTGAACTGGAGGATAGGGAAATGATGCAAGTTTCTTTGGGATCCCCACTGGGCAGAGTACAAATGAAATCAATAATTCACTGCCTCCTTCCTCATGTCGCTGAATCAAGTTCTGCTTTCCCCTCCACCTCGGTTTCCGTTTTCTCCCTCGTCCTCCATTCCAGATATCCTTCTTCATTGCCGCCTCCTTATTTCCCTTCTCAATCCCAAGTGGCAGGTGAAAGGCCCTGTCCTGCACCAGAGGTATTTTTGTTTGCTTTTAGTTTGGTAAAATGTGAAGGCACTGCTGTGTTATAGGAATGCTTCCCCTAGATGGAGCTGCGCCACCAAGAACTGCTCATCGTCCTACTGGCCTTTTCTTCAAGACACCATTGAAGGCTGATTTCGGTGGAGACCTTGTTGAACGGTCTCTCTCCTGTTTTTCTAAAGAATCCCACTTGTACCGAAGCATGCAGGATTTGGAGCCTGTGTAAATGTGCTTGCCAATTATTTAAACCGTTCAGTCTCTTGAAGAAAATGTCACCTGTCAGGCATAATGTAATCTGTTCCGCTGTAGCTTGATTCATATCTCAGAGCAGCAATGGCCGCTACTATTTTCTGTGTCCTGGCAATCGACTGGTACTTTGATTTATATAACAGAATCTCTGATTCATGCAAACTGGGCACTGTTTTCCTTAAAAATGTAATTTTAGATATGTATTTACATACACAGATGTTATGGGTGATGTATGTATGTTTGGCTGAGCACGGCTGAAATATAAAAAGAAGAAGAGTTTGGATTTATACCCTGCCTTTCTCTCCTGAAAGGAGTCTCAAAGCAGCTTCCCTTCCTCTTCCCCCAACAGACACCTTATGAGGTAGGTGGGGCTGAGAGAGTTCAGAGAGAACTGTGACTAGCCCAAGGTCACCCGGCAGCCTTCGTGTGTAAGGAGCAAGGAAACAAATTCACCTCACCACGAGTCTGCCGCTCATGTGGAGGAGTGGGGAACCAAACCCAGTTCTCCAGAATAGAGTCCCTGACTTTTAACCATTCTTAACCACTACATCACTCTGATTAGTTACTGGTAAGAAGAAAAAAATTGGAGTATTTTCATTACATACTTTAAGGGCTGTAATCTGGCATTGACAACAGAGTCTGGGGTCTGAAACCTGGCACAGGTGAAGCCTGACTTCATCTTACAAAAGGCGGTGCATACACCTTCCTCTTCAAGGCAGTATTACCTCTCTTTGTGCATAATTATTGATCCACACGCATCCCCCCTTCATTTTTAAGCTTCCAACCCTTTAAAAAAAGAACAGGCAGTAAATATGATTTCCACCTCTTCGGATCATACAGATTCCTTCCAGTCTATTTTGTTTTGAAATCTTTAGGAGTTTCTTATGGCACATCTTTGGCCAATATTCATGCTTCACACACACACACATACACACTTTTTCTCTAGCAACATATTCTTTTAAAAACATATTCTGAAGTTGCATTTGGAAAGATCCTCCTGTATTTAGCCATTGACCCATATTGACAAACGTTTAGTTATGTCAATGCACAGCCTATGTTGAAGGACTGGGTGCATTTGCAGGTTGCATTGTGGACAGCCTCAGATTTCCAGGTTGCAATTGTAAGAGTGTAGGTATGTCCCAAAAAATGAAGCACATGCATGCAAGTATCATACAGAGAGACTTCTTAGAGAACAGCCAAACTGCTTCTAAAGTCTTTCCAATGAAACTTAATAAAGATCAAGCCAATTCCAAAATTATTTTGGGCACGGGGAGGGGGGAGATTCACTCTTCACTGGAGACTGTCAATGGAAAACAGACAATGAAACTGTCGAGGGTTTTCACGGCCGGATTCAACTGGTTGTTTGGGTTTTCCAGGCTGTGTGGCCATGGTCTGGTAGATCTTGTTCCTAACATTTCGCCTGCATCTGTGGCTGGCATCTTCAGAGGTGTATCACAAAGGAAAGTCTGTTACTGGACAATGTATGTAACAGTGATACACCTCTGTGATACGCCTCTGAAGATGGCAGCCACAGATACAGGCGAAACGTTAGGAACAAGCTCTGCCAGACCACAGCAACACAGCCCAGAAAACCCACGACAAACAGACAATGAAACAATTTTTACAAAGGCCTGCAAATTGTTGTGGACCTCAAATATGTTTAATATGTGCCTAATAAACCGTTTAGTTTTCACTCCTGTTAAACCAGAAATTGCCAAACTTCTGTTTTGGCATTATAGCCTAGTGGTCACACCTTAACAGAACATAATTTATGTTTAGTTAATTTCATTTGCAAACAGTGATTTAAGATCTCGTAGGCAACATATTGCTACTGGACGTGTTTGTCATACAGTATTTTCTGTAACGAGGCCTCTCACAGTGAACATTTTTCATTGGTTCTTTACAAACATTAGTGGCATTGATTTAGAAATAATGTCAAGGGTTATCTTAAATTTAAGGTACACACTCTGATCACACTGTGTGCACATTACAAAATCCCACCATTTCCTTAAGCTGTTGCCTCACCATTGAAATCCAGCCACAAATGGCCGGGTGTTCAGACTGGTGAATTCCACAGAGCCCTGGCTGTTTACCTGCAAAACAGAAGTATTGTAATTTTCTGTAGCCCTGTAACACTATTATGAAACTGGCATGTGAGGAACAAATTATCTTATGAAATAAGGCTTCAGGAACCTTATGAAATTATGTTGGTGAGCCTGTCAAACAAAGAAATTAGCATTTAAGGACATAATAGAAGAATGTTTAAATCATAAAGGGAGTCGGTTTTAAACCCCTTGGAACTCCAAAAACGTTCTGCTTCGTTCTGAAGATTTTTTGTGGTTAGGTATGTAGCTTTCTAGGAAACAGCCTGAGGAATGTGGGTTATAGAGATACATATCAGAATATGTGTACTTTTACATTTTATTTAACCTCAGAGTATTTTTAGTAGTTTTCCTTGATCCTTATTATTTTTGTTATTATGAGTGTAAACAAACTAGTGTTGCTTAGAGAATCAATTTACTTTTTATTGATGCATTGCCAGGGAGGATGGTATATAAATAAAGAAAAAATTACTTTATCATTGTGGCTTGAACCATATTTGCTATTGAGTTTGTGCGGCAAAAATAAAGTGTAAGTGCCAGCCTCCTATTAATTTTTACGTTTGTGTCATTAAAGGAGCAGCAGTGGCGTAGGAGGTTAAGAGCTCATGTATCTAATCTGGAGGAACCGGGTTTGATTCCCAGCTCTGCCGCCCTAGCTGTGGAGGCTTATCTGGGGAATTCAGATTAGCCTGTACACTCCCACACACGCCAGCTGGGTGACCTTGGGCTAGTCACAGCTTCTTGGAGCTCTCTCAGCCCCACTCACCTCACAGGGTGTTTGTTGCGAGGGGGGAAGGGCAAGAAGATTGTAAGCCCCTTTGAGTCTCCTGCAGGAAAGAAAGGGGGGGATATAAATCCAAACTCTTCTTCTTCTAAAGTGAGATTTGGTAGATCTTGGTAAAGAGCCAGTATGGTGTACTGATTTAGAGCAGTGGATTCTAATTTGAAGAACCAGGTTTGAGTCCCCATGCCTCCACATGAACAATGGACTTTTCTCTGGTGAACTATATTTGTTTCCCTTCTGCTGCACATAAAGTCTGCTGGATGACCTTGGGCTAGTCACAGTTCTCTCAGAACTATCTCAACCCCACCTACCCCACAAGGTGACTGTTGTGGGGTAGCCACCTTGAGACTCCTTACAGGACAGAAAAGTGGGGTAGAGATTCAAACTCTTCTTCATCTAGACTAACCTTGAGCAGATAGGAAAATGGCTAGTAGGCTCTCCCCAGTGTATGTGAATTTGGTCTGTCTGAAAGCATATTGCTCAGATAAAGACTTTCCTCCAGTGTTTGTTAATCAGGTTGACTGCAGTAAGAATCACGAACACTTCCACAGTGGAGAACTTGAGTAAATAGATAGATCAGGGGTAGGGAACCTGCGGCTCTCCAGATGTTCAGGAACTACAATTCCCATCAGCCTCTGTCAGCATGGCCAATTGGCCATGCTGGTAGGGGCTGATGGGAATTGTAGTTCCTGAACATCTGGAGAGCCGCAGGTTCCCTACCCCTGAGATAGATACTTCACTTACAGTCAGTGACCAATCATAACAAATATTAATGACAAGTGGCATAAAAAGCAATAAAATGGAAATGTCATTATATTACCTATGTCATTATAAAATGTGTTAAAAGAAATTAAGAGAATGGATTACAATCTTAAAGTCATAAAATTTACAAAGAGGCTTTACCAGACTTTCTCACACGCATTTTTCCTATATTTTTCTTTCAATTCTGTTGTTGGGTGTTGTGGGGTTTCTGGGCTGTATGACCGTGTTCCAGTAGCATTTTCTCCTGACGTTTCGCCTGCATCTGTGGCTGGCATCTTCAGATTCTGCTGCTCATCTTCAGATTCTTGAGATTCTGCTGCTGTTCATGAGCTTGTTGTATATTATTCTAGCACATTTGAGTACCATTCTAATGTCAGCCAGTACAGCACATATATTTCTATGAAATTGCACGGCAAATAATTCTTCATAAGATCAATGGATCCATGTTGTTCAATATATGAGCAGCCAAATCAGTACTAAGCCCAGTGATAGCCGAGTACTGTAAAAATGAATCATAGAGTTGGAAAAAACCACAAGGGTCATCCAGTCCAACCCTCTGCCATGCAGGAATACACAAAGCACGCCTGATAGATGGCCATCCAGCCTCTGTTTTAAAGACCTCAAAAGAAGAAGACTCCACCACTCTGCGAGGCAGTGAATTCCACTGTTGAACAGCCCTGACAGTCAGAAAGTTCTTCCTAATGTTTAGGTGGAATCTCTTTTCCTGCACCTTGAATCCATGACTCCTGATTCTAGTCTCTGAGGCAGCAGAAAACAAGCTTGCTCCCTCACCAAAATGACATCCCTTCAAATATTTAATCATAGCTATCAAGTCCCCCCTTAACCTTCGCTTCTCCAAACTAAATATACCGAGCTCCCTAAGTCACTCTTCTTAGGGTATGGATTCTAGACCTTTTTCCATTTTGGTTGCCCTCCTCTGGACATGTTCTAGTTTGTCAATATCCTTCTTAAATTGCAGTGCCCAGAACTGAACACAGTACTCTAGGGGAGGTCTGACCAGTGCAGAATGGAGTGGTACAATTGCTTCCCTCGATCTAGACACTATACCAGTGGTGGCGAACCTTTTTGAGACCGAGTGCCCAAACTGCAACCCAAAACCCACTTATTTATCGCAAAGTGCCAACATGGCAATTTAACCTGAATACTAAGGTTTTAGTTTAGAAAAAATGGTTGGCTCCGAGGTGTGCGTTACTCAGGAGTAAGCTTGGTGGTAGTTGGTGGCTTTGCTTTGAAGCAACCGTGCATCTCTTCCAATGGGTGAATCACGACCCTAGGAGGGTTTACTCAGAAGCAAGCCCCATTGCAGCCATCAAGGAGCAGCAGTGGCGTAGGAGGTTAAGAGCCCGTGTATCTAATCTGAAGGAACTGGGTTTGATTCCCAGCTCTGCCACCTGAGCTGTGGAGGCTTATCTGCAGAATTCTGATTAGCCTGTACACTCCCACACACGCTAACTGGGTGACCTTGGGCTAGTCACAGCTTCTCGGAGTTCTCTCAGCCCCACCTACCTCACAGGGTGTTTGTTGTGAGGGGGGAAGGGCAAGGAGATTGTAAGCCCCTTTGAGTCTCCTACAGGAGAGAAAGGGGGGATATAAATCCAAACTCTTCTTCTTCTTCAAGCTTACTCCCAGGTAAAGGATCATGCTTTAGTTCTTTGTATGAAAATCAGTGGGGTTTAACAGCGCTTAACAGGGTTATCTACACTGCCTCCCCAAAACTAGTCTTAGGTTTAATGCTAATAATCGAGGCCAGAGGCCCAGGCCAGCCTAGATGTGGGGGGGCACTCTGTTTGCACGTGCCCACAGAGAGGGCTCTGAGTGCCACCTCTGGCACCCGTGCCATAGGTTCACCACCACTGCACTATACTCTTACTGATGCATCACAGAATTGCATTGGCTTTCTTGGTTACTGTATCATACTGCTGACTCATGTTCGGTTTGTGGTCTACTATGACTCCCAGATCCCTTTCACATATAGTGTTGTCAAGCCAGGTGTCACCCATCTTATATCTGTGCATTTCATTTTTTTTTCTGCCTAAGTGTAGAATCTGAAATTTATCTCTGTTGAAATTCATTTTGTTCGTTTTGGCCCAGCTCTCGAATCTGTCCAGATCATTTTGAATCCTGCCCCTGTCCTCCAGGGGCACGTAAAACTGCTGTTTTGTCTCTATTTTAATTGTTTTCCCTTTTGTTATCTGCTGCTATTGCTCTTGTTGACTCTATTATTGATTTTGTTTTATTGCATTTCCGAGTTTGTTGTAAGCCACCTCCGTGCTTGACAAAGCGACAAGTAAATATGCTTAATGAATATACTCTTCCACGCTCGGAAGAGACACACCCTAAACTACTTCCGTATTTCTTACATTTTGCCCAAGTGGGTGTGCCCAACTGAAATGGGCTTGTCGGCTATTGACTGACCTAAATAATACCAGCTTTTAGACTTGGCATCACTTGGATAAGTCTGGGGAGGAGGGGTGTGTTTGTTCTCTCGAAGGTGATTATCAGCATGTTTTTATCAATTCTGCCGACTCTCTAACTAGAGCTTGTAATGTTGTCCAACAAAGGAACAATTATTCAGACAGTTTGAAAGCTGCATGCTTTAACCTTCCAACTTAATCCAATTCTTACTCTTCCTTGCTATATCCCTCTCTATTCCGTTTCTGGCCTTTCCTGCCTTTTAGCCTGAAATATAATTTTTGAGCCCTTGGCAATTTCTTGCTTCTTCAAAACTGTTGTTTGGCTAGAACAGGGGTCTTCAAACTATGGCCCTCCAGATGTTCAGAGACTACAGTTCCCATGAGCCCTACCACTTGGCCATGCTCGCAGGGGCTGATGGGAATTGTAGTCCATGAACATCTGGAGGGCCATAGTTTGAAGACCCCTGGGCTAGAACAAGGGTTGCCAACCTCCAGGTGGTGCCTGGAGATCTCCTTCTATTTTATTTGATCTCCAGATGACCAAGATCAGTTCTCCTGGAGAAAGTGACTGCTTTGGAGGATGAACTCTATTGCAGCATACCCTTCTAAAGTCCCTCCCCACCCAAATCCTGCATTCCCCCGGTTCCACTCCCAATATCTCCAGGTATTTCTCATCCCAGAGCTGGAAGTCCTAGAGCCCCTCAAGTGTCCTCCTCAATATCCTTTGTCCATGCTCACTGATAAGGGGGAGACCTCTCTCCAGAGGTGGGATTCAGCCGGTTCGCCCCGGTTCTACCGAACCGATAGCTAACTGGCTGAATCCCACCATGGCACCACCCCAGGGTGGCTGCAGATCAGGCCGCTAGCCCAGAGGCGCACGGCAAGGACGTAGGTGTAGATTTTTTTATGGGGGGGTTCAGGGCGGGGCCACACCTCCCCAAGCCCCACCCTAGCCTCAGTGCTGGGGACGGTAGACTCCCATGCTCTGCCCTGCCCTCCCCCGCCCCCCACCAGCTGGGCTCCCAGCCAGCAGCCCCTTCTGCCCTCCCCTCTGGGCAGAGGCGTAGCTAGGGAAAATGGATCCCAGTGCAAAATCTGAGTTTTGTGCCCCCCCCATGGGCGGCCACTGTGATGCTGGAATCCACCCCCAAACAGCATCACTTTCAATGGTGTTTAAACTAGAGAGCCCAAATTCTCCTTTTAAATCCACCTTAAAGGGAGAATCTGGGCCCCCCGGTTAAAACAACATTGAAAGTGATGCTGTTTTGGGGTGGATTATCCCCCACCCTGAAACAGCATCACTTTCAACATTTAAACTGGGGACCTCAGATTCCCTCTTTGAATTCATGCCGAAGGGGGTGGATTTAAGAGGAGAATCTGGGGAAATTTGGGGGCGCCTGCTGTTAGGGGTGCAATTGTTAAGCTAGCAGCACCAAACTTTCAGGGTATCTTTAGGAGACTCTCCTGATGATGCCACCTAGGTTTGGTGAAGTTTGGTTTGGGGGGCCAAAGTTATGGACCCTCAAAGATGTAACCCCCATCTTCTATTAGCTCCCATTGGAAACCATGGGGGATGAACCCGAGAAACTCCCCCCCTTACCTATGTCCTTGGCACACGGTCCAATTGGCGGCCACCCTGGGGTGGTGCCATGGCGCGCAGTGTTCGGGGGAGCCCAGCCCTCCTCCGAAGGCCGTGCTACAGCTGCCCCCCCCCGAAGCTGCTGCCTTCCTTCACCTCCCCCTGCCCAACATCAGAAAGGGGGGGGGCCTGGGGCGCAGCAGTCAGGTAAGTGGTGGCGGGGGGGTGCAAACTGGTGGTTGATCCCTCCTTTTGACCCTTTATTATCTAAGGGATAGTGTCACCATCCTCCAGGTGGTGCCTCCTGAAAAGATCTCCAGGTATTGACTATTACAACTGATCTCTGAGAAAATGGCAAGGTGGAAAATTGGCAAGGTGGAAAATTGCAGCTCTGGCATCATACCCCATTGAAGTCCTTTCCCACCCTAAATCACACTCTCCTCATGCTTCACCCCAAAAATCTCCAAGTATTTCTCAATCTGGAAGTGGCAGCCCTATTAAGTGAACTCCTAAGGTTGATACACAAACACACACACACTCACCATTCCAACTGCGCAGTGTGTATCTGTGGTAGCTAGCATATAATTTTGGCCTTAGTTCTACACCAGAACCAAATTCCGTTGTGCATTCCATCAAACAGATCTTGATATATTTTCTGTGCTGATAACTTGTATGGGAAACGGTTGCTTAACAAAAGACTGGCTAAGCAAACTTGCTTCCTCAGTACACTGCTTCAATTAGGAACAGGGCCAAAGTGAAGTTCTCCTCAGCGAATGAATGCCTCATTTCAATGGGGTAAATGTAGCATACGGAACTTCATGAAACGTCAACATGATTTTGCTATGGAAAATTGTAATGCTTGGACAAGACGGAGCGTTCTGAGTCCGTTTTGCCTTGATGATACTCCATCTACCTAAACAGCACTCTGCAATTAAATTAATCATGAAGCAGAATAGCCAGCATTATCTTTTGAGTACATCCATGTACTAATAGCTTGCATATTATATGGCTAAAATATCACCAAACTAGTCACCAAACCAGTGAAAAGCTAACTGGAAAAAGGGGTGGCATGACCTCAATTTCAGCAGCACATGGAGGCAAACGAGCGGGCACAAATATCTGCCTTAGTGGAGTTGGATTCCCTTCATTTAAAGGTTTGCCTTTTATTTTAGAAGATGGAGTACCAAAATTGTTACCAGTGGTCCAAAAAAATCCCATGTTGTTCCTACAAAGTACGCACCTTTGAGCTCCAGGGATTTTTTATGTGAGATATGGGTTTGACATCCCTCAATATTTGTTTGCCAAGACAGAAACTGACAATTCTAACATATTCCACGTGTGGCTCCAAACACATATCACGGTCATGACAATAAACTCATATAGCAATGTCTAATTCCAGAAAAGTAGCCCTGTTGTGCTGTTAGCAGGAGCACTACAAAATGCTCTGATGCCACTGGGGCTTCGTTGTTGTCTAATGTTACATACCAGATCCAGTGGTGGGATCCAAAAATTTTAGTAACAGGTTCCCATGGTGGTGGGATTCAAATTGTGGTGTAGCGCCAATGGGGCTGGGCGGGGCACGACAGGGGCGTGGCCGGGCATTCCGGGGGCGGGGCATTCCTGGGCGAGGCTGTGGCAAGGACGCAGCCACTGTGCCGGTCCTTGGGCGGGAAACGAATGCACGCAGGCGCAGGCTGCCACGCACGCCGGTGTGCCTCCTGCTAGACTGCTTCAAGTTCTGCGCGCTACTGCTGAGAGGAGGGGCGTAACTAAGGCAAAAATCACGTGGCAAAATCACCAATTAGTAACCCCCTCTCGGCACACACAAATAATTAGTAACCTACTCTCGGGAACCTGTGAGAACCTGCTGGATCCAACCTCTGACCAGATCCCATGGAACATCATAGGCCTTGTTTTTTTCCAGAATAGCAGAAATAGTTCAATGCATTTGTGTGCTTTTAAAACGTAAATATGTGATGGTTCCATCTTTAGTCATTAAAAATATATCTTTCCACTATAACAGTCCTTAATTGCTCTTTATCACCCTTTTATATAAATCCCTGTATAGTAATGTGTTTTATACAAATACTCATGAATTCTGTCCCTGTGCATTTGCTTCATATTCCTTAGAAGGAAAGGTTTAACAAGTGGGGAGTCGTGCCAACGTGTGTTTGGCCAAAACCCGTTAGACCTACATGATTTACTTTGTAACAGCATACAGATGGAAGGTTGCCTTGCCATTCCACGGGGCCCTTTGGCCGGAGAGAAGGCGAGAAAAAAGTCTGCAGCCAGTGAAATGTCTTCATCCTTGGCAGAATGGCCTTAGTGTTTAAGTAATGCTGGAGTTGAAGTAATATCAGAGACCTTGTTCTGGATCGGAGGGCCTCTAACATCACCTTCCTTGTTTTGCCTTGGTAACATGTTAAACTGAATCCATGCCCATTCTTGTCTTTGGCGTCTATACAGCCACCACATGTTGGCAACAGACTGCAGATATTTACCAGAATCTTTAAAATGGACAATTTATTGCCTTAAACCATACGATGTACTTTGTGCAGTTCTCCTAAAAAATGTGTGTGCTGAGGCAAAGAAGTTTTGCCTAAATACCACAGCCTCTCCCACAGCATTGGCAACCTGATGACGTCTCTTCTGGAAGTGACATCATCGCGTCATCACACAAACGGGACTGAAGCCTAGGTCTCAATTTGTGACTGGTAAAACCCCAGCCCCCTATGCTCCTCCCTCACGAGAAGGGGTACCCAGCAACTAGTTGTACTCTTCCAGTCTGTTGAAGTTAATAGACTTAGAAGAGTATAATTCAGGACTGCACTGTGATTCTCTTGGCAGTTCTACTCAACTAAGACAGAAAAGATTAATGGAGAAGGAAGCAAGTGGATTCATAGACCGTTAAGGGCACCAGCAGAGAGACTGCAAAGTCCATTTGTTCCTAAAAGCAGATCTCCCTCAGAAAACTGGCAGGAGAGACTTCTCCCAGTCGCCTCTTGTTTGGGGGTGTGAATTACAGCAATATTGAAGAGAACTTCCACCTTACTCCAAGGAATGAACCTGGGCATTCTTCAGAATTTTTAGGGAAGGTCATTGTGTTTCAGAAATTGCACAGAAACCATTTCCCCACTAAGAAATTAAATCCAGATACAACCAGGTTTCAAAAGAAACAGCAGCTTTTCATATTGGTTTCACCCTTCCCACTGCAGCGTGTGGGTGATGAGGACATCCATGTCTATCATGCTTTCAAACAGTGCACCACTCCCCAAGATCGCGCAATCGAACGGGCCATCTGCTCAGTGGCTCTTTCTTCCTCATCCTGATTGGGGCTGTTGCGCTGTGTTGGGGCGGGAATTTTTAAAAACTTTTCCCCCCGCATCTACGTCACCATGCGCATGCGTAGACAGTAGCTGTTTTTCGCGCTAAGCTATGTTTATGCACGGCTTCGGAACTCTTTACCCATGCAGCTGCGCTGGCACAAAAGTCTAATTTTAGTTTACAGTTGGCACAGAAATCACGTTCCACGCAGCCATGTGTCAACGTTCCACGCAGCCATAGTCTCTGCCGGCGCGAAACAAAGCTGCGTGCGCTTCGTGCACAGCCCACGGCGCTCTGATTGACTGGAAGGCTCTGCATCACTCCCTATGGCGGGAAATTAAATCTAGATTCAACCCCGAACCTTCCCAATTGGCCATGCTGGCAGGGGCTGATGGGAATTGTAGTCCATAACATCTGGAGTGCCAAAGGTTCGCCACCACGGCCCTAGACTTATAGCTCCTCTCCAGACTACACATTTCCATTCCCACTGAAAAAATTGATGCTTTGGAGGCCGGCCCCTATGGCATTGTATCCTCTGAAGACCCTGATCTCCTCAGGCTCCATCCTTAAATCTCTATGGGTTTTCTAACCGGGATCTGGTGATCCCACCTCTCCATCCCCCACTGGTGGGCAGAAGGAACCTGACAACCCTAAAGCAGGTAAAAGGGTTAACCACACACCCGTCTGTTTGTCTGTTTGAAATTATCCACTTCCAGGTATGCTTTCCTCAAGAAGTGCGAGGGAGGGACGACAGTTGAGCCATGGTAATGAATTCACTAACATCTGCATTTCTGCGAGATCTCACGCCTCACGGGCTCTTCCAATGCAAAGATTTCAGCTGATGTTTTCAAATGACTGGTTTTCATATCCCCTCTCAATAAGTGATATTAAAATATTAGCGCTTAAGCTCTGGGTACTTTTATTGCCTACTTCCTATAAACCAGACCTTGGCCCTTTCTTTTTTTTTCTTTTCGAATACAATGGTTAAACCACATTTGCAGTCTTGAGTTAAATTCTTTTTGTATGTTAAATGGGTTTATCGCTATGGTATCATGAGTCAGCTGCCGGCAGCGGCTGCTTTCAGCCCCTAAATACTGAAAAAGAAAGAGCCTACTCATCAGACTTAATTTACTAGGATTCTCCACTTTAGCAACTGAAATAAACCACTCTATTAGCATCATTCGTAGCAGATGTGGACTCTACTGTGGAAACCAAAGCCTGCCCTACAAACCACCCTCCCATCTGCTGTATTGTATTCAATTCCTATTCTCATCAGTTGTATAGATCTCTCGATTTCCTCGAATCTTATACTATGAAGCCTGACAGAACGGAAGCACATTAATTCCGCAATTATACAAATGTGGTACAATAGAGATGCTTTTCGCAAACAGTGGGGGGAAAAAAATCAGTATTTGTGTTGCAGCAAAGATTCAGAGGAAAATTAAGTCTGGTAGAAGATCAGAAGCGAATAATGTTAATTTAATGCCGCACGCGGATTAATGCAGCATGTATGACTTGAAATGTTCCACAAAGCAAACTGGCTGGCCACTGTTGGAAACAGAATACCAGACTGAATGGATGGATCTTTTCAGGCATCCGCCAAGTGTTTTTGCAAACAGGGTAGGGCTAGGTAGGGCTTTTGCCCAGCAAGGCTTCTGAGTGATTATTGGAGATTTGATTGGCCATGCAATTTTTTTTAAAAAAAAACCCATTACTTTGGGAGCAGCTGCCACCGCAGGACAAAGCTATGCACAGTGTTACTGAAGCTAATTTATGGCAGCCATTTTGTGTCTAGCTCTGCCTCCTTCAGTGGTCATTTTGCAGCAGCCATTTTGTTGCTGCTCCCACTATGCTGTGTCAGAATCCCAAATGTGCCCAAAGGGACTGGTGGAATTGTGGGGGGAAGAGGGGGCAGGCAACCCAAGTGTATTTGCCTTATCATGTGGGGGTGCATTCCCCCCCTCCCCCCCCTCCGTGCCTAGCCCCCAGCTGAACTCCCTCCCAGACCTCTGGCTGCTCTTGCAACCCTCCCCCCCCAAAAAAACTTTTTCCTCTCCTGAGCAGCAGTGGCTGGCAACGCACTGGGGGCAGGGTTAAGGCCAGGGAAGGAGTGTGCCCTCTCTGGCCTTAGCCTGCTTCAAAAAGGAAAAAGTTGGGGGGGGGGGGTTTGCAAGGCAGCGGTGGGGAGTTCTGTGGTGGCAGGGAGCAGAGGGAGCTCAGTTGGGCGCTGGGCGCTAGGAGTTCAGTCGGGCAAGCCCCAGGTGCCTTTTTGTGGCAGTACATCATTGCCCACAAGCTCAAAAATTGTGGGGTACCCCTGTCTTAGATGGACCAGCCCATCATTTTTATGCCCCTAAAAGCTGATAGCATAGATTATTTCCTGCTAGCCACTTCCTCTTTTTGGCTATTTTCAGAGGGACAAAATTTGCCCCACCTTTGCTCCATACGAGACTTTTCCAGCACCAGGTTTATCTTTTGCCTGACTAGGTACACAGCTGACACTTCATTATAGGTTAAAATAATTCTGTGTACTTTTAGTTCCCCTGTGTGTATCCTATTTTTTTCCTATACATATTGTTGTTAACTGTACTGTTTGTGTGAAGATGAATGACATAGATATGTACAAGTTCAAATGGAATTCATCCCTGCTGGAAATGAGGAGATGGGATCTCAAAGGGAGAGAGAAATGTGATTGAAAAATCATTGTTGTCCATTATTTTGATTATGTCAGAAAACAGACACGGGTCCTATGAACCTCTTCAGCATCATGTGAGAACTCACAAAAGCTATGGTAGGCAGAGAAAACAGATAAATTAGGTTTGGCAAAAGTTGAATTATCTTTCCATTGTTAATTCAGAGTTAATCCAGCTATTTCCTATTTATGGAGGTAAATGTTGAGCTTTCAGGTTAAAATTCCATCTCTCGTAGCTGGGTTGGGCTTTATTCTGCCGGCTGTAAAATGATTTATTTCTTTGGTATTATGGAAATGCTTTTAAAATGGTTCAATCATTTTGTCAAGCTGTGCAGTTCAGGACTCTTGCACGGGGTAACCTCCCCCCCCCCCCTTTGTATGAAAAAGGTTGAAGTGAGTTAGGCACACATTGTATATGAAATATATGTATACGTTACATTATCCCTTCGGGGGAGGGCGGCAAATAAATCTAATAAATAAATATTCCTCTTCATCTGTGAAATTCCAATTCTCAAGCTTTCTGTGGAAATCTATACAAGTCCTGTTGTGTTGTATATTGACATAGAATCATAGAGTTGGAAGAGATCCCAAAGGCCATCAAGTCCAACCCCCTGCCATGCAGGAACACACAATCAAAGCACTGTTTGACATATGGCCATCCAGCCTCTGTTTGGCTGTATCCCCACAGGAAAATTCAATCTAGATCAAACCAAGTTTGAAAATAAACTGCACCTTTTCATCGAGGTTTCAACCCCCCCCCCCAACACACACACACACACACACACACACCGCAGCATGTTTCCAGTGAAGTCATCTAGGCCTATCTCAGATTCAAAAAATGTAACAATCCCCACTACCACGCAATCAGCTTGGCTGGTCTCTCCTGATTGGCTGTCATGCCGTTTTGGGGCGGGACCTTTTTTGTTCTCCCGCAAAAACGTGCTGACATTATGACGTCAGCACATCATCATGTCTCCCCCACCCAAGTTTCTGGTTGGTTCTCGTTCACTCGTGCTCTTGGGAGAACAGCACCGCACGCACTGATTGGTTGTAAGGCATTTGCGTCACGCTCCATGGCAGGAAATTTGAACCAAGATTAAACCCCCGATCCTCCCCTCCAAACTGGATCGAAGACGTGTTTTTTAAAAAAGTAGTACTTTCAAGCAGGTTCGGCAAAGACGTGGGATAAGGGGGAGAATGAGTGCCAGAACCGGGATGAATCCTTGTTCATCAATCAGGCAGTGGGAAGTTCTTCCTGAATCCATTAATTGACCATGGGGAATCGGCCTTTATAAATCTCCAAAGAAGGAGACTCCTAGGTAGTGCATTCCACTGTTGAACAGGCCTTTCTGTCAGGAAGTTTTTCTTGATGTGAAGGCAGAATGTCTTTTCCTTCACCTTGAACCCGTTATTCCTGATCCTAGTCTCCGGAGCAGCAGAAAACAAGCTTGCTGCCTCACAAAAATGACATCCCTTCATATATCTAAACATGGCTATCATGTCACCTCTTAGCCTTCTCTTCACCAAACTAAACATACTGAGCTCCCTAAGTCTTTCCTCGTAGGGCATGGATTCCAGACCTTTTACCATTTTGGTTGCCCTCCTCTGGACCCATTCCAGCTTGTCAATATCCTTCTTGAATTGCTGTGCCCAGAACTGCACACAATATTCCAGGTGAGTTCTAACCAATGCGGAATAGAGAGGTACAGTTACAACCCTCGTTCTAGACACTATATTCCTCTTGATACAGCCCAGAATCACATTATCTTTCTTGGCCACTGCATCACACTGCTGACTTATGTTCAGTTTGTAGTCTAGCAAGACTCCCAGATCCCTTTCACATGTAATGTTGTCAAGCCAACATCAAAAAACATCAAAGATCATTCTGGCAGCTGTAATACTTAAAATGAAAGATTTCCTGTGCTACAGAGATAGGTGGTAAAGCTGGTTTCCATTAAGTAAGATCAGCATCCTAATAATGCTTTATGGGGGTTCTCTTTAGTGGTCCCACCCTGTTTCACTTCAAAATAAATGTTTAACTGAACCAACTTTGGGAACTGAGGTGTTCCCCGACCCTTCACACACCCTCTCTGTTTTACCTCAGACAACTATGCAAAAAGCCTTTTTTTAAAAGTTAAACAAATTATGGAATTGTATTAATTATTAACAACTCCAGGGGATTAGATTAGTATTAGCATAGAAAGAGGCAGTTGTTACTTACAGATATCAAGATGTTTTCAAAGTTCAGCACAGATGGTAACTTGCTGTTAGAAAAGATGACAAGTTTGTAATGCTTGTAAAGTATGATAGACTTTTGAGATGTTTCACAGAATATATTTGAACGAACAATGGCTCATTCCGCACATGCAGAATAATGCACTTTCAAACTGCTTTCAATGCTCTTTGAAGCTGTGCGGAATAGCAAAAACCACTTGCAAACAGTTGTGAAAGTAGTTTGAAAATGCATTATTCTGCGTGTGCGGAAGGGGCCACTGAGAAGTTCATGTGGTAGCTCTAGTGTTTGTTAACTATATGGAGAAGAAATTTCCTAACTCTGTATTGTCATATCAGTTTTAAAATGTGCATCTCACATTTATGAGAATTAATGTTGCCGGTGAGACGTACTGGTCCCGTTTGTGCTTGCCCCGTCTCCCGCTTTCCTCAAGCGATTTGAAGGAGCTATATAAGATCTAGCTTTAATAGGAATTGCAGTAGCTTATGAATTATCTGTACTACCAGTCTGGGGGCTACAAAATTTACAATGCCTGTGAAGCTCTGTAGTACGCCCTAGAGTACATGTACTCTGTCTTTTATGCCACATTCTCTATGAGCTCCTGGGGGCCACAGTGTCATAGACAGGCCCTCAGGAACCAACAGATAGTCTGGACGCAGTCCTTAGCAGGTTCAGTCATTTAATGTGTACACGAAACCTTAAACCAAGAGAAGGCTGGAAGCAGAAACAGTGATCTGCAAACTGAACCACAACGTTGCTGCCACAAGCTAGCTCAGCTGCATCCTCTCTGTTATAGCCAGCTTCCCATTCACTAGACTAGTGCAATAACCTCTTGCAGCTGGGTTACTTTAGCCTGGCTCCTGCAAAGACTTTGCATCCAATTCAGCTCCCCCAGTGGTGGGATCCAAAAATTTTAGTAACAGGTTCCCATGGTGTTGGGATTCAAACTGTGGTGTAGCGCCAATGGGGCGGGGCGGGGCAAAACGGGGGCGGGGCCAGGCATTCTGGGGGTGGGGCATTCCTGGACGGGGCTGTGGCAAGGATGCAACTGCTGCGCCGGTCCTTGGGTGGGAAACGAATGCACACAGGCGCAGGCTGCCACGCACGCCGGTGCACCTCCTGCTAGACTGCTTCAAGTTCTGCGCGCTACTGCTGAGAGGAGGGGCGTAACTAAGGCAACAATCACGTGGCAAAATCACCCATTAGTAACCCCCTCTCGGCACACACAAATAATTAGTAACCTACTCTCGGGAACCTGTGAGAACCTGCTGGATCCCACCTCTGAGGTCACCCCATAGCTGCTAACCTGCTGCTGTGTCTCCTTTGCTGTAAACTAGCACGCAGTCTCCTCCTGCGTTGCTCCTGGGGCTCTGGAGACAGGGGAGGTGATGGAGATGGCAGGGTCCCCTCTGGCCCTATCGAGAGGCTGAAGAGTCTCAGAGCTAGACCCTGGCTGGGGAACCTCAGAGCTTGGACCTGGCTGTGGATCCCCAGCCTGAATGCTCTGCCTGAGCCTCTGGATCTGGTCCTGCAGGAACTACTGACTGCTCAGGCTCTTCATGCCTGGGAATCTGGAACCTCCTCTCCATCTGAGTCCTCCTCCCAGGGGTCCCCAGCCAGACCAGCCTGCGTTTCTTTACCAACAAGCAGCTTCAGTGTAATTACCTACAAATCCAGTTAACCTTCCCAAAAATGCTCTCATCGAAAACGGAAGACGAGTGGGTTGAAAACATACCGCCTCTCTCAGAACGTGCCAGTGGCCAGAGAAAACCGGCAGCTAACAGTTCTAAGCGGAAGCCTCGTCAAGTCAAAAACTGTAATGAGGCCCAAATGAGATGCAACGGGCTTTTTGGAAAAAAGCATTCTAACTTTGAGATACCCCCAAAGCCATTTTTTCCTTCTTTCATTATGCGTTGTGCCTGCATTCCTCTTCCAAGCCAAATAAAATTGAAATGGGTGAGATGTACAGCCATTCTCCCAGGGATGCCCGAGTTCTCAAATTAGACTGCTCAGGATAAGAGTGTGGCGTGTCAAAATGCCAGAGCTGTCTGACAAGCCGCTTTGGGGGCTAGAAAAAAAAGGGGGGGGAGGAGCAGCATTTTCCCCAAATGCAGAATATTCATGTGCATAAAAGCCCCAGTCTTGCGACCAGAGGCAACAGGGTCCAAGGCAGTGGTTCTCAACCTGGGGGTCGGGACCCCTTTGGGGGTCGAACGATCCTTTCACAGGGTTCGCTTAAGACGCTCTGCATCAGTGTTCTCCACCTGTAAAATGGATAAATGTTAGGGTTGGGGGTCACCACAACATGAGGAACTGTATTAAAGGGTCGCGGCGTTAGGAAGGTTGAGAACCACTGGTCCAAGGCATCTTGCTGGCCTGCGAAAGAAGAACAAAAGCTGTGCTCACTACAGGAGCTGGCTGGAGTGGAGGGTCAGGGTCTCAGGGCTGGGGGTGAGAGGGTCTGCGTGCTGCCAACCAGGGCTGCAAAAGCCCTGGCCAAAGGCAGCTGAAGGTTTTAGAAAAGGTCTGGGGAAGTGCCCCCCCCCCCCAAAAAAAGTGGACCCAAATCCAGAGAGAGACAGACAGAGAGAGAGGCCAGACAATCTTCCTTTCGTGTCTGTCTCTGGAAACCAACCCCCTGCCCTGACCAATTTTTTTCCCTCTCCAGCACCGGATCACCCCCTCCTCTTGTTTCCTGATCCTGCTTTGCATGGCAGGAGTTTGCCTCAGGAGAGCAGCTGGGGAGTGAAGGGAGGCATGGGAGCAGGACTGACACTGCCGTGTCTGAGGCCAGTCTGAGTGGCGGGTACAGTAAACCCAGGCCGGCCACAACATGGGCTGCTCGCCAGGGAAAGCACTGGCCTGCAAGCTGTCCGAATCAGAGCTGAGAGACAGATCTCCCCTGCCTCCCTCCACGGTCACGGGGCTGCCTCCACTGCCTCAAGAGGGCCCAGACCCTTCCAGTGCTTTGGGGGCACTCCAAAAATGCTCTCATTGGTACCTGCCTCCTTCACCCAAGAACACTGAAGCAGGTACCAAGGAGGGGGTCCAGGTGACCAGGCTATTCTGCTGCTGGAGCCACCAGGGCCGTAGTCTTTCTTTCTCCCGAATTTGGGTTGCACTGGCTTGTCCTGCTTGCTCCTGGGGGGGGGAGGGCTGGGGGGGGGCTGCTGCTGGACCAGTGGTTCTCAACCTGTGGGTCAGGACCCCTTTGGGGGTCGAACGACCCTTTCACAGTGTTCTCCATCTGTAAAATGGATAAATGTTAGGGTTGGGGGTCACCACAACAGGAGGAACTGTATTAAAGGGTCGTGGCATTAGGACTAACTGGGCTGGACTAACTGGGAGAGTGCCTTGCTGCCGCTCCTGTCCCACCAGGCTCTGCTTGTTCCGGGGGGGGGGGGCAGGGGGACCAACTGAATGCACACCACTCATGTGACATGTAAAAGTGGCACCTGAGCCATATGCGGCCTCCGCCCCCCCCTACATACGCCATTGAGTAATTCAGCAAAGCGCTCACAGGCTAATGTGTGCAAGCAAAGCCCATCTAGTCTCTGTGTTTGCCAGGAACTTGAAGCCTTTTATCTATTCAAACTAATATACTTCATTTATTATAGGAGCCACACTTCTGGTTAGGATAGAGAAAATACAATTTCCTAATCTAGTTTAACTAAGTAGGATGGAGGCAGATACAGGACCTGTGCCCTGCCTTCGTGGCTGCAAGCGTGCCTGTATTTGAGTGGAGGTGTGAAAGGCAGGCAGGCAGTTTCCTGAAAATAGCAATGTACGCATCAAAGGAATAGCGTCAGAGCAATAGAGAAAGGATGCCCAGTGTCTTGACCCCTCTATCACTCTGACTCTCTAGTCAAGACCCCCTCTGAAGTCTGAGACCTTCACTTCCAACAGCCTTGGTGGTCCTCCACATCAGCCGGTGGAAGAAATGCCCTTGTTTTCCTTTTCTATCCATTTAATTGCTCTCTACTATTGGACTTATTAGGACTGCAGCCCAGGCTGAGGTCAGAAATGGAACAAACGTTTCTAAGTTTGACCCCGTCCCACACTTTCCTTTTCAAAAATGCCATCTGCCATTGCCACGACGGAGCGCTTGGCTTTTCGTGCAGCGCTGCAGTCTCTAGAAGGTTGGCCGGGTAATGGGGCTATTTCTCCCCTTAGATCCGTTTTAAAAGGGAAATAAAGACAGAGAGGATGAAACTGCCGAGTTCTGTTCTTTCTCTTTGCCCCTTCCCACCAATGTATGTTTTAGCATACAGTTCTTGGCAATTTCCAAGAAAATAACCCTAGAAGAATAAAACAAAAAAAGAGTTTCGTTTAAAAATAATGACAACATTAACCTGAAACCCCCATCTCACTATATAAGCAGCTGCAGAGTTTTCTATTCCAAATGGATGATGTAATGCGGGCAGGGGGCAGCCAACACTGTTAACAAATAAAAACCGAGACCCTAGGCCCAGCCAAGATTTTGATCAAACTCATGAGGTTTCTGGTGCACGAGATGGAGAAAATGAATCTGAACTTGTCACTGTGCAATGCAGATCTTGGCGGGACGAGAAAAGGAGAGAAAGAACACAACAGAACGAAACTGAAATAACCTGGAGATTAAAAGGCTATAATCACAGAGCCGAAACAGCCTCCCAGGCCTTTCTCCGGTCTTCATTCAGGCAGGGGAATTGGATGCGATACGACTCCAAACTGATCCCTGTTAATGCTATGCCTTAATCTGGTCTTTCACTTTATCTTCCTGATTTTCATTTCCTCCAAAATATTAATGCCCTGTTCTTCACTTATGCAGAAATATGTTTTTCCCCTCTAGCTTGGATATTTGCGCTTAATATGCCTACTGAAGTACATAGGTGTATATATTCAGGGCCGGATTAAGACCTTTAGAGGCCCTAAGCAGTGAAAGTTTATGGTACCCCCATTTACTGTATATGTAATTCCAAATAAAAATAATAGTAAACGGAAAAAATATATATATTCTACCGGTAATGAATAAATATCATTTGTATGAAACAAAACACTTATTACTCCACTGCCTTCTTGCCTTGAAGATACAAAGCATTTTAACTGATAAGAATCAAAGATGCAGAATGTTTACTATTGCTTACTTATGACTTTATTTATACTACAAAAAGTTTTTGCCTGCATTTTTAGTTGCAGAGTTTTTTATCATCTCCTCAAAATTAATTTTGACCTAACAAATTGGCTTCAATGCTTAGAGATAAGGAGGGGAAAAACCCTGCATAGGGCCCTCTTTACTTGAAGCCCTAAACCAGTGGTGGCGAACCTATGGCACAGGTGCCAGAGGTGGCATTCAGAGCCCTCTTTGTGGGCACGTGAGCTGTTGCCCCAGTTTGGGCACTTGGCAGTGGCATAGGGTTTGGCAAGAGTGTTCCGGGAGTGGGGCGGGGTGTTTTGGGACATTCCAGGGGCATTCCAGGGCAGGGCAAGGGCATGGAAGGGGCACAGGGCGCTCGCGTGCCCCAGGTGCAGTTTCCCCTCGCTCTGACCCCGGCACGCAGTCTCTAAAAGGTTTGCCATCACTGCTCTAAACACATGCTTATTTTGCTTGATGATTAATCCATGGCTGGGTGCATTTATAGTACAATCTTTGTTCAAAGCAGTTCACAAGCATGATCAAACATCCCTTATAAAGTTTATTTTGCCCATCAAGTTATTTTGCCTATATTGCAAAAGGAGAATCTGAAAAGCATGCCTTGTCTCTCAAGCAACTTGTACGCACAAAGGAGGACAGCCAGGTCTCCCCTGGCCACCAGCAGGGGATGGAAGGTAGGCAGTGGTGGGATTCAGCTGGTGCGCACCGGTTCAGTAGATTGGCTACCTAATTTTTTGCTGAGTTTGGCGAACCGGTTGTTAAAAGCGGCTTTCAGAGGCCCGGAGCAGCTAAAAGCCCCATCGCCCCCTCTCCCAGGGAAGAGGGAGCGAGGGGGCTTTCAGAGCAGCAGTGGCAAGGCCCCATTGCCCCCCTCCACCCCCACAAGAAGTTCCTCCGCAGCAGGTAAGTGGGCAGTGGGGGCAGGGGCATAAGGTGGCAAACCGTAGCCCTGGGCAAAACCTGAGTTGGATGCCCCCCCATGGGAGCGGCCACCACCACGACCAAATTTTTTTTTTGCACCAGGACATTGGTGCCTGCAGGGGGTGTATTTTTAGACATATCAGCACCAAAATTTCAGCGTATCATCAGGAGACTGTCCTTATGCTGCCCCCCAAGTTTGGTGAGGTTTGGTTCAAAAATGAAAAACCACTAAAAATACCCCCAAACGACCCCTGCATTTTGATGCCCCCCACAAGGTGGTGCCCTGGGCAGCTGCCCACCTTGCCCAATGGGCATTACGCCCCTGAGTGGGGGCAGGGGTGGTGGTGAATTGGTTGTTAAATTATTAGAATCCCATCACTGAAGGTAGAGTTACCAAATCCAGATTGGAAAATTCGAGGAGATTTGGGGATGGACCTTGCAGAGGACAAGGACCTCAGTGGGCTACAATGCCTGAGAGTCTATCCTGCCAAATAATCCATTTCCTCCAGGGAACTAATCTCTATAATATGGAGATGAGCTTTATTCTGGGAGAATCCCCAGTCCCAGCTGGTGGCTGACATTCCCAGCACATAGTGTTGGATGCACTCAGCGTTTTAAGTCAATTTTGTCCTCCTTGGTGCAAACTGCACCCACATTACTTTTGTGCATGCAGGTGCCATGATAACTGCTTGGGTGGTCAAATGGGATCCTGTCTCCCTTTTGTACCAGTGGAAAACCTGATTGGATCTAACCCAATGACTCTGTATGGAACAGTCAATGAATGCCAGGTGTTCTGAACCTTTCACATGCTCAGAATACCCTGTTTGGTCATGTGAACAGAGCTTATGTGTTTCCTTATGCTGCAAGAAGGCAATAGCAAGAAGATGAGTTCATTTTACCATATATACCTGTGTATAAGCTGACTTTTTCAGCACATTTTTTATGCTGAAAAAGCCCCCCTCGGCTTATATTTGGGTTGGCTTATACTCAAGTATATACAGTATTTATATACAACTTATGTGCCCTAGTCTGTGCTGATAACCTCACACCAGCTATAGCTGAAGCTCTGTTTGGACATACAGATGATGAGGAGGAATCCAGTTTTGAAGGATTTTAACTCTTGTGTTTTAGCTTGGTTGCTGTCTGAGCTAAGGTTTTTGTACTTTTAAAGTTATTGTTGATACAATATTGTTTTTGTTGACCCTCTTTTCCACTTACAGAGCTAGTTTACTGTTTTTCTTTGAAATAAATATTCAAAAACATTTAACCTACTGATGCCTCAATTAATGTAATTTATTTGGTATCTATTTTTATTTTTGAAATTTCTCACCCTAGGCTTATACTCGAGTCAATAAGTTTCCCCAGTTTTTTGTGGTAAAATTAGGTGCCTCGGCTTATATTTGGGTCGGCTTATACTCGAGTATATACGGGTATTCCTCACTTGTCTTTGGGTTTCACATGCTGCATATTCTTTTGTCATATTGTAGTAATTCATTGCCTTTACCAAGGTGACCTTTCCTCCAGTTACAAACCATGGATTATATTTTCAAAACTAACCACCCAGACAAAACATCCAGACTTTCTCTAGTAGCCAGTAAGAAGAGGAATACAGACCAGGTGATCTGAAGCATACTAGAGAGTTGTATCTTTTCAGACAAAATCTTGATATCCTTATTCTACAACTGTACTTTTTTCTTTATGCACTAAATATTTTCTGGCTCTGAACGAGCAACAGTAATAAATGTACGGAGCTGCATAGATATGTTGTCATGGTTGCATACTTGTGGTCCCTGAGAAGCTGAAACATGTTGACTAGAGAGAACAGCAGCCAGGCAGCAGTGAGTGACATGACCAAAGTGTCCTTATCTCTGGAAAGGAACCTCATTTTTCTATAGTGCTTCATGTAGTAAAGACATCTTCCTAAAGAACAAAGGTAATGTGTGACAAGTAAAAACAGTTCATTGGGCTTACAAACAAACAACAAATGTCCATCTGTCTTCCAGTGACTGAACTGTGATTAAAGGCAAAGCGCTGGGCCATTCATGATCCATAGGGTCACATCACAATGTTTACTAGGTGCACTCTGATCTGGAGGAACCGGGTTTGATTCCCAGCTCTATTGCTTGTGGAGGCTTAACTGGGGAATTCAGATTAGCCTGTGCACTCCCACACACGCCAGCTGGGTGACCTTGGGCTAGTCACAGCTTTTCGGAGCTCTCTCAGCCCCACCCACCTCACAGGGTGTTTGTTGTGAGGGGGGAAGGGCAAGGAGATTGTAAGCCCCTTTGAGTCTCCTACAGGAGAGAAAGGGGGGATATAAATCCAAACTCCTCCTCCTCTTCTTCTTCTTCTTCTTCTTCTTCTTCTTCTTCTTCTTCTACTACTACTACTACTACTACTACTACTACTACTACTACTACTAGGTAGACTATGTTTATGGGGTAGTTTGCCATTCCCTTCTTCAGCCATCTGCATTTTACCCCCAGCAAGCTGGGTCCCCATTTTTCTTACCTTGGCAAGATGGAAGGCTGAGTCAATCTTGAGCCGGCTGCCTGAAACCGATTGCACTGAAGTTTGTGAGCAGAGCTTTGCCTGCAAGACTGCAGCTTATCACTTTGCACCACGGGGCAGTTTGGGTGTGGAAAAGGGTTGTGTTTGGCAATAAACTCAAGACAAATTCAAAACCCCAAATTTGAATTTCTGCAGGGCAGGTTTCTACCTGCAAATCCCCCCCCCCTTTTTTTTAAACTCCAGACGCAAGATTAGGCTACCTTACACAACTTACAAGAAATCAAATTCGGCTACCACTACCGAAAAACACTAGAATCAAGACAGTGACTAATGAACCCCACTCAGACGAAGGATGTCTCCAGGCAGCAAGCAATCAAAGGGCTAGTGAACACCACCCAGAACAACACACTCCACTCTAGGCTGTAAACAAAGGGATCAAAAGGCCAGGCTACTACAATGTAGATGCCCTCACTAATTGATTATGCTACCTTCATGGTTACTCTCATGCTAAATGGGTGGATCCCAGCCAACACATGCAAATCAAGCTTGCTAATTGCACCCGTTACACTGGTTAACAAGCAAATGGTTCTTTCTCCCACCCTGGACACCCCACAGGTATATATACTCCATTTGCTTTACTACCATCAGATCCTCTGAAGATGCCAGCCCATGACAATGCCAGCCACAGATGCAGGTGAAATGTCAGGCAAAAAGGCTACTAGAACACGGCCATACAGACTGGAAACCACACAACACCCCAATATCTAAAGCTCTGCTGGGTCTACCTGTGCTCTTTGGCTCCTGTTGGGCTGGCTTCCTGCTGGGCTGCGAGACAAGTGCCTTGACTGGCCCTGGCCTAGCTGCTGCCTGGCTCTCCCACCTGTTTGGGTGGCCCCGGCTTCCCAAGTCCTGCAGGTAAGCGGCTTGGGCCAGCATTGCTGGGGCGGTTGGGGAAGTCCAGAGACCTGGCCCCTGACACATAATGCCAAGCTTGGATGGGTTTTTTTAAAATAAAGGGGTTAGGACAGTGATGGCGAACCTTTTTCAGACCGAGTGCCCAAATTGCAACCCAAACCTCACTTATTTATTGCAAAGTGCCAACCCGGCAATTTAACCTGAATGCTGAGGTTTTAGTTTAGGAAAAAACGGTTGGCTCCCTCTTCCTCCGCCCCACCCACTCAAGCAGGGGCCAGCCTGCTCTAGCCTCCAGCAAGTCCTGCGCGCACCACTCTGTGCCTCTCTAGCATCTCTGCGTCCTCTGCGCCACCCCCCCCCCCCCCCCCCGGCAAAAGCCACCTGGAGCACAGGCACCAGGCCCCCCAGCCGAGTCCTCCCTGCTCACCGTGGTGTGCACACGTCGTGCTCAGTGGCCCAGGCCAGTCTCGATGTTTGTGTGTGGGTGATTTTCCACCCCCACACGATGAACTCTGTGTGTGTATGCCCACAGAGAGGGCTCTGAGTGCCACCTCTGGCACCCGTGCCATAGGTTCGCCATCACTGGGTTAGGAAAACTAATGAGGTTCCTCCGTGGTCCTTGGTCGTGATAGTTAAACGGAGCTTCCATGTTCAGAGAGAAGGCCCCTCTGGATAGCAGCTGTATGAACAGATGATCAAGGAGAGCCTTCGTCTTCTGGTCTTGCTTGTTGGATGTTCCGAAGGATTCAAGGGCTGCTGGGAAAAGATTGCTGGACAAAGCAGATGGTGCCTCATTGCAGCAAAGGCGATGTCTATGTTTGTCTGTTTCAAAATACTATTTTTATCTTTTAAAAAAAAATTGGTCTGTCGACTCAGCCAAAAGAGGCTCTCTCACTTAGCTCCCAGTTTGTCATTTAAAAGACAGTAATCCTTTAAATCTCTTCTGTATATTTGCTCGTCTCTTTCTTCTGGCAAGTTTTCATGTATTAGCATTTTTAGCGCACCTTTCTCCGAAACTAGATTCAAGATGGGTTACAATTATAATTAAGAAATCACAATTAAAATCCAAGCAATCCAATCCAAAAACCTTTATTAGGCATAAAACAATCACAATCCATTAAAAGCAGCACAGGTATGTAATGAAGAACTGAGTGGGAGCAACAAACCCCTCCTGAATAATTCTGGCTAATTCGGGACGGCTGGTCCATAAAATAAGAGCAGCCACTGAATAAGCCCAGCATCTAGCAGCCACCATACTAACTACACTATAGAAGGGAATAACTTGCGAACGTTCCCAGGTTTATTGAAGCTCTGTAGTGCAAATGTTATACACCCTGTGAAACACATTTGGTGGGAATCAAATGGGGGGGGATTGAAGGATATAATCTCTGGATCTAAGCGGGAGAGCTTAGATTCAGCTTTCTCTGTTACTCTATGCGTTGTAGAAATAAACTGATTTAGGACTTTCCTACAGTCTCTGTTATTTCCACGTTCAAGAGCTCAAGTGGCAGAGCGGGGGAATCTAGTGCCTACAAGCGCAATTGCACTTTTTGGAAATAATATTTAAGGATCACCTATAGAAGAATATGATCTGAATATAATAAGGTTGTACACAACTTATTTATTTTCAAATTTCTTAGCCTGCCCTTCCCCCAAGGGGCTCAGGGCGGCAACAACGTTTTAAAAACAGCCACAATAAAATCTTATTAAATAAATTAAAACAACATAAACCTGCTAAAACCTACATCCAGATGGCGACATACAAAATTCAGTATTCCCTCCCCTACCCCGCCCCTGGGAGGCCAAAATAGCTGTTAACCCGGCTGGCCATTAGGGAAAGCCCAGTGGAATAGCTCTGTTTTACAGGCCCTGTGGAAACTGTTCAAGTCCTGCAAGGCCCGAATCTCAGTTGGGAGATATTCCACCAGGTAGGGGCCAGGGCCGAAAAGGTTTTGCAGGAGACTAGATTTCTTGCTTGTGCATTCCACAGCAGGTACTGGTCTGGCATGAATTGTCACGAAGAGCCCAGAAATGTGTCAGATTCATTAAAGAGGCTTGCGTTAGAAAATCTTTGCTGCCTTAATACGTTGAGTCTGATGAGGAAAGTCCAGGGGAAGACTGAACAAATGGTGAAGTTGAGATCACACGCAACATACTGTCAGGCTTCATTCAGATGCTGTGAAACGCTGCAATTAAACTCCAGCTGGGCGCCAAGACACTTTGCTGCTGTGCTCACTTGCATCCCTGACACCCGGTGCCTCCTCTAGGGCATCGAACTTGATCTAACTCACTGTTTCCACACCTCAGAGATAGTAAGACTGAATAGATGTGTGTGGTGTGTGTGTGTGTGTCAGAGATCAGACTTATAGTACTTAAATCAAAATACAAGGAAGTTGAATGAATGCATTAAATGAATGAATTAAATAACTACCTGTGATCTCTTCAAGCATTTCAGTCATCTTTCCTAGTACTACATGTTTACTAATTAATGTTTATGTAGGATAGGCTAGCTTTACTTGAAGTTGCTGTAGTTTAAGAAGAAGAAGAAGAGTTGGATTTATATCCCCCCTTTTTCTCCTGTAGGAGACTCAAAGGGGCTTACAATCTCCATGCCCTTCCCCCCTCACAACAAACACCCTGTGAGGTAGGTGGGGCTGAGAGAGCTGAGAAGAACTGTGACTAGCCCAAGGTCACCCAGCTGGTGTGTGTTGGAGTGCACAGGCTAATCTGACTTCCCCAGATAAGCGTCCACAGCTCAAGCGGCAGAGGGGGAATCCCGGTTCCTCCAGATTAGAGTACACCTGCTCATAACCACTACTGCTCCTTAAACTTAAAGTTCACCATTACCTTAGATCTACTAGTTGAGACTTCTCTCCACTGTTCCCTTGCCACATGGCCAAGATGGCGTCCCTAGGGCATAAGCTTGGTCCATCATGACTTCTGCTCCTGCATGAGCAGGATACAAAAGAGTTTTTTTTCCTTTTTTAAAAAATAATTTTATTGTATCATTTGAATATTACATTTTATATTAATGCATTTCTTCATTTGTTTTCAAACAATACATTTTCCCCTTTTCCCCCCTCCCCCCTATATTTTTCATAGTTTTGTCAGACAAACAGCAGTAAGTTCATTCTTTGTAATCTTTTCTCCCATTTCTCCTCATTGACTCCCGCTTCTTTCATCCAGTCCTCGTATATGGTCCATATCTTCAAGATTTCGCTCTGTTTATCTTGCCACAGTTTATTCTTTGTTATTATGTCGAAAAAGTCCAGTGTCACTTGTTCCCAGATGTATTCCAACCATTTCTGAATTGTCCATTGTTTCTTTTCTTTCCAGCCTAAAGCTATTGTTGCATGTGCTGCTTTGATCATTATTTTATACATATAGCTATATTTTTTATCTAAAAAGAGTTTTTTCCTAGTGTCCTAAGAGTTCATAATGCGCCTTGGGAAGTCTGCCCCACTTGAGGGTCATCAGATCTTCATGTCCCGAAAGGAAAAGTTTACTTTTTAGCCATTTTGCTTCTATCTGTTGTTAGCCTAGGTAGATAGTCTCTACTTTAATTGGGGGGAATTAGCTGTGGAGACAAAGCAAGAGGTGGCGATTGGGATCAATTACCTGTGTACACCAGGATAATCCTCAGTGAAAAACTCAGGCAGTTGTACAATTAATAAACTGTGTTTTATTCATAATAATTATTGAAAATAAGGGATATATTTTAGGCACTTGAGCACACACACAAATACAAAGCATACAAGGGCTGACTCAGAGGAGAAAGCATGGAAGTCGGTTAGGGTTTCAGGAATGACTAATACTTACCTGTTTTGGAGGGACGTCTCACGAAAGCAGCATTGAAGAGGAAAACGACAAAGCATTTCCAGGAGCGAAGGAAGGAGCCCACATACATGCACACATAGACCCAGAACAGACACAGAGGACTAATATTATACTCCAAAAAGGAGCTCTGAGGAAGTATGAGTCATGCTGGCAGAAAAGTCAGAGACAAACGGGGGGCCAGCGATCAAGCAAGAGGGGCTTGATAAGTCAGTAGGACCCAAAAGAATGCCTGGACTATAGTCTTCAATACCGACTGATTTCAGGGATGAGTGCAGATAGGATAATTAATAGTCTGCTCAGAGTGCTGATCAACGACCCTACTCTGCCCCTCAGAGAGCGTATGTTCCCTTTGGGTCAAATTCTCAGTTGTGCACATGTTTTTCCCCTCCCAAACTCATCCTGCTGCAAATCAGAGAATCCCTGCTGTTTCCAAAAATGGGTGAAGTCTAACCTTTTCCCTGCTTGCACAAGGGAAGTGAAGTAGACCACTGTCCTTTTTACTTGCTTTGAGTTGTCCACTCCTCCTGGTCTTCCCTCACACACACAACAGCAGTTCTTTGGCCAGCATTTCCAGGGGACCGATGCCACTTATTTAAAATAAAATAAAAAATAAAACCCTTGGGTATATTGGGATTGGTAGAGCATTGAAATGCCCCAGCTCCCCAAAGAAAGGCAGATTGTAACCACCCAGAATGGAGTTTGCAGATACAACCTGGAAGCAGGGAGGCAGGCAAAATGGCAGCTAGACTCAGAGGAATCCGCTGAGCACTTCCTTGCATGTAACCTTAGAAATGCAAGGAGACCCCACTGAAGAACAAACAGCCTTTGGGTTAGTACTGCTCTTTGTTAGTACTGCCCTCACTGCTCTTTGCCCTGGCGCTGTTACATCAGGGTCCCTTCATATTGAGGGGCCCGCCGTCCCCCTTCTTTGGGGTAGGTTTTAATTGGGGTTTTCTGGACGCTTCTTGCTTATTTATTTATTAATTATTATCCGCTGTTTTCTATGAGTTTTTAGGATGTTTTATTGATTATTAATGGGATGGAGCCTAGGTATTTGTGTATTGTGTATGATTTGCTCCTGCTTAATGTTATTTGAATTGTGTTGTTCACCGCCCGGAGCCCTTCGGGGATCAGGCGGTATAGAAATTGAATGAAAGGAAGGAAGGAAGGAAGGAAGGAAGGAAGAAAGGAAGAAAGAAAGAAAGAAAGAAAGAAAGAAAGAAAGAAAGAAAGAAAGAAAGAAAGAAAGAAAGAAAGAAGGAAGGAAGGAAGGAAGGAAGGAAGGAAGGAAGGAAGGAAGGAAGGAAGAAAGGAAGAAAGGAAGAAAGGAAGAAAGAAAGAAAGAAAGAAAGAAAGAAAGAAAGAAAGAAAGAAAGAAAGAAAGAAAGAAAGAAAGAAAGAAAGAAAGGGAGGGAGGGAGGGAGGGAGGGAGGGAGGGAGGGAGGGAGGGAGGGTATGATGTTAGGGCAAGTTGTACAACTTTAAGAAATTCCAATATTGTGCAGAAAGGGCACCCGAATGAATATGTTATAGGCATCCCTGTTCAACTCCTGCAAAGGGACAGCAGCTGCCCTCGTGGAAACAGATGGTTGGATTGATCCAAGCAGGTCTGATCTTGCCTTTGCAACGTTAAGCAGATTTGAAGTTGTTTGTGTTTTACGCACAGAGTTGATGCTAACCTGCCAATGTGGATTGTTCATCCCACATTAATCTGCATGCCTGTGTACGTGAACTGTCATATCGTCCAAGCTGTATACGCAAATAGGAGCTGCTAGGACAACATGGTGCCATTCAAAACTGCAAAAGGAAGGGGTTGTTAGGCCAGCTGATTAAAAAAAACAGTCCTTTGCCAGCGTACTTAGGAGTCAACCCCACGGAGCATATCACGGCTTACTGTTAAGCAAGCGTGCAAAAACCGGGCTACAAATTAAGCAGCTTTAAATATATCTGTTTAAACATCTCATGGAGATGAGAACAATTTGACTGTCTCAATAGTACTTTTGCAACACAAAAAGCAGAACAAAACCAGGCCGAGGCTGGCAAATCAATTGGGAAACACTCATAAAGATCACGCACTTTAACTATCCCATATACTGATCAAAAACTTGTTGGCAAACAATGTATAATATTATACCGTGTTTCCCCGAATATAAGACAGTGTCTTATATTCAGTGTCTTATATTAATTTTTGCTCCCAAAGATGCGCTATGTCTTATTTTCAGGGGATGTCTTATATTTCTGTATTCTTTCGTCAGGCATGCTTCCAAACAAAAACTTTGCTACGTCTTACTTTTGGGGGATGCCTTATATTTTGCACTTCAGCAAAACCTCTACTATGTCTTATTTTCCGGGGATGCCTTATATTCGGGGAAACAGTAGTACAAAATCTTCAGATTGGTTAATAATGTGCGATATACAGAAAATAGAGTTTTTCTTAATAGTTGGAGGCAAGCGTCACTTTTAAGGCCATTGTAGTACAAATTGCTCAGCTGCGATGATCACAGGTCTTATAACAATGATAATGGTCTTATAAGCAACGCTTGCCTCCAACAGAGAACTTCCTTTTATGCATATCACACATTGTTAACCAATAGGAGGATTTTGCTCTATAATCTCAAGAATATTATACATTGTCTGCCAAGAAGATTTTGGTCAGTATATGGTATAATTAAAGTGTGTGTTCTTTATGAGCGTTTCCTAACCTATTTGCCAGCCTTAACGTGGCTTGATTTTGTATTATTATACGTGTAATGTGTTCTTCAATAATATTGTATTATACGTGTAATGTGTTATTCAATAATACTTTTGTTTATTTTTTAAACAGAGAACAATCTGTGCTCACTGAGTTCTTAGACTGAGTTCAGTTAATGCAAATAGGAGGTGTTTGTTGTTACTTATTTGGTGGCCTCAGTTACAACTTGCTAAGGAAGGAAATCATTGGAGTTGAGGTGTTGTGTGGTTTCTGGGCTGTATGACCATGTTCTAGTAGCTGGCATCTTCAGAGGATCCTCTATAGATCTGATCTGATTATCTGATCCTCTGAAGATGCCTGCCACAGATGCAGGCAAAACATCAGAAGAAAACGCTACTAGATCATGGCGATACAGCCCAGAAACCACCCAACACCCCAGCAATTTCCAGCCGTGAAAGCCTTCGACAATAAATCCTTGGGGTTGTTCACAGTTTCACAATGATACATTGACAACATTAAGGTTTTATTTAATGATTGTTGCACATTTAACATATTCGGAGGGTCTGCATTTATTACATAGACTCAGAAGCTCAGGATGGGATTTATGGAAAGTCTTTTGATAACATATGCTATATTACTTCATGTGGCATTATGTGTTAAAGTTTTCTATGGCCGTTTCCCCACTCACTGGGCATTTTCCCACTTACCAGTAGCTGAGCGCTACTGTAGGCAAGTAGCGCGGGGTCCCCCGGCACTCCCCACTACAGGGGCAGCGACAATGCAGCCGCCCCGATGCTGCCACTGTCGCGCCCCCTCAGAGCGCGTTATTCCTGGCGCTCTTCCAAACGTCCCTTTTGATGACCCCACGCAGAGTGCGAGGTCATGGGGAAGCCCGGGCGCGCGCCCGAAATGACGCACGCTGAGAGCAGCGTGCGGCATAGGGGGGTCGTGGCAAGTGGGGAAACGCCCACTGTTTGGTGCGGGGTACTCACGGCAAGTAACCCAGGGTTGTGGTGCACTCCCCACTGCACCACTGGCGACAACGCAGCCACCCCGATTCTGCTGCTCTTCTGGCTCCTCAGCATGTGTCTTTTCCGCTCCTGCATGGAAGGGCGCCTTTTGGAAAACCCCGCGCAGAGCCTTTCCCCTCTGATGGCTCTGGGCGTGGATCGCCCTCCGTCCCCCCCTTGGATTGAGTCACCGGCGCTGGCGCTGCGGGCTGGAAAGCGCGTGAGGGAAGAATGGTCGCGGGAGGGAGGGAGGGTGAAGGCTGACTGGGGTGGGGAGGCATTAACCCGTGCTCAAGAACACCCATTTCTTATGAGCACGGTCTGCCTCCGCTTTCAATTGAAGTGGGAAATCGGCCGCTGTTGTTGCTGTAAGTGATTTACTGTGCAATCCTGAACAGATGTTCTAAGTCCATTGAAGTCAGTGGGCTCACAAGAATAGAAATAAAAAGGGTGAGAAAGTCCATCCCGTCAACAAGTATCCCATTAAAAACCAATCAACTGTGTTTTTTAAAAAAATTGTTTTTCCCCTGAAAGCAGACTTAGAATCCCATCCAAAGGGCAGGGGGAAGGGCTAGTGGGAGTGGTGTGCCCTTACAGTGGTGCATTTGCCTTCCGCAGGGTACTTACCCCGGCAGAGGGCCTGCCACCCCGACAGCCAGCCACCCCACAGCTCCACTACCACAGAACCCAGAAGTTTAGGGTGGGGTGGGGCTTCGCTAGCATCCCACTTGGACACCAGGTTGGGAGGCACCAGGCCGGAGTGTTCCCGAGGGCGAAGCTGAGTTTAGTCTGCTCTCTACTTGGAGCAACAGTGGCATAGTGGTTAAGAGCAGGTGCACTCTAATCTGGAGAAACAGGTTTGGTTCCCCCGCTCAAGTGTCCCTGCTAAAGTGTCCCCGCTAAAGTGATGGACAGTGCCACGAGCTGTGGAGGCTTATCTGGGGAACTAGATTAGCCTGTGCACTCCAACACATGCCAGCTGGGTGACCTTGGGCTAGTCACAGTTTTTCGGAGCTCTTTCAGCCCCACCCACCTCACAAGGTGTTTGTTGAGGGGAGAGAAGGGAAAGGAATTTGTAAGACCCTTTGAGTCTCCTTACAGGAAAGGAAGGGGTGATGGTAGTGGTATAAATCCAGAGGTGGGATCCAGCAGGTTCTCACCAGTTCCCGAGAGGGGGTTACTAATTATTTGTGTGTGCCGAGAGGGGGTTACTAATTGGGTCTGCTTTTCCATTAGAAATTCCATTAGGTCCCAAAACCATAAAGTCCTGTTGTTTCCTATGTGGCTGGTTAGCAAAGGTAGAAAACAGGATAATTCTCCCTGTTGGGCTGTTTTAAAAACATGTTTTAGAAATATGGTAAAGTTCCTTGTTTAAGGAAAGTATCCTTCTTTTGATTTCTAGAAACAAAATTAAGTATTTGAAAGTATTAAGTATTTGACAGACAGTCAATTAGAGGAGAAGTAGTTGTTTCTGTTGGCAGTAGACGATGGGACTTGCTATACTGAGTTTAAATTATGGACAGAAAGATACCAGCTGGAAATTAGGAACTTTTTTTTACAGCAAGAGTTTTTTACAGTAACAGAGAAATTATTAATGCCCCGCCCCCGGAATGCCCGGCCACACCCCCGTCGTGCCACGCCCAGCCCCACTGGCGCTATGCCACAGTTTGAATCCCACCACCATGGGAACCTGTTACTAAAATGTTTGGATCCCACCACTGTATAAATCCAAACCCTTCTTCTTCTCATCTACTGAGATTGAGGGCTGGTAGTGGGGGGCACAGGCCTTCAGACTTATGCCTGTCTTTCAGCAGTGTATGTTCATGAAGCCCTGTAAGGTTTTTGGTGGTGGGGAGACCCAGGGCTTTGCCCTGCTCCCCATGCCATTGAAAAGCCCTTTTGGAGGAGGTGGGGCAGCGCTGCATTAGCAGCATGGCCCCCGCCTCTGGGTTTGTATGGGGCTTCCTGTGGGAGTCGTGCTGAAGAGAGTGGGGCTTTCATGAGAAAGAAGCTCAATGAAATCTTTAACAATGGTTGTTTCCCCACTTACCTCGACCACCCTTTGCTGCGCGCTACTCCCAGCGCGCGTCATTTCTGGCGCGCTCCCGGGCTTCCCCAGAGCGCGGGGTCATCAAAAGGCGCCGTTTTGAGGAGCGCCAGGAATGACGCGCGCCAAGGGGGCGCGACAGCGGCAGCATTGGGGCGGCTGTGTTGTCTCCACCCCTGCAATGGTGCCGGGGGACCCCACGCTACTTGGGGAGAGTAGTGCAGGGCAGAAGGTAAGTGGGGAAACGACCAATGTTTTCGAAAATTCCACTCAAAACCAGTGACTTTTGCATTTACCAGTAAAATAATTCATGCCTTTATTCTGAAAAAAATTGGTTGTGTTCTTTGTTTTAACCCAAGTACGTGACTTACCTAAGCTTTTACAAGCAACTGAATTCCAGAACACTTAAAACATCTTTTGTGTATATACAAAGCAACAGAGGCAGGAATTTTTGCAGCAAGAACAATACCGTTGAGTTAAAAATCCTTATGCTATGCCACCCACCAGTTTTCCTGATACAACTCAGGGAGGCTTTCATCAAAGCAGTTGTATTAACAGGTTCTTTCCTTGTGCTTATTAAATATGCAAACTATTATTATTAGACTGGTGGTGTAACTGGCAAGACCGTGTCATTTTATCATAGCTGCTTCATTCCAGATATTAATATTATTTAATCATTCTGAGCACAAGCCAAAGCTGCATTTCTTATGGCATCCTACAGTGCCAAGGGGCTTTGTAGACTCTCTAATCCAACCCTCTGTTCAGGAAATCCTAAGCTAGGGCACTGATGACAGATGGCTCTTCAGACTCTGCGTGGAAACCTCCAGAAAAGGAGAGCCACTCTGCCCTGTAATTTGTTCTGTTAGGAGACCACTCCTATTGTTAGGAAGTTTCTCCTGGTGTCTGACCAAAATCTACCTTTCTGTAACTTAAGCTATTAGAAATTATTTACCCACTGCAGCAGCAAAGGGCAAGTCTCTGCTCTCTTCCATGCAGTAGCCCCTCAGGTGTATAAAGACTTTGATCCCATCTACTCCCATCTATTATTATTTTTTTAACTTAAAGACTTTGATCCCATCTACTCCTTTTCTAAGTCTTCTTCAAGCTAGAAATAGCCAGTTCCTTCCTTTCCTTGCATAACTTCTTCTCAGGCCCCTATCCTTTGTCACCCTCCCCAGAACCTGCTCCAATTTAAAGCATTCAAAACTGGACTCAGTACTCCAGGCGAGGTGGGACTAGCGCACAGTATAGTAGAACCAGAGGTGGGATCCCGCAGGTTCTGACAGGTTCCCGAGAGTAGGTTACTAATTATTTGTGTGTGCCGAGAGGGGGTTACTAATGGGTGATTTTGCCACGTGATTTTTGCCTTAGTTGCGCCCCCTCCTCTCAGCAGTAGTGCGCATAACTTGAAGCAGTCTAGCAGGAGGTGCACCGGCGTGCGTGGCAGCCTGCGCCTACGTGCATTCATTTCCCGCCTAAGGACCGGCGCAGCGACTGCATCCTTGCCACAGCCCCGCCCAGGAATGCCCCATCCCCGGAATGCCCAGCCACGCCCCCGTCGTGCCCCGCCCAGCCCCATTGGCGCTACGCCACAGTTTGAATCCCACCACCATGGGAACCTGTTACTAAAATTTTTGGATCCCACCACTGCCCCTATCCTTTGTCACCCTCCCCAGAACCTGCTCCAATTTAAAGCATTCAAAACTGGACACGGTACTCCAGGTGAGGTGCAACTAGCACACAGTATAGTAGAACTATATCTTCTCATGATTTGGATAACATTCTATTGAGTGCCCATCAATTACCAGGCTTCATTCGAAGTGTTGACTATGACATGCAAAACCCTTCATGGCCTTGGTCCCTCTTACCTGCAGGACTTCTATCCCTAGGTTCTGCCTTGCCAACTTTGTACATGCTTGCACAGCCTTCTACAGGTACCATCCTGTGAACGGGCAAAATTGATAACCGCCCATATTCATGCATTCTCTGTGATGGCCTCCAGCTTCTGTAATGCCCTTCCTGAGGAGGTTAGGTAGGCTTCTCCACGCCTGGCTTTCCAGAAAGTACACAAAACAGAATTATTTGAGCAGGCTTTTTGCATGGATAAAGAGAAGTGTACTGTAACGAAATGCTCAGAAAGCTGCATTGACAAAGGAATAAGGGCGGTGACCTGCCCCACTGTAGTGCTATGTTGGCAGATTAGATAGCTTCTACACCACTGACTGTATCATGCTTAAAGCTCATGATTTCTTCAGCGCTGTTTGAGATTTGTTTGTTTTCAGTCTTTTGTAGTCCAAACCCTACTGTCCTGTTCACTGGATGCCAATTCTGTTGATACCCTGTTTTCCCAAAAATAAGACATCCCCTGAAAATAAGATGTAGTAGAGGTTTTGCTGAAGTGCTAAATATCAAGCATCCCCCGAAAGTAAAACGTAGCAAAGTTTTCGTTTGGAAGCATGCAGGTCAAACAGAACACCAGAGCATAGAGCTGTGGTGCAGAAAAATAAGACATCCCCTGAAAATAAGACATAGCACATCTTTGGGAGCAAAAATTAATATAAGACACTGTCTTATTTTCAGGGAAACACGGTAGTACTGGATTTACATCATGTAATTAGCCTTGAGTCCCAGCAAGAAATGCAAGACTGTAAATAACCCAAATAATAACGATGACGACGATGCAGTCTGAAATAATGTTTGCTGTTTTTTGCAGTAGCATCACGCTGCTGAATTCTGTTGCAATCAAGCGCACTGAGAAAATGAATTCATTACTTCAGTTCAGAGACCTTTATTAGGCATCAGGAGATAAATACAGATAAAAACTGTGCGGTAGTATAATCCGGGTACAATTTGACAAAGTAAAACAACTGCTCGTGTTTCATAAAATGCAAACTTCAGGGAAATAATATAATAATTTAAAAAAGGAGACCCAGAGGATTATTTCACAACATTGAGCAGGAATTTGGCCACCATTTCCAATTGCTTGGGATCCTCATTGTTCAAGAGGTGGTTCAATCTAGAATTAGGGGGACATGAGTAAACCGGTATTGGAGCCTCGAAAAATGAACTAGGTCTGAGATCTGTAAATTTTGGGCAGACTAATAAAATGTGCTCCAATGACTCCTCAGAGGTTAAGCTATATGCACATGTATGCTTTTGCTGTAAGGATGTCATAAATCTCTCCGATGAATTCATTACTTTTGCCAAGCAAGGTGTTGCCCGTCTGATACCCGTGCATTTTCTTTTTTTGCCTAATTGTGGAACTTTGCGATGGTCTCTCATAAAATGAAACCCATCTGTTTCAGGCCAGCTTTTCAACTCGTCAGTGACATTTGCGTTTGTCTTCTATGGTGTTCATGATGCCTGCACGTTTGGATTTTGTATCACCTGCACATTTGGATAAGGATTCCTGCGTCCAGGCTATTGAATAAAGTCTAGATCTGTGGAATCCCCACTCAAGACTTCTTTCCAGGTTTATGAAATACCATTGATGAGCAGAGCAGCAGTGGCGCAGTGGTTAAGAGCAGGTGCATTCTAATCTGGAGGAACCGGGTTTGATTCCCTGCTCTGCCGCTTGAGCTGTGGAGGCTTATCTGGGGAATTCAGATTAGCCTGTGCACTCCCACACATGCCAGCTGGGTGACCTTGGGCTAGTCACAGCTCTATGGAGCTCTCTCAGCCCCACCCACTTCACAGGGTGTTTGTTGTGAAGGGGGAAGGGCAAGGAGATTGTAAGCCCCTTTGAGTCTCCTACAGGAGAGAAAGGGGGAATATAAATCCAAACTCCTCCTCCTCCTCCTCCTCCTCCTCTTCTTCTTCTTCTTCTTCTTCTTCTTCTTCTTCTTCTTCTTCTTCTTCTTCTTCTTCTTCTCAGTACAGTTTTCCAGCTTGCTATAAATCCATTTGATGATGCTATCATTTACCCACCCTTCACAAATTTAATCCGTTTGCTAATCAGTTATCGTGGGGGATTTTGTCAAATGTCCTGCGGAAATCAAGGTAAATTCCACCCACTGTATCCACATTTGTGACTGGGCTTCTTGCAGACTACCTTATGAAGGTTCTCTTGGGCCACAGCCAGGGAACAAAAGGGATCCACTGAGCACCCCAGCCTCTCTCTTCCCCCCAGGATGGTCTGTTTCTCTCTCTCTGGATGCAGCATCGTTTTCAAACTGCTTTCAGAGTAGTTTCTTTAATCATCTATTTTCCCTGGTTTCAAAGTCAAACTGACTGACCTGCAGTTTCCCAGATCTTTTTTCTTCTGAGGATGAGGCCATTCCCGAGACTAAACTGCCTAAGGGTGTGTTTGGATTTTGTGCTATCATCGGATCAACAAGTGTCCATGGTAGCAGAGTCAGGGTTTTCACCTATGCCAGGCCTGCCAGCTGGCAACTTGTTGGTCTAGGTTGGATCTTGCTACGTCGATTTTTCCAGATTGGACTGCTGTAATTCACTCAATGTAGGGTAGGCTGACCAGACGTTCCGCTTTCGGCGGGACAGTCCCACCTTCAAACAATTTGTCCCGCGTCCCACAGGTTATTTCAATTGTCCCGATTTTTGGGAGGCTGCCGCACTGCCTTCTGGGGCGCAAGGCAGTGTGGCAGCCTCCCGTGCACGTGGCCACAGGAGCACGGTCTTCTGGGGCGCTGTCGTTTTCCGCCCAGTGACAGGGTGGGAAATGGCACGCCCCAGAAGGCAGTGCGCTTCTGCGGCTGTGCGCGCACGCGTGGCCGCCTACCCCCCGTTCCGGTTCACAAAGGTGACCATCTGGTCACCTTAATGTAGGGCTACCCCTGAACCTGCTTCGGAGACTGCAGATAGTCCAGAATAAAGCTGCCAGGTTGCTGACCAGAGCATCACAGTCAGCTCATATTACTACAATTTTGCCACAGCTGCTCTGGTTACCTATTAGTCTCCAGATCCAATTCACAGTGTGGGGGTTAAAACCGTAAATCCTTTAAAAGCTTGGGATCATCATACCCACAAGACTGCCCCTCCCATTATGACCCCCTTGCTCCCTTAGGTCATCCTGTAAGGCCCTCTCGCAGGAGCCCGGCTCCAATATGGCTCGGTCAGGCACCACCAGAAGAATGGCCTTCTCTCTTGTGGCCCCTGCTTTGTGCGGAATACACTCTCTAAGGACATCGGTGCCCTGGCAGACTTAATTTCCAAATAGCACACAAGGCCAAATTGTTCAGGTTGTCCTTCGGAATGTAAACCACATGGTTGGATTGCTTCATTGGTGACATGGTGTTAGCCATATTTTAATAGTTTAACCCGGGAGTGTCCAACTCTGGCACTTCTGATGTTTGGACTGCAATTCCCATAAGCCCCTGCTGGCATGGCCAATGAAGCACCAGAGTTGGACACCCCTGGTTTAACATTTTAGCCAGCATGGTTGTGGCAGTGTAGCTTAATGCCACACTCTAATCTAGAGGTGGGGAGATTGATTCCTGGCACTCCACATAAAACCTGCTGGGTGGCCTTGGACTAGTCCCCGTTCCCTTAGAGCTCTCTCAACCCCACCTACCTCACAAGTTGTCTGTTGTGGGGTGGTGTACAGATGGCAATAATGCATTTCAAGATTCCTTAAAGGCAGAGAAAAGTGGAGTATAAAAACCAACTCTTCTTCATGTTAATATTTGATATTTGCTTTTATGTGGTTTTAGCTCATTTATCCTGTTTTAATGTTGCAAGTAAGCGTGAGACCCTATGAGTGAGCAGTGACTTTAAGAAAACCCTACCAAAATAAGATTTTTAAAATGCCCATCTTTAGTCTCACAGTACCACCAGGATTTCTCAAAGATGAGGTGTTCCAAGGGTGCAGAAGTCAGAGCAAGACCAGACTTGAGCAATTCTGCCTTTTCTGTCACCATTTCTCCCTTCCTTACCAAGCAGCCTCCCGTTTCCTTCCTCTTCTTACTTACTTGAACTCTTTTTGTTCTTCATTCTATGCCAGGGGTAGGGAACCTTTAACACTCAAAGAGCCATTTGGACCCGTTTTCCACAGGAAAACACTTGGAGCCGCAAATAATTTTTGACATTTAAAATAAAACTAACACTATATATATTGGGGTTTTTTAACCTTTTACTCCGCTCATTCTGAGAAGCGCATGGATGCGCTCGCTCTGCTGCCTGCAGGGCGGGCAAGGATGGAGCCGGTAGCTCGGCTCGTGGAGCCACAGTGCAAGGGCAGAAGAGCCGCATGTGGCTCTCGAGCCGCAGGTTCCCTACCCCTGTTCTATGCTATTCTGAGCCGATTTTGATCTTTTGTTGTCCTGACGCTATTTTATTCATTTATTTAAAATATTTGTTAAGACACCTTCCTTCCTTGTGGAGCTGAAGGCAGCTGACAACATTAATACAACACATTAAATAAATTAAACCAAAAACCCAAATTTAAAACCCCAATAACTGTTCAGGCTACTCGCCAGTTGATGTCTCTTGTAGAGTGCCCCACTTCCTGTTCTTGTTACATTATAATTTTCAGATCATCATTTATCTTTTTATTCAGCTACCTTGATTTCTTGAAGATGTCCCCTCCCTTTTTCTCTGTGAATGGTATTATTTATAAATGTAGCTTTAACAACTTGTTTAAGGAATTCCCATCCATATAGAAGAGGAGGAGTTTGGATTTATACCCCCCCTTTATCTCCTGTAAGGAGACTCAAAGGGGCTTACAATCTCCTTTCCCCCCACAACAAACACCCTATGAGGTGGGTGAGGCTGAGAGAGCTCCAAAGAACTGTTGCTAGCCCAAGGCATGTGTTGGAGTGTACAAGCTAATCTGGTTCACCAGATAAGCCTCCACTGCTCAAGTGGCAGAGCGGGGAATCAAACTCAGTTCTCCAGATTAGAGTGCATCTGGTCTTAACCACGCCGGCTCTTGAGTATGCTCAATATAGGATACTTATTGAGAAATAAATTCCATTGGAAGGAAATTCCACTGACTTCAAATACATTTTTGTAATAAAAATGTAACTCTCCATGATGGATACAGATGTTCATGGCATGATTTGATTGAAAACAGAAGCTGAATTCTGATATCATGACAAATGACATTTTTCATTCCTAAAGCAAGCTCTGGATGTCCTCAGTTTTGTGTACTGTCTCCCTCTGTGCATGGCGCAAGTACCTAAAACTTGCTTGTTTGCAACAAGCAACAGCTTGTCATTATATCTTGACCTCAAACTGTAGTTTACCTATGAACCAGGATTAAAACATAGCTAACATTAAACTGCAGTTTATAAACTAGAAATTAATCACAATTAATGGTCTGGATGTAACAAACTAACAACGCATTATTGGATAGGAGCATTTGAACTTCAGTACCTGAGCTGCACTTGGAGCCTCCATAGTTTGTTCTGAATGTAGACAGAAAGCAAGCAATTGAAAACGAGCTAACCTTCCTTTCCAAGTCTCTTCCAATTTTTTCCCCAGATTTATGGTGCCAAGATACTTACTCATTCAGTTTTGGGTACATTAGAATGAATCTTATTTGCATTCCTATGGCAGCTTTGTATCCACTGACATAATTCTGTATCTAGTTTCAGAGGGTAGCTCATGTTGGTATATCACCAAGGAAACTTTGACTTGTAATTCCATTATCCAAAAATCTTCTTGGTCTCTTAAGGTCCTACTGGACTTGAATCTAGCAATTTTGTAGCTCAGCGGTTCTGAAAACCACTAGCAATCAGAGGCCAAAACGAACACCTTCGGCCAGTAGTGGGATCCAAAAATTTTAATAACAGGTTCCGATGGTGGTGGGATTCAAACAGTGGCGCCGCCGCACACACGCACCTCCAGTCCCTATTGGGCAGGGAGGTTGCCTTAGTAACCCCTTCTCGGCACTCAGAAAAAATTAGTAACCACTTCTAGAAAAGTGGGGAGAACTGGTTGGATCCCACCTCTGCCTTGGGCTGAATCCACCTGATAAAAGGTCCATCTACAAATTTAAATGCTTGAAACATTTTCCCCAGCATTCAGTGAGGTAGGATGATACAAGCAGTGTTCTGTCCCTAACCAAGCTGGTTTGCAACCAGAGTGGGTCAGTCACAGGATGCAGTCCCAGACATGATAATCCTCCTGTAGGAAGCAGAGGTCTTGAAGGTTAGTTCTGTCTGGTTCCAACAGGACGGTCCACCCCTCTCCCTTCCACACACCCTCCCTTTGCAGGTGAAGGGAGTATAGAATGTAGAAATACACTACTAGCACATGAGCCTGTTTTAAACAATTTTGTTTTAAAATACTGCTGTTTAATTTATTGCTGTATAGGTTTTAAGGGATTTAAGTTTTATGTTGTTGATTTGCTGTTCATTAGAACAGCCATATTGTGAGCCGCCTCGAGCCCTTCGGGGATGAGGCGGCCTATAAGTTTAATTAATAAAAATAAATAAATAAGCAAGCAAGCAAGCAAAACGACAATACTTCTTTCGAGGAGTCTTTTTTTATTAAGATAAATCCAGCAAAATTCCTAACAGTGGGTATATTCAGCCAACCTGCCCTTTTTTTTCTAAAAGAATTTTTTTTGTATTTCATTTAAAAACACGATTACACTTTCTCCCCCCCCCCGCCCTCGCCCCCCCAATTATTCTTCTTCTCCAAAATGTGACAAAATAAAACTACATTTGGGATACAACAAGATTTCCAGCTTCTTAGGATTTTTCATGAAAATATCTCACCTTCTTTATAAAAGCAACCCACAGAACCACCGGAATGTCTGACGCAATTGTTTTGTGTTATTTTTTTTTTTTGAGACCTCCCCACATTAAGAAACCGTACAACACGTAACAAGGGTGAAATTAAAATCTGAAGTCTGTCTGACTTACACACAAAGGGATTATATACTGACAGAAGTCAATAGCTACCACCACTGATTCTTTCCAGGTACCATACAATCTATGACAACCACAAATTTTAAAAACAAAAGATTTTTTTTGTTTTGCTTTTTGTTTCAAGTCCCAAGTAACAGAGATGAAGATGTTCCATGATTAAATTCATGCTAAAAAAACCTGCATTTATAAAATAGTTGATAAAAATATTCCTCTCTTAACAATACAGAATGGAGGTATGGATACCGAATGATGGAAATCAACAGGGCAAAGGTTGTCACTCGGACTTGGCTTCCTTTTCGTCGGATTCTTCGGCAGCTGGTGCCTATTCGTGTTGGAGGTGAAAGAAAAGAAAGTGTTTTTTACAAACAGGAACTATCCCATTCTGTTGAGGTGCTGTGTGGTTTCCAGGCTGTATGGCCGTGTTCTAGCGGCATTCTCTCCTGATGTTTCGCCTGCATCTGTGGCTGGCATCTTCAGAGGATCCTCTGAAGATGCCAGCCACAGATGCAGGCAAAACATCAGAACACAGCTGTGCTAGAACACAGCCATACAGCCCGGAAACCACACAGCACCCCAGTGATTCCGGCCGTGAAAGCCTTCGACAATGCATCCCACTCTATTGTTCAGTACAAATAAACCAGAGGATTATGAAGTGAAACATATACCTGGATTGGATCCAATGATCCATCAGATTTTCCCCATGTTTCCTCCCCCTGGAAGCCCTTCCTGACCCTAAGAAATGTCACTCCTGGGTTAGAAGGCTGCAATAGGAATTTTCCCTTGTCAAATTAGCTCCCCACCTCTTGACCCACACAGGTATCAGTCCATGAATGAACTGTCCCAGGGTCAGAAATGGCTACTGAGCGGGGGAGAAATCTGGGAAAGATCCACAGTTCTTGCGTCCACGGATTACTTCCCACATATAGAAACTTGTTTCCCTCTTGCATACGATTTTAAATTCTGTACACACTACTAAAATTGACCCTTTGAAAGAATAGCAGAAATGTATAGTACGTCCACTTCAAATTCATAGAACCAGAACATAGCAGAGAAGCGCGGCTCAACTTGCCTTCTAAGTCACTTAATTGCCAAATGTATTTGCATATATGCAAAACTGAGAACCAAAAGGGATGTAAACTTAGCTTGATTCTCTACCTTTATTAAGATTCTGTTTCCACTGCAGCATGTCAGGTTTAAAAGAAGGCTTAATCCCCCACCCCTCGTATTTTACTTCGGGGGGGGGGGGGGGTTCTTATTTTACTTCTGTGGGGGTGAGTTCTGTCCTCTACCCCATTACATAAAACATGGCTTCTGTCTTCTGCATGGCCTCCAGTTCCAAAATGTTACATCACACTTAACACAGTGATGTTTCAAATGTACAGCAAAAGCACAGTGCAGCATTTTAGGTAGGATTAATCCATGTTTTAATGGTTATTCACGTTGCTGTCTCTCTAGAAGGGAAAGCTACTACATCAAGGAAGAGACAGCTAGTTTTCTACATCTGTAGCTATCGACATGGAAAGGTATTCAAATATAACATCCCTGCATACTAAAATGATACACTCCTGGCACAATTCTAGATTTGTGGCAAATAGCCACTGACGGCTATGAATCTCTCTAGATGGCTATCTTGGCACAGTTGCAGCACAAGATCCTTTCCCCTTATCTATGTTGTGTACTCCAGATAACTTGCTGGGGGGGGGGGGGTGATTTATGAAATCTCTTGCTTAACGTCAGTTGCAGGCAATCCACCCTCATCCCCTGACCTTTGGCATGCACGGCAGATTGAGAAGATGGAGAAGTTAATCTCTTCCCTTTGCCTTGCAGACCCTTGGAAATAATGAGAATCATGCGCTTAGAAACCTTACAGAAAGTGACAAATAATGGGCAGGTTTCAAATCCAGGTAACCAAGAAAGTTGATAGAAAGCCTACCGTGTGTGTGTCAAATGCTACCAAGTCACATCTGACTTACGGCAACCCAGGTGGGATTTTTAAGGCAAGAGACTTTCAGAGGTGGTTTGCCATTGTCTGCCTCCACATCACAACCCTGGTATTCTTTTTTGGGGGAGGGGGGGTGTCTCCCATCCAAATACTATCCAGAGTCAACCCTGCTTGGCTTCTGAGATCTGATGAGATCAGGCTAACCTGGCCCATCCAGGGCAGGGTTAAGCAAAAGAGTTTGTATTTATACCCTGCCTTTCTCTCCTGTAAGGAGACTCAAGGTGACTTACAAACTCCTTTCCCTTCCTCTCCCCACAACAGAAACCTTGTGAGGTAGGTGGGGCTGAGTTCTGAGGGAACTGTGGCTCATTCCGCACATGCAGAATAATGCACTTTCAAACTGCTTACAGTGCTCTTTGAAGCTGTGCGGAATGGCAAAATCCACTTGCAAACAGTTGTGAAAGTGGTTTGAAAACGCATTATTTTGCGAGTGCGCAAGGGGCCTGTGATTAGCCCAAGGTCACCCAGCAAGAAATGTAGGAGTCGGGAAACAAAACGGTTCACCAGATAAGAGCCCACCCTTCATATGGAGGAGCGGGGAATCAAACCCCCAGTTCTCCAGATTAGACTCACCACAGTATAATGAATGAACACTTAAGGATAAATTAGCAAAGCTTTAATACATTACAAAAAGTAAAAACAGTTTAAAAATGGTTATAAGAAAGAAATTTACCATTATAATCAATTTTTGCCATTTGTAATGTATTAAAGTGTTGTCGATTTATTGCATGTAACCCTTAAGTATCAATTCTGGTGTCTGCTTTTTCTCAAGTTTCTGAGGCACCTGGTTCTCCGGGTTGACATTTTTCTTCCCCTTTTTGTTTCGGTTTGCAGGTCTCAAATCCAGCCTCAATCTGTATTCCTCCAAGTTCCAGGGCAGCTGAACTACACATTGCATATAGTAATGAGGGCTCATTCATCCTGCACTAGATAGCTGCCGTATACTCTACCTCGTTAGTTTTGGTATCTCCGTTCTCAGAGTGGTTTTCTTCTTTAGCATCTTCTTGCTTCGTTTCATCTTTTCCTTTGGCTCCTTTCTTCCCTTTTGCTACCTTTTTGTCCTCCTTCTTATCGTTTGCTCCTTTTTCTTTCTGCAACAGCAATCCCATTTAACAAAACAAAAAAAAAAGCAGACTGCACTCAAATGTCAATCCTCAAAGATCAAGATTCTACATTTCAAGGGAGATAATGAAGAGACATAATTTCCACACCAAATTAGAATGTTTTGTGGTGGAAAATGCATATTTGAACAGTAATAAACATTTCTGCTTGGATAACAACAACTCCCTTTTAATGTATTGAGGCCATGTATGCTACTTTAACAAAAAAACTGCAAATATATTTTTAAAATTCCACTGAACCAAAGAGATCATTTCTTCTCTTATTAGGCAAGATAAGCTGAGATCCTTACTGGGATGCAGAAACTGTTTGATGCACTGGTTTCTCCATTGCCCCAAGTACTACAAAAATACTAGGCTAGAACCCACACCCTGCCCATTTACTCTGCTATATTTCAGACAGTGTCACCAGTATGTGTGAAAGGCAGATTTTAAAAAAAGACCTAAACACACAAAGAAACCCCCCATATCAACAGCTCTGTATACATAACCAAAGTGCAGTGAAGAATTAAACCCATAACTGCCTATATTAATTACTGTCTAATGCCAATAAGAGTAAACATGCACTGTTTGCTATGGCAGGTGAGAAAGGCGTCAGAACGAAGCTTGTGCGGTCCCTTGCCTCCCTTGTTGAGGCAATCACTTTGAGTTCTTTGTATAATAAACCTGACAGAAGACATATTTTGTGCTAGGGGGTCTATCGAACACTGGTTGTATGGCTCTGTGTGATGCTCAAAAATGGGGTACCGAGGAAGGTGCGTTTTTGGATATAGCTCCATCTGCAGCAAACAGTGCTTTATGACAACCTATGCCCGTGGTGGCGAACCTTTGGGACTCCAGATGTTATGGACTACAATTCCCATCAGCCCCTGCCCGGACGGCCAATTGGAGCTGGAGCAGGAGCTGATGGGAATTGTAGTCCATAACATCTGGAGTGCCAAAGGTTCGCCAACACTGACCTATGCCTTGAAGCAGACAAACTGATCTGAATCCTAAAGGACAACCAGACAAGATGCCCACGAACACGTGAAGAGAGGGATAGATTGGGTTTATAATGGGAATCGTTGCCCTTTCCCTCCTTTCCTTGCTGTTCTGGATGGCTTCCTATCTAGCCAGGCTCATTTCTGGCACAAGAGCCAGGGTGGGAGAAAAACCTTTTTAAGCAGCAGAATGTTATTTTGTTCTGGTTAATATATCTGTCTCCTATTTTATATGTAAATCGGCAGATCTCTGAATTAACACACGTGGATATCTGTTCCTGTCCCAGCTAGTGTGATTCTCCCCCCAGTGTAAACCAGAAATAAGGGACACAAGCATCCAAACACCCGTTGAAAGTTCCATGCGATTTTTTTTGTATTTTTCACCCGAGCAAGCGTTCAGCTCAGGGAAACATCTTCAGCGCAGCACAAACAACATCGCCTACAGAACCTTTTTTCTACAGAAACAAGGGTCAAGGCAGCTCTCTCTCACAAAAAATTGTCAATAGAAAACAATTTGTTTTAACCGTGGGTTGTCAGATAATAAACTAACAGCAAAGATCAGCAGGATCACATTAATCAGGTGCCAAGGGCCGAAAACAGAACAAAAATGCTTGTTCTGCTTTTTTGAACACAAAAAGGAATAAGCAGTCCTTTTAGGAGTGAATTGCGGACACAAAAAGGACGCTGCAGGTAGCAATGGTACGCACGCTTTGCTACCAAGCAGATTTCAGCTAGGATGAACATATTAATTTTAGGGTAAAGAGGACGAAATCAGAATGCCACCTAAGTCACAACTTTTTCCCTGGGTCCTCCCACGTCTACCTATTCCCTTGTTACTTAGGTTGGTTTTCCTCCTCATCTCTCAAAGTAACCTACACACAGCAAATGGCTTAGAAGGAAAATGGATACTGTCAAAATAAAAATTATGTTTATTTTAACCATCTACCAAATATTTTTCCTGGGAAAGAATGAATGACTTGTATGGATAAACAAGCACAATGTTGGCTACTTACCATATATACTCATGTATAAGTCGAATTTTTCAGCACATTTTTAATGCTGAAAAAGCTCCCCTCGACTTATATGCGGGTCATTAAATTTTTTTTGTGTTTTTACTTTGCCGGCCAGCAGGGGGCGCAGTTTCTATGCTAGTGGCACCAAAATTTCAGGGTACCCTCAGAAGACACTCCTGATGATACCAGCCAAGTTTGGTAAAGTTTGGTTCAAGGGGTCCAAAGTTATGGACCCCCAAATGAGGTGCCCCCATTCCCCATTGTTTTCAATGGCAGCTATTAGTAGATGGGGCTACCCTTTTGAGGGTCCATAACTTTGGACCCTCTGAACCAAACTTCACCAAACCTGGCTGGTCTCATCAGGAGAGTCTCTTTATGCTACCAGCCAGGTTTGGTGAAGTTTGGGTCAGGGGATCCTAAGTTATTGACCCCCAAAGGGGATGCCCCATCCCCATTGTTTACAATGGAAGCTAATAGTAGATTTTCCATTTCTGATAATATCCCTCTTAAAATCTAAGTTGGGTTACATTTGGACATACAGATGATGATGAGGAATCCAGTTTTGGAGGATTTTAACTCTTGTGTTTTAGCTTGGTTGCTGGTTGAGCTAAGGTTTTTGTACTTTTAAAGTTATTGTTGATACCATATTGTTCTTGTTGACCCTCTTTTCCACTTACAGAGCCAGTTTACTGTTTTTCTTTGAAATAAATATTCAAAAACATTTAACCTACTGATGCCTCAATTGATGTAATTTTATTGGCATCTATTTTTATTTTTGAAATTTACCAGCAGCTGCTGCATTTCCCACCCTCGACTTAATACGCGAGTCAATACGTTTTCCCAGTTTTTTGTGGTAAAATTAGGTGCCTCGACTTATATGCGGGTCGACTTATACGCGAGTATATACGGTATTATGTTTTAAGACCAAACAATGGCAACGTATGGTCTTCAGCTTTTATTTAGAGAAATGTGGTTTTTTTTACCTTGGGCGCTGCCTTTTTCGGCTTTGGCTCTGGTTTAGGTGGAGCAGGTTTCTGAAAGATAAGCAAACAGGTATATGAGGAATGTCATATCAGAACACGGTTGTTTTTTTAAAGTACAGAACAGATATCGACCTGAGCACAATCCACCTGAAATGAACGTTGTCCAAGATTAGGTGTGGTCTTCTGCAACACCCACTGAATTCAACAAGTACTGTGCAAACCGAGTGACCAGCAAACTAACTCTTACTTTTCTTGCAGTCAGTAGATCCTCCGTTTCGATGAGCCCGAGAGCACTTTTAGAATTTTGAGAAAGCATCATGGATGCCATCACAAAATGGCTGCCCCACCCCTAACCCCTCCCATGCAGTTTAAAAAAATGAAAGTTTAAGTAAAACGTTCACATGCAAAAATGAAAGATCATAGGCTTTATAGGAAGCAAAGCAAATTTTCAGGTAATTATATATATTACCTGTATTTTCTGATATTTATTCAAGTGAAATAAACTAGAAAGTTCCTCAGTTGCTATGCTTTGGCTCTGTTTTTAGGATCAGGGGCTCTGATATTGAGGAGTCCCTACAATGAACGTCATTTTGTGTAAGGGAGTGTCAGTAAAGGTGTTTCATGTAGCAGGTGCCTTTCTCTACCAGATACAGAAATGACATATGGGGTGTTAAAAGCAGAGAGAAAAACAAACAGAGAAAGGGGAAGAAAAGGGATTGTGAGAGGGGTCACAGGAAAGGGTAGAAAGGAGACAGTATGAACAGGATAAAGAAAACAAGTTATAAAGAGAAAGGATAGTGGAGGTATAATAAAACACTAAGGTTTCTACATCACAGGGCTCCACATTGGGGATTGCTCCAATAGATCTTGGGCTCAACTTGGCAATCTAAATGCACCAAGACTGTGCCAGTGGGCATCATGGCATAATCCAGAACATGGATTTTGTACTCGGTTTGCTGAATTCTGTCCCACTTTTCACAACCCTAGCCACAAAGATGCAAGAGAAATAATAATAGCTGATTTCTACACTGCAACACATACATTATCTCAATCTGTCCCGCAAGAACCCTGTAAATGAGATCAGTATTATCCCCGCACTGCAAATGGGGAACTCGGCCAGTGTGGCCTGCCACATTATAAAGCCGACTAAACAGTAGCCAGAACTGAACGCCCCCACTGCCGTCTTCCTCTCTTTCCACAAAGTCCAAATGTACCAACTCCATTTGTCCTAATGTTATTACTTTGTGCATTTTTCAGGCCCAATTCCATAGGGGATGTACAAGTGTAAAGATAAGACAAGGCGTACTTAGATGGAGGAGAGACTCGATGTGGGGTTGCCATTTTTGGCAGCAGCCCAGCGTTTTTTAAAATGTGTGCTCCTGTCTCTAGGTCACCTTCTGAGGTGACAGCTGAGATGAGATTTGGACAGGAGCTTCCACTCTTAAGCACTACACCACATGACACCCGTTCTCACTCCTCCAAAGTAATAAGGCTCCCTGTTTTAAGATGCTGTTAGAAGCTCCTAGCACGAAGGCACTCAAGTCATCGGCACCATCCAAATGGAAGGATTGGAGCATCTTCCTTATGAGGAGAGGCTGCAGCGTTTGGGACTCTTTAGTTTGGAGAGGAGACATCTGAGGGGGGATATGATTGAAGTCTATAAAATTATGCATGGGGTAGAAAATGTTGACAGAGAAAAATTTTTCTCTCTTTCTCACAATACTAGAACCAGGGGGCATTCATTGAAAATGCTGGGGGGAAGAATTAGGACTAATAAAAGGAGACACTTCTTCACGCAACGTGTGATTGGTGTTTGGAATATGCTGCCACAGGAGGTGGTGATGGCCACTAACCTGGATAGCTTTAAAAAGGGCTTGGACAGATTTATGGAGAAGTCGATCTATGGCTACCCATCTTGATCCTCCTTGATCTCAGATTGCAAATGCCTTAGCAGACCAGGTGCTCGGGAGAAGCAGCAGAAGGCCACTGCTTTCACCTCCTGCATGTGAGCTCCCAAAGGCACCTGGTGGGCCACTGCGAGTAGCAGAGTGCTGGACTAGATGGACTCTGGTCTGATCCAGCAGGCTAGTTCTTATGTTCTTATGAAACGTTAACACTGAAGAAAAGAACCCGGAGAGCTACTTACAGCGGATAACCTAGCCGATCGTCTCTTTGGCTGTGAAAAAAAACAACAACACACCATTAGTCATGCCATTAAATGTGAAAGCAAAGAAAAAATCAACATCAGAAAGTTGCCTGCAAATTTACTTGAGCAAACGTCTCACTAAATTCACCAAAGCTTAGTTCAAAGCGAACATCTACGGCAGGGGTGTCCAACTCAGGCGCTTCAGATGTTCATGGACTACAATTCCCATCAGCCTCTGCTGGCTTGGCCAATTGGCTGATGGGAATTGTAGACGATGAACATCTGAAGCGCCTGAGTTGGACACCTCTGACCTACAGGACTGGGCTGCTTTGTAGTGCAAAGGGCAAAAGTTATAACTCAGTGTGTGCAAAGACGGCCCAGAACTGCGTGCCATTTAGGACAAAGAAAGTGTTGCCGCTTCCCTAATTTCGGCAAGTTCACGTGTAGCAGCCATCTAGCAGTCTGTTCCACACAAGTGTATCCTCAGTATAAATCAGCCTCCCAGGGGATGACAGACAGCCCCGCTCTCAAAAAGAAGAAGAAGAAGAGTTTGGATTAATACCCCCCCTTTCTCTCCTGCAGGAGACTCAAAGGGGCTTACAATCTCCTTGCCCTTCCCCCCTCACAACAAACACCCTGTGAGGTAGGTGGGGCTGAGAGAGCTCCGAGAAGCTGTGACTAGCCCAAGGTCACCCAGCTGGCATGTGTGGGAGTGCCCAGGCTAATCTGAATTCCCCAGATCAGCCTCCACAGCTCAGGCGGCAGAGCGGGGAATCAAACCCGGTTCCTCCAGATTAGATACACGAGCTCTTAACCTCCTACGCCACTGCTGCTTCTTGTATCTTAAAAAGCTGTTGGTACACTGGGAATGAACAGACAGGTGGGTGCTGGTTGCATCTTTGACATTTTAGACTAGCTCCCCACCCCCCAGTACTCCCTTGACCATATGTGGACTGCATAATGTACAAGAATCTACGCTAGCCCTGAGCCACAATCAGTAGCCATTTTAAAGGCAGCTGGACCTTGACAGTGATCTGTTTCAGCAATGGACTGTCACTGATGGCGTACAACTGTTGTAGGCATACAACTGAGCTTCTGCTCAGGCCTAGCTGAAAAATAGCTACAGACACTTTTCAGGCCCTTCTAACTATTATGTGGGAAAGCACCAGCAGGTTTCAGGCTAATGCCAGCCAAGGAATCGCTGTTCCAGCCAGTGAAAACTCTCTAAGACTGCAACACTTGAGCTACTGTGCTGCATTTATTTGTTATTTTATTACTATTGTATTATTGGGTGCTGTGTGGTTTCCGGGCTGTATGGCCGTGTTCTAGAAGCATTCTCTCCTGACGTTTCGCCTGCATCTGTGGCTGGCATCTTCAGAGGATCTGATGTTGGGAAAGCAAGTGGAGTATATATACCTGTTGGGAGTGTCCAGGGTGGGTGAAGAAACACTCCAACAGGTATATATACTCCAACAGGTGTATACTCCACTTGCTTTTCCAACATCAGATCCTCTGAAGATGCCAGCCACAGATGCCGGCGAAACGTCAGGAGAGAATGCTGCTAGAACACGGCCATACAGCCCAGAAACCACACAGCACCCAAGTGATTCCGGCCATGAAAGCCTTTGACAATATATTGTATTGTTGTTATTGCACTGTAAAAATATTAACTACTATTTCTTTACGTCTTTCCGCCAATTAGAAACAGAATAAAACTTAACTGTATGAAATAAGTTACGATAAAGTTTAAATAAATAAAACACAGCATTTACAGTGGTACAAGATTCACTGAAGAAATAACAAGTTGTCAGGCTTTAAGAATTATCACACTATTGGACAACCTGGACCGTAATTGGAGAGTTCCCACAGGAAACTTTTTAATCAACTCCTCTTCACGATTAATATGGACTCTTTCTATCAAAGGTTCAACAATCTTTGTGCGAGCTGTTTTATAAAAAGAAAATCTGAAAAATACATGGTTGCGTGATTGTATTTTATTGTATTTTGTAAACCACCTTGAATATGATCATAGTATCTATATGACTATAGGAAAGTGGGGTATAAAATGCCACCTCACTGGACACTCACCAACCAAACTTACTCCCAGGTAAAGGGTCATAACCAGCCAGCCTAGATGTGTGGGAGGGGTGCCTTTCCATTCCCTCCCCCCAAGGAATGCGGGCACACACATCACTGACATCGCACAGTATCAGGCTGCGTGTTTGCATGAGCACGTACTGCTGGCCTCTGCAATTGATTTGCTGCTACTGTTCCTTTCCCATTTCACCACAATAAGCCACAGCAACGCGTGGCCGGGCCACGCTAGTTAATAGATTGCCGCAGCTCACCCTACAGGTGGACTCCACTGAAACTATTCAGCATGCTGTACTTTATTGTCCTTTGTGTCTTGAGATCTGAGCAAAGTCCTATGCTAGTACATAGGGCAGGACTTCCCAATTCTGTTACGCTGATTTTTTTAAAAATAATTCCAATCTTGAATTAAGCAAGAAGATAGCCAGATTTCTGGAAGAAGCCATAAATCTGCATCATGCTTATAATGGAAGATAAATTGTGGTATTAAAAATGCTTTTTGTTAAAAAATAGGCCATTCTTACTTTGTTCATACTTAATTTTAAATCTCAGAATTTTACTATATTATGCTATGAGTTTCTACCGTGTTTTCCCGAAAATAAGACAGTGTCTTATATTAATTTTTGCTCCCAAAGATGCGCTATGTCTTATTTTCAGGGGATGTCTTATTTTTTTGTGTTCTGTTCGTCAGGCATGCTTCCAAACAAAAACTTTGCTACATCTTACCTTTGGGGGATGCCTTATATTTCGCACTGCAGCAAAACTTCTACTACGTCTTATTTTCAAGGGATGTCTTATATTTGGGGAAACAGGGTATGTCAGTAAAGGCCTACAGTATGCTGCAGAATTTTTAAAGCAGTTTCTGCTTTGTGAATGGACCATATAGTGGTTAATCTCCTTCAAGGTGGGTGGTAAGTGGAGAAGAGCGGGGATGAATGTTTTATAATGATATCATGTAAACAAACTTACCTCCTCCTTTACCTCACCTTCAGCTGCAGCCTGTTGTAAAAAAAAACAAAGCACATACAAAATGTCAATATTTGCATTTGTGGCTTCCCCCTAAAAGAAAATGGATGCCACACACCTGCAAATAAGTCTCTATGTGCCTAGTACATCAGTCAAAATAGAGACAAGTTCGGTAGCCACTATTTTCAGTCTTACGTGCCCACCTACTGTGCAATGTCACGGCCAACTCAGCCTGTGCGCAACTTTAGAGGGTCACAGCAAAGTAAACTGCTAACTGATCGCTGACAGCTTGCATTTCTTCTTGTGCCAGTTTGCAATTCCTCAACTGCATTTTTGAGGCATTTTTGCTTTGAGTGACACCAACAGTCATTCCTGCCCTTGCATGTCTTCTGCAAGATGCTTGCAAAAGTAAGTTTTTTTTTAAAAAAAAAAGCCTTGCTCCTCCCCCTGCCAACTGAAAATTGGCTGCTTTGAGACATTCCAGGCAGACCTCCCAAGTGCCATACCAAAGACTACAACTCCCACAATGCCCCGCCAGCTAATTTGTTCTGTTTTACGTCCTGGCGTCGGAAAGCCACCCCAGCCCTTTTTTTTTTTCAAAAAAAAATCCCAGTTCCCGCCAAATTACCTACAAGGTCGCGAGAAGCTTTGAATTGGGGAGGGGGGGGGGGATGCTTTCACCCTGGCTCGATCCAGAAAGGAATTAAGCCAAATTAGATGGGTGGTAATGGGGGGGAGGGTGGAGCGGGGGGGGGGGGGGGGAGCAGAGCTGGGGGAGGGGAAAGCCAGGTTGCATAAGCGCCGCTTTGTGAGGGCAGCTCGAGCGCCAAACCGCTCTGCAAAGCGAACCGCTGCAGGATTTAATTTTTGCAGCAATCGAATGCATCGAACTAAAGAGATTAATCTGCAGCTATATTTAACGACCTCTTATTTGCAACGTGCAAGAAACCGTTTATTTGCAAAAAAAAAGAGGCCGAGGTTTTTTTCTTTAAAATATTATTAACTAGCCCCCATCTCCCCCGGTGAAAGTTGCATTCCGCCTGCTGGGACCCCCGCGCGCTCCCCGCCGCCCCTTCCCCGCGTTGCAAGGGCAGTTTCCCAACTCTGCGCCGCCTAATGGCTCCGGATTTCCATTGCACAACCATCTGGCATGCCAAGAAGTAGGAGGAAGGACGCACACACACACGCACAAAAAAAGAACAAAGGCAAACGCAGGGGAAGGAGAGCCGCTTGGGGGCCAAAGCTTGCAAAGCAACGCGCCCCCTCCGCCAAGCCTGTCGATCCCCTCGGCAGTTAAGCCCTGGGCTGGGGGGAGAGCAACCTGCCGGGCTCCTTGTGCGAGGGCGGGCGCTAGGCGAGCTCCATAAGGGCACCAGCAGCCAGCACCATGGCTGTGGGCGACCCAGCATGGAGACGGCCAGCAGCAGCCGCTCTCCGAGCCCGGCAACTCAACTCCGATCGGGGGGAGCCCGCGGCCGGCCCCGATCCCTCTTCCCGAGCGTCTCCCAGCAGCATCGGCTCCGCTTTACGGCTTCCACCGACATCTTAAAATGCAAAACGCACCGACTGTGCACCGAGACCAAGCAAGCGCGCGCGCGCGCAAAAAAATGCAAGACATGTTTATCTCCCCCCCCCCCTTCGCCTCCCCAGCAAACGGGCTGCACGTTCTGGCCTCCCTCCATTGCACCCCCCCCCCCCAAAAAAAAAATCCCACATTTTTTTCTTTGCTTACCTTTCTTTTGGGCATAGTTGAACCTGAATAGCTGTTTGCAAAACAAGAGAGAGGGGGTGTGTTTAAAAATATTTAACCCAGACACCCCTCCCCCCCAAAAAGGCAAAGCGCCACGCGCAAAATTAACAAAACACCCAACAAACCCTCTTTGCAAAAGGCTTTGCTTTTAAAAGGAAAAAAAGATCTCCCCTTAAATGCTATATTTTTTTGAAAAAATGAATTAATTGTAGCAGAAACTGAACCCAAAAAAAATTTCCCCCCCTCTTTATTGCAAACAGTAAAATACACCAACACTCAACCAAACTGCATGAATGGGGAGCGTGAGATGGGTCCGGTTGGTGACTGACGCGTCCCCGGACCAATGAGAGAGCCAGGCCAGAGCGGGAGAAGGCGGTGGTTGCGGGGCTCGGACGAGAGGCGGGGCCGGACTCTTAGCGCGAGAAAGGCGCCCGCGCACCTCCAGCCAGACGCACGCCGGGCGCTTGCGCCGTCTGCGTAAAACTCTTCCTGAATAGCGCCCCCCTTCCCCGGCCTGATGGCGGAGACAACGCAGTGGCGCCTCTCAGCCAGCTTTGGCTGCGTCCGGGCCTTGGTGGCTGGGAGTCCACGAACGCCCTTGGGTGCAAGCCACCCGGCAGAGGCCAAGGGCGCCTGTTGCAAACGTGCTCGGGCCCCTCGCCTCGCCGTGCGTTGCGAATGCTTTGCAACAGCTCCGGGCTCCTCGCGGAGGCTGGGAGCAGAAAGTTCCCTGCAAAGTTGCCCCAGGCGGGCGGTGCGAGCCTTTCTCCTTCCAGAGCCACCAGCAACATGGCTGCCCTGGCACCTTCCTGCCTTCCCGCTGCAAGGGGAGTGGGGGAGGAGGAAGGGTGCAGCTTGGGGGGGGGGGGGGGGGGAATGCAGGGGCCTCGTCTCGCTCCCGCCCTGGGAATGGGGAAGGAGCGGGCGAAGACCTCGCTGGAGGGCTGGGAGCTGTATTATAGCAGACTGGGATATACATTATGGCATACGCGGAATCATGGCTGCAGGCGTCCTCTCCACCTTTCTCCAGCCCCAGTTAATCGGTGCAGACTTTCCTTTAAAAAAAAACCCAAACACTTGAGCTGCAGGAACGGATTCTGCAAGGCTGGAGTACATCAGCAGTCTCACCTTCAAGGTGTTTACCTAGAAATTGGAATTCACGCCTATACAAGTGTGCTCAAACTTGCCACCTGCCTTTCAAGGAAATGGGTTTGGGGTTGGAGGAATGACAGGAAGTTTTGCTCTTGGGCCAATTGATAGGTGCAGATTTTCCTTTTAAAAAAATAAAATAAAACTTGGGCTGCACCAACGGATTCTCCAAGGCTCGATTACATCGGCAGCCTCGCCTTAAGGGTGTTTACCCAGAAATTAGGATTCTGTCAGGATGACAGCTACGGGGGTTGGGCTGCTTGGGGAACTGTGACTTCCAGCTATGCACTGCTTTTGCTACTCTGCCTTTCCCCACAGCTGGCTGATCAAGTAACCTTGAATGTCTGGAGATGTTGCGGGGAACTGTTCTGTTGAGGGTTTCACGTGTGTGGGGTGGGGGGGGGGGATGAAAAGTGCAATCCATAATAGCACTGGTCTAAGAGCTTGAGCTTCAGAAGAGTCTTCTGTTGGGTGCTGTGTGGTTTCCGGACTGTATGGCCGTGTTCTAGCAGCATTCTCTCCTGACGTTTGGCCTGCATCTGTGGCTGGCATCTTCAGAGGATCCCCTGAAGATGCCAGCCACAGATGCAGGCCAAACGTCAGGAGAGAATGCTGCTAGAAGGAGGAGCAGCAGTGGCATAGGAGGTTAAGAGCTCTTGTGTCTAATCTGGAGGAACTGGGTTTGATTCTCAGCTCTGCCGCTTGAGTTGTGGAGGCTTATCTGGGGAATTCAGATTAGCCTGTGTACTCCCACACACGCCAGCTGGGTGACCTTGGGCTAGTCACAGCTTTTCAGAGCTCTCTCAGCCCCACCCACCTCACAGGGTGTTTGTTGTGAGGGGGGAAGGGCAAGGAGATTGTAAACCCCTTTGAATCTCCTCCAGGAGAGAAAGGGGGGATATAAATCCAAATTCTTCTTCTTCTCTTCTAGAACACGGCCATACAGCCCGGAAACCACACAGCACCCCAGTGATTCCGTCCGTGAAAGCCTTCGACAATACAGTCTTCTGTTGCTTTCCTGTCACTTGCAATAAAATCTGAAATTTTTGAAGTCTGCCTGGTTCATTGTCAATGCAGGGGAGTCCTGACATTAAGACTGTTCTCTATCAGTGCTACACTTCATGTACCTGTCGTCTACTGAAGTTGTGCATGTTTTATCCGCAATACTAGCTTTTATTCAAGGACTAATTGGGGAATATATGCCTATGTTTCCTAGCAAGATTATGGAACAAAGGATCTCTGAAATGCTGGATGGGGAGGATGAAGCTTTGAAGTCTGACACGGCTTCGGCTGCCCCCCTGATAGAACAGTCTGCATCCCGCCGAAGTGCCTTTGGATTCGGTGTGGGGCCGTCTGCTTGTTAATCTTCTCTTAGGCGCAGAGAAGGACTTGGCGTGGGGGGCCAACAGGAGGATCTCAGATCTGTGCAGTGGACGGTTGGTAGCAGGGAAGTCCCTGTGGATTGGGACTCTCTCCCAAGAGACCGACCTGTGGATTACAAACAACCTGTGGACTACAAATCGTTGTACCCTGGCAGGACCGGCTGACCTCCACGGTGGTGGGGCCCTGAGGAATTAGGTGCCCACCCACAGTCCTACTGGGCAGAATGGGCCCGCCTGAACGAGGATCGGGCCCAGCAAGAGCATTGGCGTCAGGGGCGTAACGAGGCAGCCCTGGGCAAACTGTAGCCCTGGGCAAAACCTGAGTTGGATATGCCCCCCCCCATTGGTGCCCCATCCCCCATTCTTTGCTAAGGAGATAGGGGCTAACATTTTGAGGGTCCATAATTTTGGACCCCCTGAACCAAACTGCACCAAACCTTGGGGGTGCCATCATGACAGTCTCCAGATGATACCCTGAAATTTTTGTGCTGATATGTCCAGGAATGCCCTCCCTGCAAGAACATCCCGAAATTTGCCCAAGAATCTTTGTTCTGCATTGAGTTTTCTGCATTGCTGTCAATGGGGGTTGCAGGCTGGGGGGGGGGGCACATTTCTGAAGGCACAGTCTCAAAACTTTCAGGGTCTCATCAGGAGACTGCCCTAATGATACCCCCCAGGTTTGGTGCAGTTTGGTTCAGGGGGGCCAAAGTTATGGACCCTCAAAACTGTAGCCCCCATCTCCTATTAGCTCCCATTGGAAACAATGGGGGATAGGTGCACCCCTTTTGGGAGTCCATAACTCTGAACTCCCTGAACCAAACCTCGCCAATCTTGGGGGGTATCATAAGGACAGTCTCCTGATGATACGCTGCAATTTTGGTGCCGCTACCCTAAAAACCGCACCCCCTGCAGGCCAAAAATGGAAAACCACTAAAAATACCCCAAAACAAACCCAGCATTTTGATGCCCCCCACAGGGTGGTGCCCTGGGCAGCTGCCCACCTTGCCCAATGGGCATTACGCCAGTGATTGGCGTGCCCAGCAGTGGACGGCCCCACCCAGACGGGTGCCGGAGCCGCTGGCGGAGTGGGTGCGCACGGGGCTCCGCAGGTAGTGATTCGGATCCTGACTATGCCGGCTCCTACCCCGGCAAGAAAACGGATGTCGGTGCGTTTTGATAAATCCCCCCACCGACTACCCTTTTTTTCTGTTGCAAGTGGATGTCCATATGCAAGATGATGGACGGCAATACCAGAGCGAAAGAGAGCGTGTCGATGATGTGGGAGTCCTCCTAGAAGGTCCGGCGGCCCAGTGGTACATGGAGCTGTTCAACCGACAAGCAGAAGAGTTGTGCGCTCTGCCCCGGGGTTCCTGAGAGCAGTCCGCAACCCTTTCAAAAACCCGTTTATAGGTGAGCAAGCCAAACGTGAGTTGTTGAAGAAGAAGAAGAAGAAGAGTTTGGATTTATATCCCCCCTTTCTCTCCTGTAAGGAGACTCAAAGGGGCTTACAATCTCCTTGCCCTTCCCCACTCACAATATAACACCCTGTGAGGTGGGTGGGGCTGAGAGAGCTTCGAGAAGCTGCAACTAGCCCAAGGTCACCCAGCTGGTGTGTGTGGGAGTGTACAGGCTAATCTGAATTCCCCAGATAAGCCTCCACAGCTCAGGTGGCAGAGCTGGGAATCAAACCCAGTTCCTCCAGATTAGATACACGAGCTCTTAACCTCCTGCGCCACCGCTGCCAAGGGAACAAGCCATTTGTGGAGTTCTCAGACCAGTTTCGTGCCGTTGCTAGCAGGATCTCGGATTGGTCTGACCAGATGTTTGTCTATGCATTTACCGAAGCCTTAAATCCGGAGCTCCGCAAATGGGCCATGATGGGAGGCAATCCAACCAATTTGGAAGAGTGGATCCTGCTAGCTGGAGATACTGATGGTTGGATGACTGTGGTGAAATCTTTCGACAGCAAGCCAACACAGCCCCATCGTTCTATGGCTCCGAGTGGGACCTCTGGTGCCCGATGACCACCACCCCATACAGCACCTCCGGCTGAGGAATCTACTTACAACTGTAGAAGAAGGTTATGTCTCTACTGTGGTGACAGCGGGCATTCGGCAGCAACCTGCCTAGCGAAACCGGCTCCTCAAACAGCTGCTTCAGCATCCGCTAAACGTCCCAGCGTGAAACCAAGCAAAGCCAAGTCCAAGAACCCCAAACTTGCCATGGAGGTCTATTCCTCATTTGCGGATTCGGCGGTGGAAGGGAGCCACTTGCCGATGCCCCAGTCTGTGATAAAAGGAACTGCTGAGGAGGATGGGGTGAGTGCTGAGGGTAAACCCATTGTACTGTCACTAACTGTTACCAATCAGCCCAAAAATACCAGGATGTTGGCGCAAGCTTTAGTGGACTCTGGTTGCACTCATTGCTTTTTCCATCCAGTGTAGTTGAGGGGCTTGGATTGGAATTGTTTAAGAACATAAGAACATAAGAACTAGCCTGCTGGATCAGACCAGAGTCCATCTAGTCCAGCATTCTGCTACTCGCAGTGGCCCACCAGGTGCCTTTGGGAGCTCACATGCAGGATGTGAAAGCAATGGCCTTCTGCTGCTGCTGCTGCTCCTGAGCACCTGGTCTTCTAAGGCATTTGCAATCTGAGATCAAGGAGGATCAAGATTGGTAGCCATAGATTGACTTCTCCTCCATAAATCTGTCCAAGCCCTTTTTAAAGCTATCCAGGTTAGTGGCCATCACCACCTCCTGTGGCAGCATATTCCAAACACCAATCACACGTTGCGTGAAGAAGTGTTTCCTTTTATTAGTCCTAATTCTTCCCCCCACATTTTCAATGAATGTCTATGTATTATGACCACATATAGCCAGCAGTAATTTTGCTAGCTTCTGTCAGTATCCGATGACGTTTAAGTGAGTTAACTTAGCTGAAGGAATGTCCTATAGTTACAGAAGGACCATGTATATATTTTAGTATTTAGTATTTTAGTACCAGTGTCTATAATTGTGAGCAATAATGGGCAAATTTTGTATGCTGATTTTGTATGTTTATTTTATGCCAATAAAGGCTTGTGACTGAATGCCCCCTGGTTCTAGTATTGTGAGAAAGAGAGAAAAATTTCTCTCTGTCAACATTTTCTACCCCATGCATAATTTTGTAGACTTCAATCATATCCCCCCTCAGACGTCTCCTCTCCAAACTAAAGAGTCCCAAACGCTGCAGCCTCTCCTCATAAGGAAGGTGCTCCAATCCTTCAATCATCCTCGTTGCCCTTCTCTGCACTTTTTCTATCTCTTCGATATCCTTTTTGAGATGTGGCGACCAGAACTGAACACAGTGCGGTCGCACCACTGCTTTATATAAGGGCATGACAATCCTTGCAGTTTTATTATCAACTCCTTTCCTAATGATCCCCAGCATAGAGTTTGCCTTTTTCACAGCTGCCATGCATTGAGTTGACATTCCCATGGAACTATCAACTAAGACGCCCAAATCCCTTTCCTGGTCTGTGACTGATAGCACTGACCCCTGTAGCGTGTATGTGAAGTTTGGATTTTTTGCCCCTATGTGCATCACTTTACATTTAGCTACACTGAACTGCATTTGCCATTTCTTAGCCCACTCACCTAATTTATCAAGGTCCACTTGGAGCTCTTCGCAATCCTTTGTGGTTCTTACCACCCTACATAATTTGGTATCATCTGCAAACTTAGCCACCACACTAGCCACTCCTACTTCCAGGTCATTTATGAATAAGTTAAAGAGCACTGGTCCCAAAACGGATCCTTAGGGGACACCACTCCTTACATCTCTCCATTGTGAGAACTTCCCATTTATACCCACCCTTTGTTTCCTGTTCCTCAACCAGTTTTTAATCCATAGGAGGACTTCCCCTCTTATTCCTTCATTGCTCAGTTTTCTCAACAGTCTCTGGTGAGGAACTTTGTCAAAAGCCTTTTGGAAATCCAAGTAGACAATGTCCACTGGTTCCCCCTTATCCACATGTCTGTTTACATCCTCAAAGAACTCTAGTAAGTTTGTAAGACAGGACTTGCCTCTACAAAAGCCATGCTGACTCTTCCTCAGCAGGTCTTGCTTTTCTACATGTTTAATAATTTTATCTTTAATGATAGATTCTACTAATTTACCAGGAACAGATGTCAAACTGACTGGCCTGTAATTTCCTGGGTCCCCCCTAGACCCTTTCTTAAAGATTGGTGTGACATTGGCCATCTTCCAGTCTTCAGGGATGGAGCCTGATTTCAGGGATAAGTTGCATATTAATGTGAGAACATCAGCAATTTCATGCTTGAGCTCTTTAAGAACTCTTGGATGAATGCAATCTGGGCCAGGGGATTTGGTAGCATTTAGTTTATCAATGGCTGCCAGAACTTCTTCCTTGTCTACCACTATCTTCGCTAGTTCCTCGGATTCACCTCCTAAGAAGCTTGGTTCAGGTGCAGGAATTTTCCTCACCTCCTCCTGGGTGAAGACAGATGCAAAGAATTCATTCAGCTTCTCTGCAATTGTGGCATCGCATCCAATTCATTCAAATGGATGGCGGCTGCATGCTGGGCTCTCTCTCATGTTTTAAAACTGCTAAAGTACTGATTCAATGTGCCCAGCTTTGGGAATACTGCAGTTTTATTGTTGCCAATACCTCCAAGTACCCCGTGGTTTTGGACATGCCTTAGTTAGAAGAGCATAATCCAACCATTTTATGGATTGATCGTATCATTCGTTTTACCGATCTCCCTTGCGGGGGCCACGTTCATGAAGTCCCCCCTGAGCCCCTAATTATTGGACAAGCCAAAAGTCTTCAAGAAACAGATCGCCCCCCTATCCTGTGTCCTTATCAAGACTTGTAGACAGTTTTTAAAGAGCAGGAATGTGATACACTCCCACCGCATTGTATCACGGACTGTAAAATTGAGTTGATACCTGGGGCAAAACTACCAAAGGGAAGACTGTAGTCCTAATGAGGACGCCGCTTTACATGAATTTTTTGGGGAAAAAATCTGGCTAGGGACTTCATCCGGAAAACTACCAGTAGCTTTGCAGCTCCAGTTCTGTTTGTCAAAAAGAAAAATGGATCTCTTCGTTTCTGTACTGACTATAGGGGGTTGAATGCCGTGTTGAATTCTAATAAATACCCCCTCCCGTTGATCAAAGACTTGTTAGCCAGTTTGGGAAAGAAGCGTATTTTTACTAAACTGGATCTCCGGGAAGCCTATTACTGTGTTCGGATTGCTGAAGGTTTTGAACATCTTACTGCTTTTAACACCGGTTATGGCCAATATGAATATCAAGTGATGCCCTTCGGGTTAAGCAGAGCTCCCAGTGTTTTTATGAGTTTGATTAATGATGTTTTACATGATTTATTGTTCAAAGGAGTTGTAGTGTATTTGGATAATGTACTCATTTACTCAGAAGTTGAACAATCTCGTACGCTTAGTACACAAAGTCCTCCAAAGATTCCTTGACAATTCCTTATTTGTCAAGTTGTCCAAGTGTGCTTTCCACCAAACAAAGTTGGACTTTTTGGGCTATAGAGTGTCAGCTGCTGGGATAGAGATGGACCTAGCTAAAGTGGAGGACATCAGAAAATGACCAGCCCCCTCTACCAGGAAACAACTGCAATCGTTCTTGGGTTTTGCTAATTTTTACCGTGACTTTATCTCAAGGCAGCCCTATGCTACTCCCTGCCAGAGGCATAGCTAGAGAAAATGGAGCCTGGTGCAAAATCTGAGTTTTCCCCCCCCCCCCCCCCGGGGCAGCCACTGTGATGCTGGAATCCACCCCAAAACAGCATCACTTTCAATGGTGTTTAAGCTAGGGAGCCCAGATTCTCCTTTTAAATCCACCTTAAAGGGAGAATCTGGGGTCCCCAGTTAAAACAACATTGAAAGTGATGCTGTTTTGGGATGGATTCTCCCCCACCCTGAAACAGCATCACTTTCAATGTTTAAACTAGGGACCTCAGATTCTCCCTTTAAGTCTATGCCGAAGGGGGTGGATTTAAAAAAAGACTCTGGGGAAATTTGGAGGATGCCTGCTGTCAGGCATGCAATTGTTAAGCTAGCAGCACCAAACTTTCAGGGTATCTTTAGGAGACTCTCCTGATGATACCACCCAGGTTTGGTGAAGTTTGGTTCAGGGGGTTGAAAGTTATGGACCCTCAAAGGTGTAGCCCCCATCTCCTATTAGCTCCCATCAGAAACAATGAGGGATGGGGGCAACCCCTTTGGGAGTCCATAACTTTTTGGGAGTCTTTTACCACAACTTTAATTTTAAGGGTTTGAGTCCAGATAACATATGGCATGTCAGAGGACTCCACTTTGATGCTGGTGGAAAGTCATTTAAGAAGAGTTAGTGCTATACATAATTCGGCCAGGGTGGTCTCTACCCCAGTCCGCTAGCAAACTGAACTAAATGCAGTTATTTCACAAGGGACATCAGGAAAACTTTCTTTAAAACCCAGTAATCCTTCAGCCTTTCAGGCAGAGACTGTGCTTAACAGGATGCCTTTTAAAATGAACGCATTTAAAAATATTTCTTTCATATTCACGGCTTACCTTTAGTCACACAGTGAAGAGCATTGTGCTATGGTGATAGCTGCTGCCAAAGTAATTTTTTAAAGAAATCTGCGCAATTGATCAGATCTCTAGCGGCCCTGCAGGGCAAAAAACCTCTCTGGCCCTGCTCGCTTTCTAAAAGCACATGGCAGGCACCGGGAAAGGTGTCGGCAGGTGCCATAAAACCCACGGGCACTATGTTGAGGACCGTGTCCAGCCTGTAAAAATCAGAACATCTAGTACCGTGGTGGTGAACCTTTGGCACTCCAGATGTTATGGACTACAATTCCCATCAGCCCCTGCCAGCATGGCCAATTGGCTATGCTGGCAGGGGCTGATGGAAATTGTAGTCCATAACATCTGGAGTGCCAAAGGTTCGCCACCACTGATCTAGTATATGTATCATATACCTACTGCTGTGCAAAGCAGCTTAGCTTGAGATGGTGATTGCTGAGCCCTTTTCAACAGCTAGTTTTCTTGGGGGACCATTATGAGAATGGGGTGAAGGTGCTGTACCCCTTACTTCTGTGCCACTCTTGTTACTGCCAGTATGTTCTGTTGCCATGGGTGCTAAGTTTTTCCACAGCACATTTGCCTCTAGGTTGGCAAATCGAGAGGCAGAAGTGAAACAGAGTAGGCAGGGTCTCTCTGGGGCTGGGCCCAAAACTCATACTTGCTGATCTGTATTGCAAGGGTGGCCAGTGCAATATCTGTGTTGTGTGTGTACTGCAACTCACACTGTTTGGGACTGACAGATAATTGTAGCAGAATGTTAAGATCCTTGTTTTGGTAGTGGATATAACAACTTCTTTGCTAATTATCACTTAATTTTGAAACTGAAGATATTTGTCACTTAATTTATCCAAAAGTATGCCTACTTTGTACACATGTCTCTGTCTATCACTTGGTTACTTCCTGAAGAATGGATACACAGACTCCACTAAGCAGCACTGTGTTTGGGGTGATACAGCATCTCGGTTTACAAAAGCTCATCCTCACATGCAAGTTGCCACTTGGTGCTGTACTTTATCCAACGTTGGACTTGTAAGTGTGAATCAGTGGCAAGTGTTGGGGAGAACAGTCAATAATGCAAATCGCTCAGCACAACAGAGCTCAACACTTCTCCCAAACCCCTTTTCTCACCATTTTGTGCTCTTCCTTTCCCTTTGGGAGGTATTGAATTCATTAGTTTATAGAAAGGCATTTGCTAGGGCTAGGCTAGACAGTGGTGGCAAACCTTTGGCACTCCAGATGTTATGGACTACAATTCCCATCATCCCCTTTCAGTATGGCCAATTGGAGTGCCATAACATCTGGAGTGCCAAAGGTTCGTCACCACGGGGCTAGGATGTATAAACTACAGTCAGCAGTAGTGAAGGGCCGCTACAATAAGATACCATTTGAGGATCAGCAGTGGCATAGTGGTTAAAAGCAGGTGCATTCTAATCTGGAGGAACCGGGTTTGATTCCCCGCTCTGCCGCTTGAGCTGTGGAGGTTTGTCTGGGGAATTCAGATTAGCATGTGCACTCCGACACAGGCCAGCTGGGTGACCTTGGGCTAGTCACAGCTTCTCGGAGCTCTCTCAGCCCCACCCACCTCACAGGGTGTTTGTTGTGAGGGGGGAAGGGCAAGGAGATTGTCAGCCCCCTTGAGTCTCCTACAGGAGAGAAAGGGGGGATATATCTTCCGCTGTTCAAGATTTGTAACATTTCAGGAGAAGAAATGTTATACAGCATTTGCCAGGGAGATAGGAGCAAAACTAAATTAGTCATGTTATTGGCAGAGAAGGACAGATACAATGCAGATGGCAAAATTTGTGGCATCCGCCATTAAGACACATTTAAGGTTACTGAAATAAATTAATAAGATCTTAGGTATGACTAATTATATTTCATATTATTTTATGGATTTTATGAATTTAGATTCATTTTCAGGGGTACGTTAGTTCGTATAATTGCTTATTGTTCCAATTATGTGATAGTTTGTGCTGATATCATTATTGCAATTCATTGTGTTTTTCTTCTTGAGCTATATTGTTTGCTATAGGTGTGCTGAAACCATAAAGTTGTTGATCAATTGATTGATTATTCTTCTGCCACCTGAAAGGCCCCTTGCTAGAGCACTTTGAACCAACTGAAGTTTCTGAAATGCCTTCAAGGGGAGCCCCACATAAAGTGTGTTTCAGTAGTCAAGCCTGCATGTGACCATGTCATGCTGCCTGTCCTTGGCCAACTGGGTCCTCCCCAGATCTGACCCTGTCCTTCATGCCATGCTGCAGTATTGCCTCAGGCGGCAGCAGTGTCCCCTTCCTATCAGCCATCTACTGGTAGGAGAAGGAGGCGGAGTTTGGCTTTGGCTGCTGCGGTTGCTTGGTCTTGACCACTCAGTGCCTTCTGCCCCAACTGTTGCCTGAGGAGGGGGCAGGCAACAGTTTGGGAAGAGGGCACTGAGTGGTCAAGAATTCATAAAATCCATAAAATCATATGAAATATAATTAGTCATATCTAAGATCTTATTAATCTCAGCAACCTTAAATGTGTCTTAAGATCAGAGAATCCCTGCTGTTTTTGAAAACTCTGAAAGTGTGACTTTCCCTTTGCAGGGAAAGCGAAGGAGATCAGTATGCATTTAGCTTTCTTTGGGTTTTCTCACTCCTCCCCACCTTTCCTCACCCACACAACAGCAATTCCGCTCTCTCTTCAGGTCACCATTTCAGAAGGATCAGAAGAACTTTCTTTTTAAAAAAATTAACACTGAAGGTTTATCACTGGAGTGATACTCAGTACGCTGTCAAGAAATTGACATCTTGCAAACTTATATAAGTTTGAGCCATTTTTTTTTTTTAATGGAGATCAAAAATTGGGATGGGGGAGAAGCTGGGATGGGAGTTTGGTTCTGGTCTGCAACTCATCAATGTGCTGAATTCCATCCAAATATCATTTGTTTTATATATTTATTGATCAATGGCAGTTTTATAATTCTTGTTGCAATCAAGCTTTTATGCCTATTAAAGGTTAAAATAAAATAAAAAATAAATCAAGCTAATTACATTTGTTACCATTGCCCTCTGCTTAAAAAAAATGTTATTTATTACTGTATTCATCTATTTGGCAAATAATGACTCAGGAGGTAATTGTCAATCTCTTTTTTAAAAGTCATATTTATTGTTGTTGTTGTTGTTGTTGTTGTTGTTGTAGATTTCACAGCCTCCAGATCTTTAGCTGGTTGTTGGCCTTCATTACAATTCGAGCCTCACCCAGAGGCCTAGGAAGTTGTAATGTATCGGCGTAGTATTTGTGCGGATCCCAGCAGGGCTGCCTTCTGAATTTGACAGATGTTAATTTTGTCAATTCAAAGATATTTTATATGCTGCCCTAGTGTTTTTGGGATGGCGCCCAGCGTGCCGATTACAACTGGGACAACCTCAGCTGGTTTGTTCCATAGACGCTGAAGCTCAATTTTCAAATCGCGGTATCTAGTGACCTCCTCCTCCTCCTCCTCCTCCTCCTCCTCCTCCTCCTCCTCCTCCTCCTCCTCCTCCTCCTCCTCCTTATTGTTATTGTTGTTGTTGTTGTTGTTATTATTATTATTATTATTATTATTTGTTAGATTTAATAGACCGCCCTACCCCTGAAGGGGTCAGGGCAGTGTACAGTTACTCAACATACACTAATATGTTGATTAATCTGTTGTGGTATATCCTATATGGGTTTGCTGGCTTAATGATAATTAAGATTTTTTACATTGCATCCTAAAACTTTGATCCATGTGGCGGGGAGAGGAAATAGTGCACAATAACCATGTGTTATGGGTGGCAGGAGTTATTTTTTACAGATTGGGCATGAGGCATTGTCCTATGCTGCCTTAGCACATGCATCTCAGAAAAAAAATCAATGTTGAAAATATGAAACACAAATTTGGAAGCGGTCTCATATAGTTACAACAGGACTAATGGCATATCTGGGTATTAAGTTAAACTGTAACACTGAAAAAATTGATCTATACAATAGTATATTATCAAATACATTATAGAACGCTAGTTGTTGGCAAAATTAGTCATTTAAAGAAAATAGTCTTGAAGATAGCGTACATATCTACAGAATTATCATCCTCTAAATCAGTGATGGCGAACCTTTTCGAGACTGAGTGCAAACTGCAACCCAAAACCCACTTATTTATTGCAAAGTGCCAACACGGCAATTTAACCTGAATACTGAGGTTTTCGTTTAGGAAAAACGGTTAGCTCCGAGGCACGTGTTACTCGGGAGTAAGCTTGGTGGTAGTCGGTGGCTTTGCTTTGAAGCAACCATGCAACGCTTCAAATGGGTGAATCATGACCCTAGGAGGGTTTACTCAGAAGCAAGCCCCCCCCACATGACAAACTCTGTGCATGCGTGCCCACAGAGAGGGTTCTGAGTGCCACCTCTGGCACCCGTGCCATAGGTTCGCCACCACTGCTCTAGATTATTTTACATTAAAAATCCTCATCATGCTTCAAAGTGAATAAAATCTTGTCTCAAAAAGCATTTCATTCATTCCAAAACAAAATATGTCATTGGGGTGGGGTGGGGTGGGGTGGGGGGTTTCAGTGATTCCCAGATTTTCCTTTGAAATAATGGGGAAAGTATCCTAGGCGGGGGATGTGTCTCCTAAACTTTTCTGTTTTTCCCCCAGATGACCACATCTTAGGAGGCTCACTTGACCAAATGCTACATAGAACATTAACATGCTAGTCAGGGCTGCCAAGAAGCTGCTAGAAAAATGTCCTGTCCCTGTAATACAGGCTTACTGTGTGGAAAATGGGCAGTTAGTTAAAGTTATTCATGGCATGGAGGTGAATAGCATCAACTGATAAGTAACATCCCATTAAGCCTCTATTTAAGGCAAATGAATTTTTAGTCCTGGCCCGGTGATAAGACTGGGAGCTCTCCTATAGTGGGAGACCTCTGGCTGGTAGAAAAATAAAAAAACAGCAGTGATGTTGACTGCGAAAAATTAATCAAAATAACCCCCCTTATTTGTCAAGCACTCTTCATATGGTTGCCAGTTCTGAGTTGGTAATATCTGGAGCAGTGGTGGGATCCAAAAATTTTAGTAACAGGTTCCCATGGTGGTGGGATTCAAACTGTGGCGTAGCGCCAATGGGGCTGCGTGGGGCGTGACAGGGGCGTGGCCGGGCATTCCGGGGGTGGGGCATTCCTGGGAGGGGCTGTGGCAAGGATGCAGCCGGTCCTTGGGTGGGAAACAAATGCATGCAGGCGCAGGCTGCCACGCACGCCGGTGCACCTCCTGCTAGACTGCTTCAAGTTCTGCGCGCTACTGCTGAGAGGAGGGGCGTAACTAAGGCAAAAATCACGTGGCAAAATCACCAATTAGTAACCCCCTCTCGGCACACACAAATAATTAGTAACCTACTCTCGGGAACCTGTGAGAACCTGCTGGATCCCACCTCTGATCTGGTGGGTTGGGGGTGGAGCCTGGGGAGGGCGGGGTTTGAGGAGGGGAGGGGCCTCAGCAAGATGTAATACCATAGACCCCACCCTCCAAAGCAGCCATTTTCTTCAGGGTAACAGATCTTGGTCATCTAGCAGTCAATCGTAATAGCGAGAGATCTCCAGATGCCGCCAAGTAAAGGTTCAAACACGCCTGACAGTGATATATACTAAAAATATAGCCCATTTTTTAAAAAATGACAAAATGAATTTGTCTACTGGGTTTTTTAAAAACTCAAATTAATCTTACAAAATGTTATCCCAAATCTGTAATCTCAAATTAATCTCAAGTTAATGTTATCACCAATTAATGATACAAAATAAACAAACTTAGTATTTGTCCTACAGAGTTTTTGTGCAACAATCCAACAGGTCAAGCATTTATCACACTTGTTGTACCAAGTTTTAGCTGATGGAATCAAGTGTTTAAAGCCTCACTTGTTATGATAATGTTTCTTATCCATTCCAAAATGTAATTCAGCAGGTGAAGTGTAAATGTAATTCAACAGGTCAAGCGTTTTCCACAGTCCAGAAGTTGGCAACCCAGACTCTGCAACATTTCTTTTATCTGTTAATTCTGTAAAATTTCAAACACACAAGCTCATATTTGCCAACGTTTTTAAACAGACAGGGAGAAGTTGGACAATAAAGTAGTACTCTGCTCTGTTATCAAGAAAGGTTGGTTTGGGGTATGGATTTGGGGAGGCCTGAGTATAAATCCTTGTTTGGGCCCATTTTGGCATACTTTGCAGTGTTGCTATCAAGAAAAAAAATGGGATCATCCCATCTTTATACACCATTTCAACCTCCCTTCAGGGAGGGTAAGCTCCAAAGGAGGGTAGGTTCCAAAGGAGCAGCAGTGGCGTAGTGGTTAAGAGCAGGTGTACTCTAATCTGGAGGAACTGGGTTTGATTCCCTGCTTTGCCGCCCAAGCTGTGGAGGCTTATCTGGGGAATTCAGATTAGCCTGTACACTCCCACACACGCTAGCTGGGTGACCTTGGGCTAGTCACAGTTCTTCTGAGCTCTCTCAACCCCACCCACCTCACAGGGTGTTTGTTGTGAGTGGGGAAGGGAAAGGAGTTTGTAAGCCCCTTTGAGTCGCCTTGCAGGAGAGAAAGGGGGATATAAATCCAACTCTCCTTCTCCTTCTTCTTCTTCATCATCATCAATATGAAGAATAACCTATGGCAGGGGTCTGCAAAATATGGCTCTCCAGATGTTCCTAGACTACAATTCCCATCAGTAGGACTGATGGGAATTGTAGTCCAGGAACATCTGGAGAGTCATCCTGCTGGCAGGGACTGATGGGAATTGTAGTCCATAAACATCTGGAGAGTCATAGTTTGCAGACCCCTGGTCTAAGTTGCTGTGTTGCAGGAACGCCTGTTGCGGGAACGCCTTGAATTCTGAGCTTATTCTATACAAACATTACTATCTTGGCCTTGACCCTCTCCTTAAAAAGCAAAACAAATATAGGCTGTGATTAGTCATTTTAATATCTCGCTCCTGTTCACTCAGCTTGGACATGCTGGAACATATCAGATCATAATTAAATCTTTCAAAGTACCAGCAGAACAGCATGACTTAGCATCTTCATTCCTTATTAGTAATCACTAAAGAATTTTTAAAAAAATGCTGTTCAAACATGTAGCTTTTCCAATTAACATCAAAGATGAATGGTGATGTTTACTAATGTGATTGGATAAGGCCACCTAACATCACTGACTAATGGGCAAGAGCCGCCCTTATCCTGAAGATGCAGAGATGAAGGTCTGTGGTTTAACTGCCAAAGGATTTGATAGAAATGTCAAATGTTGGGTGCGTTTTGTTAGTCTTGATCCATTTTTAGCTCACAGTTGTAATTTGCACAGCTTGTTGCATTCTCTATTCTCCTTGTCCTCACTGAGTTTCTATTATCTAGGACAGTGGTGGCGAACCTTTGGCACTCCAGATGTTATGGACTACAATTCCCATCAGCCCCCGTCAACATGGCCAATTGACCATGCTGGCAGGGGCTGATGGGAATTGTAGTCCATAACATCTGGAGTGCCAAAGGTTCGCCACCACGGATCTAGGACATAGGTGTCAAACTTGCATCATGCTGGCAGGGGATGATGGGAACTGTAGTCCATAACATCTGGAGGGCCTCGAGTTTGATACCTGTGATCTAGGAAGTCAACTGCTTACATTACTTTTTTGCAAATGGACTTTTTTTTTACAAAATGCACAAATATATTTAACTATTTTGTTAAGGAATTGTATAAACATGGTTTCCAAATCTGAGTGATAAAGCAAATTCAATCCTCCCTGTTTCTCAGTTTTCATACAGAAGTTCTTGTTCCAAAAGACCATGAAAAAAACCCACACATCAAAAAGTGTCTCTGTGTATTTCTTTGTATCATAATCTTATTTCTGCATTGATATTTTATCCATCATTATTACCAGCCACATTTTCTGCAACCAGCTCTCCAGACTTGGCAAAATTTACTGCTTCCAATTCTTAGCAATTAACCTTCTAGCTGTTCCTGCTAAACGCAATACTAAATACCACAAATTATTGGGTATTTTGCCCAGAAGGCATGTGAACAGCATAAAAGGAACATTTTTATCATGATATCTGGTATCTCTGTCTGTATCATATTTAAATAATCTTCTATAAAGCCTGCTGCCATCCCACCATGTTTCAATATTGGTTTTAATGACAATTAATGTTAGTTTTATAAGTCTGTGGATATATTTCATTGCTGCTGTGAAGAAGCCGCCATTTTGTCCACCCCCTGCGCCAGTCTTGGTGTTGGAACCAGCCAATGGTGGGATTCAGCCGATTCGCACCACTTCGGCAGAACCTGTTGTTAAAATGGTGCTTGTAAACAACCAGTTGTTAAATTATTTGAATCCCACTACTGGAACCAGCTTGTTTCCTCTCTGTAGTTGCACAGGGCCAGTACAGAGGTTTCTGACCCTATCACAAAAGAGAGAAGGCAAATTGATTTATAACCAGGGGTGGGATCCAAAAATTTTAGTAACAGGTTCCCATGGTGGTGGGATTGAAACTGTGGCGTAGCGCCAATGGGGATGGGCTGGGGCACGACGGGGGCGTGGCCAGGCATTCCTGGGTGGGGCATTCCTGGGCGGGGCTGTGGCAAGGACGCAGCCGCTGCACCGGTCCTTGGGCGGGAAACGAATGCACGCAGGCGCAGGCTGACACGCATGCTGGTGCACCTCCTGCTAGACTGCTTCAAGTTCTGCGCGCTACTGCTGAGAGGAGGGGCGTAACTAAGGCAAAAATCATGTGGCAAAATCACCACTTAGTAACCCCCTCTCGGCACACACAAATAATTAGTAACCTACTCTCGGGAACCTGTGAGAACCTGCTGGATCCCACCTCTGTTTATAACGTTGTCTTGGTGATGGGAGAAACATGACTATCCTGGGGGAAAGCTGTGCCTCACCCAGTGTCTAACCATCAGATTGTTGCTCAGGAACCTCCACGATTAACCAGCGCGCTTTGTTGGAATTGACAATGTCTAACGTGCAGAGGAATGTGAGAAGACCACCCTGCAGGGGGCAGCAATTGGACAGCTAGACAGGTCAGTAAAGTTAGAGACCTTTCTGTCCTCTTATGTGTCTCCTCTTATCTGTCCTCAGACTTATGGCAGGCTGTGCCAGGGGATTTGCCCTCTCCAGGGCACTTACTCCGGTGGAGGGGCAAAACTGCTGGTGGAAGCTGTGGCCCTCTGGGATGATGCCCACACACGATACTGGGAACGCCGTGGCCTGGACCTTGGAGTTGTGCCACATGAAAGGGTGGCATAACTCTATCCATGGAGGACTTTTAGGTGGCTAGTGGGGGGGGGGGTTGGCTGTGCCCCCACGCTGCCTGAAAGCCTTCCGCAGGCGCCACGGTGGCATGGCAGCAGAGATGTCCCCAGCCACAGCACCCTCTGGATTGGGCTGTTAAGGAAAACTTCCTCCTTCTCTTTGGAATAGTTCTCTTTGCTCTCATGTAGTTAGGTAGCTAGAAGCTGTCTCTGTCTGGAGCCTTTACTAGCTATTATTCAGTTCCTTTAATAAACATTGAATTTAATCCTTAATCAGAGAGTGCTAATTCTGGTGCATGACGTACATGTTGCAAACACTTTAGCCACAAACAGAACCTGTTGCATTAACATTTCCCCAAAAAGGATTTCCTGCCATGGACCTGCTGACACAGTAATCCAATTTAGATTGTTTGATCTCCCTGCCAAAGTTCCATTTTTCTAATCAGACCGAGATTGCACCAAACACCCGCCCTCTTTGACCTCATACTTGTTGTGGACAGGCCCTCAGGAACCAAAGATAGTCTGGACACAGTTGTTAGCAGGTTCAGTCATTTAATGAGTACACAGAGCCTGGAACCAAGAGAAGGCTAACAGAAACAGCGACCTGCAAACTGAACCACAAGCTAGCTCAACCGCAACCTCTCTTTTATAGCCAGCCTTCTATTCACTAGTGCAATAACCTCTTGCAGCTGGGTTACTTTAGCCTGGCTCCTGCAAAGACTTTGCATCCAATCCAGCTCGCCCCATAGCTGCTAACCTGCTGCTGTGTCTCCTTTGCTGTAAACTAGCATGGAGCTCCTGCGTTGCTTCTGGGGCGCTGGAGACAAGGGAACTGGCAGGGTCCCTCAAGGCTGAAGAGTCTCACAGCTGGCTGGCTGGGGAACCCTGTCTCACAGACCCTGAAGGCTGAAGAGGCTCACAGACCCTGGCTGGGGAACCTCAGAGCTTGGACCTGGCTGTGGATCCCCAGCCTGAATGCTCTGCCTGAGCCTCTGGACCTGGTCCTGCAGGAACTACTGACTGCTCAGGCTCTGCGTTTAGAGGCAGTGCCTGGGAATCTGGAACCAAAACTGTCCCCTCCTCTCCATCTGAGTCTTCCTCCCAGAGGTCCCCAGCCAGACCAGCTTGAGCCATAACAATACTTTGGGGTCTTCAAACTATGGCCCTCCAGATGTTCATGGACTACAATTCCCATCAGCCCCTGCCAGCATGGCCAAGTGGCAGGGCTGATGGGAATTGTAGTTCTTGAACATCTGGAGGGCCATAGTTTGAAGACCCCTTGCTATAACCACCACATCATTATAATGCCTGAATTTGCTTTGGGGTTTGTCTGGTTGTTTCTGAGTATACTTCTCGGCTTTGTTCTTCCAAGGAGTCATAAGGAAGTTACTAGATATATATCACTTGGAAGCTCATTACTGAATGGAACCATTCTTGGGGGTAGCACAGTCACAACATTTCCACTACAAATATTTTATTAATTCGTTATAAGCATATTCTGCTTTTCTAACAATTGTCTCCCAAAGCCATTTATTTATAGTCTAAAAAGGCAAGGCATTCAAGCAAAGAGACTTGGGGAGAAGGGGTAAAGGAAGATCAGTCTGGCAGGATTCCTATTCAACTGTGTCAGGGTCATCTTCCAGGCAGATCTTACAAATACCTCCTATATATATATATGAATGAATGAATGAATGAATGAATGAATGAATGAATGAATGAATGAATGAATGAATGAATGAATGAATTTTATTGTTGTGGTCAAAGACCAGTCCTTAAAAATTTCTACATCATTTATCCATAAAATACCTACCGGTATATACAAATCTAGTGTACTTTCTGCCGTTACACAAGTACATACAATAAAACATACAGTTACATAAAAATAACCTCAAGATTCAGTTCCTTAGATGGGCAATCCAAAAGTACACAATATTATCACATTCCCATCATATCTTATCTCCCCACTAATTATTTGCTACTAAAACATATACATTATAAATTTGTCTTAAAATTCCTTTAAATTTAGCTCTTCTTCACTTATCATAATAGTCTTAAATATATATATTTATATATGTGTCAAAATTCCAGCCCTTAAGTGTTATTCCCAGCAGCTTTCTTAGTGTTGTATATTGCCCTTCCAAATTTAGCAACCTTAAAAGTAATTTTGTGATCCTTGTCGGCAAGTATATATGATAGAAGAATATTTCTATCTCTCTATCTCTCAGCAATCGTTCCAAGATTTCCTTCATTAGGACTTCTCTAACATTTCTATACAATTTACAATCGAGAAGGGTATGGTCTAATGTCTCAATACTCCCATCCCTGCAAGGGCAAACACAATCTTCTAGAAATCCGCTATATAGGAAAATCTTCTCATGTTCAGAAGATATTGTAGATTTGCAATTGAGTTGGTATTAAGGAAAATGGAGTTGACAGCAGAGTCGTAGCAAGGAGGAACTGTGTCCGGGGCATGTTTCTGCCCCACCCCCCTGCCACGCCCCTGGAAAGGTGCCCCCACGCAATGGGGGTGTATGCACGGATGCAAAAACACACATCTCACAGATCCTAGTCTGACAATAGAACCACTACACCATGTTGTCTGTTTCCACTGTTTCCTATTACCGGTAGATATAATGATGTGTCAGAATTACCAGGCAAGTGTGAGATAATGTAGTTGATTTAAAAATACCAACTCTGTCTTATTGCCATTTTTGGTTTCTCAGTAGCTGTTTTAATGTCTTTCCTTGCACAGACTTCTCTGAGGGTTTGTTGCTGCTCCAGTAGGTGTCTCTGTTTAGTTGCAAAGTAATTCTCCCAAGTGCCCTCAACCAATCCACAGATATTTTATTTCCAATCCCTTCTGAATATTTTTGATAACATACGTGAAACAATACATACTAGAGAAGTTTTCACCCCTTTTCTGCTGCACTTTTGTTACTACCTGTTTAAGCTGAAAAATGACATTTTTTTCCCTATTGACAAGCGCATTAAAGGATAATAATAATATTTTCCATAGGACTGCACATATACAGATTTTAGAACACCCTCTTTACATATGATGGAGTGGATCCAACCATGCTTCAATGTGCCTCTCTCCAGCCTAAGGAAAATTCCTCCAGTTTAATGGGTTCTTCCTCCAGTCATTTAGGAAGAAGCGGTCAATAAATAAATAAACAAACAAATAAATAGGGGAAATGGTTATCCAGCATAAGGAGACTAATTAGATTTAATAGCCATCTCAAATTAAATGGAGCTGTCTTAGTCACAGGACATCTGGGGCCCCAATCTGAGATGTTAATTTCAGTTTGGTGAAGTTAGGTTCAGGAGGACCAAAGTTATGGTCCCTCAAATGGGTAGCCCCCATCTCACGTTAGCTCCCTTTGAAAACAATCGGGATGGGGGCATTCCATTTGGGCATCCATAACTTTGCTGCCCCTGAACCAAACATCACCAAACTTGGGTGGTATCATCAGGGCAGTCTCTGGATGATGCCCTGAAATCATGGTGCTGCTAGCTTTAAAAATGTGCTCCCTGCAGGCCAAAAAACACCAAAAAATATCCCCCCAAAGCCCAAATACCTTGCATTTGCATTTGTTCATATTTGGGCAGGACATAATTGGACAATTTTTGTCCGAATTTGCCCAAATTTGCCCAGATTCCAGCCGAATATGGTATTTGTTTCATCTGAATCTCCCTCAAAAGTGATGCTGTTTCAGGGTGGGGGAGAATCCACCCCCAAACAGCATCACTTTCAATTTTGTTTTAACCGGGGACCCCAGATTCTCCCTTTAAGGTGGATTTAAAAGAAGAATCTGAGCTCCCTAGTTTAAACACAATTGAAAGTGATGCTGTTTGCGGGTGGATTCCACTGGAGGTGTTTTGTGAGAGATGATGCTGACATTTGTTTGGTAAATGTTTTGCTGGGGGTGATTTGTGAGAGATTTACATGCTTAATACCGACTTGAACTGGCTTGGAGTTGTTTCTCAGGCTAACAACCTACCTCATAGGGTTGTTGTGATTAGAAAATTAGGAAAAGAGTTGGTGGGGAGAGAGCCATATATGTTTTGCTGGGAGTGGGAGGTGTTTTGTGAGCTGGTACAAAAAAATCATTGTTTGGTCATGGTGGGGGAGGGTGCCAAACTCAGGTTTTGTCCCTGGGCGCTAGGTATGCCCCTGGCAATGCTGCATCGATTTGGTGGCGGTGCCTGTACAAAGGCTTCCCCCCTCCCCAACGGTGTTTCACCGATTTCGGCCCATGCAGAAATGGCCAGGGTTTGTGTTGAAATGACAAGCATGCCTTTCACCTCCTTTCCTGCAGGACCTTGCGTGTTCTCCTCCTCCATCATTCCTGAGGCTCTGGTGATGATGGAGGTGAGCCGACTGGCATCTGGCATTCTGCAGCTGGCTCAGATGAGGGGTTACTGTGCCGATTCTTGGCTGCAGGTTCAAGCCTGCCACACAGGGCCTGTATGACTTCTGCCATCAACTGCGGATAGGAACCTGAGCTGCTGGCTGACTCTTCATCGGAGGAGTCTTTGGTAGCTAGGACCCTTCACCTTCTCTTCCTCTGTATTCAACAGTGAAACTTCCCATTACACTGGGGAATCAACATTAAAGTTGTCAAACATCTCCAGCGCTTTTTTTGTGTACAAAAGAAAATCAGCTTTGCCAACACCACTGAGATCCTAGAGAACCTCTGCGAGTCAGAGTGAGCAATACTGACCTGGCTAGATCAAGAGTCTCAGCAGAAGGCATTCTCATATGTTTGGACACCAATTTGTACCTAAAAAGGGATCAGGCTTCCCTTTCCGTCTTCCACATCCCTGGAACGCTAATGCATAATAAGTTGACAAATGGACAATAACAGTACAACTCTATGCGTACTTCCCTAGGAGTAACTCACAGCAATACTTAACCTCTGAGAAAAATGTACACAGGCATGGCTATAACTCCTTCAGTATCATCAGGTGAAGTGAAACAGTCCACAAGAGAAACGCATAAGCTTGTCTAAACAAAGGCCCTTCTGTCAGCACATTTCCTGTTTAGGAAAATAAGCCTATTCTCATAAACCAAGAAGTTTAGCTTCTGGAAGGGCCAACAATAGTTCACTTTATAACTATCTGCCTCATTTAACTGGTATTCTCAGGTGAGCTGCCCAGATGTACCAAATATATAAAAATTTTCCACTCAAACAACAGAAGACCAAATTACACAGAGGAATGCCATAAAGGAATCATACAAAAAGTAATGGACATTGTACGGTCTTCGAAATAACACCAAGCGCAAACACATCAAAACAGTATATGTTTTGTACAGATTGCCCACTGCAGAAAATTTAAAAAAAATGGAGTCTGCTTTTCCACCCCCCTGAATAGCCCCAAATTCTTTCTATTCTTTTAAAAAATGTTATTATAAACAAAGAATCATAGAGTTGGAAGAGACCTCAAGGGCCATGCAGGAACACAAAATCAAAGCACCCTTGAGAGATGCCCATCCAGCCTCTGTTTAAAAACCTCCAAAGAAAATGATCCCACTACCCTCCGAGGCAGCACATTCCATTGTTGAACAGCCCTTACCACCAGGAAGTTCTTCCTAATGTTCAGGTGGAATCTCTTTTCCTGTACTTTGAATCCATTACTCCTTGTTCTAGTCACTGAAGCAGCAGAAAACAGGCTTCCTCCATCTTCATTATGACATCCCGTCAAACATTTAATCATGGCTATCATGTCACCCCTTAACCTTCTCTTCTCCAGACTAAACATACCTAGCTGCTTAAGCCACTCCTCATAGGACATGGAATCCAGACCTTTTACCATTTTGGCTGCCTTTCTCCCAGGGACGTAGGTATAGATCAGGGGTAGGGAACCTGCGGCTCTCCAGATGTTCAGGAACTACAATTCCCATCAGCCTCTGTCAGCATGGCCAATTGGCCATGCTGGTAGGGGCTGATGGGAATTGTAGTTCCTGAACATCTGGAGAGCCGCAGGTTCCCTACCCCTGGTATAGATGTTTTATGGGGGGGTTGGGGGGGCATACCCCCACCCGCCCCTAGGGCATGGCCATGCCTCCCCAAGCCCCACCCCTGGCCTAGCGCTTATAAAAGCAGCTCTCTGAGGTCGGGGATGGCACACTCCCCTGCCCTCCGCTCTGGCCAGAGGCATAGAGGGAAAATGGAGCCTGGTGCAAAATCTGAGTTTTGTGCCCCCCCCCCCCCCCCGGGCAGCCGCTGTGATGCTGGAATCCACCCCCAAACAGCATCACTTTCAATTGTGCTTAAACTAGAGAGCCCAAATTCTTCTTTTAAATCCACCCTAAAGGGAGAATCTGGGGTCCCTAGTTAAACAACATTGAAAGTGATGCTGTTTTGGGGTGGATTATCCCCCACTCTGAAACACCCTCCAGACCCGTTCCAGATTGTCAATATCATTTTTGAATTATGGTGCCCAGAACTGGACACAGTATTCCAGGTGAGGACTGACCAATGCAGAATAGAGTGGTGCTATTATGTTGCTCGCTCTAGGCACTATTAATGCAGTCCAGAATTGTATTGGCTTTCTTGGCTGCCATATCACACTGCTGACTCGTGTTCAGTTTGTGGTCTACTCAGACTCGCAGATCCCTTTCACATGTAGTGTTGTCAAGCCAGGTGTCACTCATCCTATATCTGTGCATTTCATTTTTTTTCCTGCCTGAGTGTAGCACATTTATCTATGTAAAAAAATGCATTTTGTTAGTTTTGGCCCAGCTCTCTAACATGCAGGCCATTTTGAATGCTGACCCTGTCCTCTGGGGTATTAGCTACCTCTCCTAATTTGGTGTCATCTGAAATTTGATTAGCATGCTCTCTATTCCATCATCCAAGTCATTGACAAAAATATTGAATACTACTGGGCCCAGGACTGAACCCTGTGGCATCCCACTAGTGACTAGTCACTTCTCTCCAGGATGAAGATAAATAATTGGTGAGCACCATTTGGGTTCAGTCAGTCAACCAATTACAAGTCCATCTAACAATACCTTTGTCTAGCCCACATTTTGCTAGCTTGCTTGCAAGAATATCATGGGGCGCCTTGTCAAAGGCCTTATTGAAATCAAGGTATGCTACATCCACAGCGTTCCCTTCGTTTACCAAGCTTGTCACTCTATCAAAAAAAAAAGAGAGATAAGATTAGCCTGGCAAGGCTTGTTTTTGAGAAATCCTTGCTGACTTTTAGTGATCACAGAATTCCCTCTGAAGTGCTTACAGACTGTCTGTTTAATGATCTGCTATAAAAGGATGTAGAGTGATAAGTATAAAGTAAAGGACAAGAAGGTTCCTTTAGCCTCTATGATGAAAGATTTTTAATAAAACTTTTCATTATAACCTCTCTCAATTTTTGATATCAGGTTAGATATTTAAAATTCAACAATAAAATATTCAAGACCATTCTTCAATGGATATAAAATATATTTTCCTCTGCTCAGGACCATCTCAATCCTTACGGCAATATACTAGTTACTAAATCCTTAGTTCCTTTTCACTGCATGGTGGTGTAGTGAGCCAGTGTGGTGTAGTGGTTAAGAGCGATGGACTCTAATCTGGAGAACTGGGTTTGATTCCCCCCTCCTCCACATAAAGCCTGTTTGGTGACCTCGGGCTAGTCATAATCCTCTTCAAACTCTCTCAGCTCCACCTGCCTCACAAGGTGTCTGTTGTGGGAAGAAGAAGGGAAGAAAGTTGTAAGCAGCTTTGAAACTCCTTATGGTTGAGAAAAGTGCAGTATAAATCCAAACTCTTCTATTCAAATTCATCTTTATGCCCTTGACTTGGTTTTTTTGGTTGGATGGTGTCTGGAGAGAAGCCCTTTTTATGCCCCATCAAGTCGCAGGCTATTCAAGGCAGGAGGTTCAGAGGTGGTTTGCCATTGCCTGCCTCTGCATGGCGACCCTTGACTTCCTTGGTGGTCTCCCTTCCAAATACTAGCCAGGACCAACCCTGCTTAGCTTCCAAGATCTGACGAGATCCGGCTATCCAAGTCAGGGGAGAAGACTATTTTTCGAAATAGAATACACACAACATAGAATCCTATTGGATACGGCTGATTCCAGTGTCAGTTCCGCCATGACCTGAGCAGGCAGTAGGGTTGCCACCTCCAGGCTGGGAAATTCCAGGATATTTGGGAGCAGAGCCTATACCCGTTTCAACAAAAAGAACTAACTGCCACATGCTGGACTATCTTGGGCTCATTCCGCACATGCGGAATAATGCACTTTCAAACTGCTTTCAGTGCTCTTTGAAGCTGTGTGGAGTAGCAAAACCCACTTGCAAACAGTTGTGAAAGTGGTTTGAAAATGCATTATTTTGCGTGTGCGGAAGGGGCCTTGGTTTTAGAATGCTCGGCACCAGGACCCAAGCGGAGCATTCTAAAACAAAGACCGTCCAGCACATTGCGGATCAATTCTATGCAGCTGTTTTTCTTGAAAAGGGTATAAGGGGGGAATGATTTGGGAAGGAGGGAGACCTTCGCAGGGTATCATGCCGTAGAACCCATCCTCCAAAGCAGTCATTTTCTCCAGGTGAATTGGTCTTTCTCTCTCACACCCCCTGCTCTTTGACTGAGGTCTTGGACAATAAATCCATAAAACATAAAAACAGGTGAACCAATCTCTTTCGTTTGAGATCCTTTTGTAATTGTGGGAGATCTTCATTCCCCACCTAGAAACAGGCAACCTTCCTTGCAGGCGGCCTTAAGGACACTCACTACCCCGGCTTCAGAGGTGGGATCCAACCAGTTCTCACCACTTCTCTAGAAGTGGTTACTAATTTTTTTCTGAGTGCCGAGAAGGGGTTACTAAAGCAACCTCCCTGCCCAATAGGTGCGTGTGTGCAGCGGCGCCACTGTTTGAATCCCACCACCATCGGAACCTGTTAATAAAATTTTTGGATCCCACCACTGCCTGGCTTCTACCTCTTTTCTCCAAGGGGAGGCAGAACACATTGGTCTACCTTACCAGGCTGTTGTAATGATTACACTAGATGAAATGCACTCTGCCCAGCAGCACAGTAGCTCTAAGGCTGACCTATCTCATGAGGAACTCCCTGGTCCAAATACCCCTTCTCTCGAGGTAAACCCGTAGCAGGCGCCCGAAGAGGCAGAGGGATCGCGGTGCAAGCGTCCCTGAACGAAAGGGGCTTCTCTTCTGCCGCCGCCGCCTCCTCACCCGCCTGCCTGCCTGCTTTGAGGCGCAGCTGGCGTGGCCAAAAGGCTTGGCGCCGCCCTCCTTTGGATCGGGATTGGATCGCAGCAAGGCGGTTGGGCGGTTTCTCCCCCCGCCGCCCTCGCCCAGCTCCTTCCGGGGTTGGGAGCGGCAACCCAGCCAGCCAGCCAGCCAGCCAGGCGGAGGAGGAGCCGGAGCCTTTTGGGGCTGAGCATTTCTCGCCTTTGCGCGCTCGCCGCTTCGCATCCCTCCATCTCTCCATCCATCCATCCTGCCCGGGCTGAGCAAGGACCCGCCCGCCCCGGCCCTCGCCATGGTCATCAAGGTCTACATCGCTTCTTCGTCCGGCTCGACGGCGGTAAGGCGACCCCTGGCCCGAGCGACCCCCTCCTCCGTCCCCCCTTTGTGCAGGAGGAAAGTTGCAGCAGCCCGGCGCCGTCCTTCCTTCCTCTGCGCTCCACTCCCACCTTCCAGCGTGGCTGGTGGCGGCGGCGGCGGCGAAGGGGCTTTCAGAGTTGCTCCGACTCCTGAAACTTTGGGTGGGCACGGCTGCAACAGCACTCGCCTTAAAGGCTTGGGGATCGAGGGAGCGCCGCGCCGCCACTGGAACCCCAGCTGCGCCCTGGGCGCGCTTTGCAAATCTTCCTTTTGCTAATCACCATACCGTTGTTTTTGCGTGCTGGGGAAAAAAAACCCTCCCCGCAGAGGTGGGCCACAGACCTTTGCGCCCTCGCTTTCTCGCAAGTAGACGCGGAGAGCGTCATGGGGCTCCTTTCGGAGCCAGCCTGTAGGATGGAGCGCATCGCTCCGGCCAAATTTGGCACAGTCGCTGGAGGGGGACGGGGAGGCTTCTGCCACCCGCGGGGCGGGGGGGGGGGAGCCACCAAGCTTCAACCTCCGTTGCGAGGCCTGAACCTCTAGAAAGGGGAGTGTGGTGGTGTCTGAGCATGTGCAGAGTTTATTGTCTCCTTAGGGGGGAGAGGCCGTCTGGGCTGGAAAAAGGCAAACGTGGTACATTTCTCAGGAAGCATGGCTTGTTCAAGGCTTTCATGGCTGGAATCAACTGTGGTTTGTGGTTTTTCTAGGCTGTGGGGCCATGGTCTGGTAGTTTTTGCTCCTAACGTTTCGCCCACTGGCAAAAAACTACCAGACCACGGCCACACAGCCGGGAAAAACCACAACAACCAAACATGGTTTCCTTGTTTGGTTGCTACATGTATAGCTCATATCACCCCCACCCAGGGGTAGGGAACCTGCGGCTCTCCAGATGTTCAGGAACTACAATTCCCATCAGCCCCTACCAGCGCAGCTGGCCCAATGCCTCGACCCAGAGGGCTGATGAGGAATCTGGGAAGTTCCTGAACATCCTAAAGGAGAGCCGCGACGATTCCATACCCTGCTTTAGGGACCTAGAGCTGTTTGGTTTCAGAGGGTATCTGTTGATCTTCAGTAGAACATCTAGATTTGACTCATTAGAAACCAACAAGATTTGGGGGATACGCGCTGTTAAGGATTAGGAGTCCCCTTCGTCAGATACCAGCAGCTCAGGTAACTCTCCTCCATTTTATTCTTGTAACAACCCCGCGAGATGAGTTAGGTTGAAACTCAGGTGGAAACTGGCCCCAGATCATCCAGTGAACTTACATGGGCGGGGGGGGGGGGGGGGTCTGGTGTCTCTCAGGTCCTAGTCCAGTGATGGCGAACCTTTTTGAGACCAAGTGCCCAAATTGCAACCCAAAACCCACTTATTTATCGCAAAATGCCAACATGGCAATTTAACCTGAATACTGAGGTTTTAGTTTAGAAAAAATGGTTGGCTCAGAGGCGTGCATTACTCGGGAGTAAGCTTGGTGGTAGTTGGTGGCTTTGCTTTGCTTTGAAGCAACTGTACAACTCTTCAAATGGGTGAATCACAACCCTAGGAGGGTTTACTCAGAAGCAAGCCCCATTGCCAGCAACCGAGCTTACTCCCAGGTAAAGGATCACACTTTAGTTCTTCGCATGAAAATCAGTGGGGTTTAACAGTGTTTAACAGGGTTACCTACACTGCTTCCCCAAAACTTGGTCTTAATGCTAATAATTGAGCCCAGCGACCCAGGCCAGCCTAGATGTGTGGGGGGGGGGGTGTGGGGGCAACTCTGTTTGCACGGGCCCACAGAGAGGGCTCTGAGTGCCACTTCTGGCACCCGTGCCATAGGTTCGCCACCACTGTCCTAGTCTAGTACGGCAACCACTATGCTACATTGGGATGCTGCTTTTGTAAAAAAATGCGGAGGCACTTCTTCAGGTGTAGCTCTTAAACATGATTCTCTGCCACACCCCTGGGTTTTTGACTTTCAGCATCCAGATAGGCGCCCCTGCATTTGCATGGATTTCTCATGCACTCCCTCTTCCAAGGGGCTCAGAGCTACCTCGATGAAGCTCCCTGGTTGTTTTTTATTCCGGTGCTGTCCAGGTACAAGTCTGCATAACTTCCGAAGTGGAGCGTCGCCATCGGTCCCTGATCATTGGCTGGCAGCCAAGTGTTGAATCAGTGAAAGGGCACAGGTTTCGTTGGCAAGGAGCTCAGCAGCATAATTCTGTGCAGAGCGACTTCAGTCTAAACCCGCTGAAATGAATGGGTTTAAATGTAGGATTCCACTTTTGGCTACCAGGAAAAAAAAATGTTTTAGGGTGGGTTTGCTAAGTCCAGTGCAAACCTGATGGACAGCTTCTGGGAGCTGATAGGGTACTGAGGTTGATCCCGTGAGATCTGGGTTCAAATCCTTATTTGGGCAGGAAGCCTGCAAGGTGGCCTTTGGCAAATGTCTAACTGTTGCGCGCTGCCTTTCTCACAGAGTTGTGTGCCGAGATCCTAGGTGAGCCACCCGGTGCTCCTTACAGGATGGCTTAGGTCGAAATGGGGCTGTCCATAATACCCCTTTAGAGCTTTGCAAGTTTGTTTGTTTTCAATCTGGCCCTGCAGATGGTTCATTGTAAGAGAGTAAGGGGGCTCTGCATGTCATCAGACACGTGCTCCAGTGAAGGATAAGGCACAAAGCATCAGTTGGTTTTTGCTTTTTGTTTTGGTGTGTTATCTTTGGCCAGCGTGGTGCAATGGGTTAAAGAGCGACAGACTCTAATCTGGTGATTTGTTTCCCATATCCTACACATCAAGCCTGCTGGATGTCCCTGGACTAGCCACAGTTCTCTCAAAACTCTCGGCACTGCCTACCTATCAAGGGCTCCTTCCGCACATGCAGAATAATGCACTTTGAAACTGCTTTCAGTGCTCTTTGAAGCTGTGCGGAATGGCAAAATCCACTTGCAAACAGTTGTGAAAGTGGTTTGAAAATGCATTATTTTGTGTGTGTGGAAGGGGCCAAAGTGTCTGTTGTGAGAAGAGGAAGGGAAGGCAGTTGTCAGCTGCTTGGAGCCTCCTTAAAAGGCAGAGAAAAACTGGGTGCAGATTAACTTCTTGATTTCACTTTCTGATATTCTTAAGGTGTTTGGTATTTTCCTATCTGTTTTACAGTAGATGCCATTTTTGTGCAATTGACAAAACCAGGTGCCAGTTTCAATAACCGTCTTCCCACCAAAGGCAACGGCGGTTTCACCCCAAACGGGGAGACATCATGACATAAACTAGAACGATTATTGGAAATACCCTGTGAACCGTACGTGATATTGGCATACTTTATCATATTGTCTAGCCTGCAGTGCTCTACAATCTTAGAGGATCTTCTTAAACTCTTGTGCCAGAGACCTTTGAACCAGAATAACTAGAGATTTGGGATGCTGGTGGGAGGGGCAGGGGGGCGGCGGGAGGTGAGCTTAGATGTCCAAAGTCTGTACAGTGCCAATGGGCTTTGGTTCAGCTGAGAAGTTTTTTTTAAGGTTCAACCGCATGGGACAGATCTCTATTTAGGATTTCTTACCCTTCCTCCCCCCTTTTTTTAAAAAGTTCAAAGCTGTAGGGCAGTGATGGCCAACCTTTTCGAGACCGAGTGCCCAAATTGCAACCCAAAACCCACTTATTTATCGCAAAGTGACAACGCGGCAATTTAACCAGAATACTGAGCTTTTAGTTTAGAAAAAACGGCTCCGAGGCATGCATTACTCGGGAGTAAGCTTGGTGGTAGTCGGTGGCTTTGCTTTGAAGCAACCGTGCAACTCTTCCAACTGGTGAATCATGACCCTAGGAGGGTTTACTCAGAAGCAAGCCCCACTGCCAGCAACCGAGCTTACTCCCAGGTAAAGGATCGCGCTTTAGTTCTTCGCATGAAAATCAGTGGGGTTTAACAGCGCTTAACAGAGTTACCTACACTGCTTCCCCAAAACTAGGTCTTTGGTTTAATGCTAATAATCTAGCCCAGCAGCCCAGGCCAGCCTATATTGGGGGGGGGGGGACTCTGTTTGCACGTGCCCACAGAGAGGGCTCTGAGTGCCACCTCTGGCACCCGTGCCATAGGTTCGCCACCACTGCTGTAGGGGGTAGGAATGCACAGAGATGAACATCAGTGGCGTATCTGCCAGAGGAACATGGGGGTCAATGACCCTGGCCCCCCCAGTGGATCACGTGGGAGCCTGCCGAGGAGGTGCCCCACCAGGCCCAGCCCCACCAGGCTGCCCGGGACCGCTGCTGGCTAAGGTAAGTGGGGGTGGGGGTGCCTGGAGCAGGTGTTGCCCTGGGCACCCTTTCCCCCCAGCACGCCTCTGATGTGCAAACAGATGCTTGTCTTTAAACTGGGAAAAAAATGGAGAGGCACAAGGAAAAGATCCTCCTTAGGCGCGTTTTCCCCCAGCTGGATTCAACCCCCTCAGGGTTGCCGTCAGAAAATAAGAGGAAGAAATCCCGATTTCAGATCTTGTATGTCCCGTTGATATGCGGTTTGAATCCAGAAAACAACCTGCTAGCAGACGCTCGAAACTAACCAAGAAAAGGTGTCAGTCGTAAAATTCTGCTCGTGGATCCGAAGGACGGGGGTAGAGTTTTTCTAAGCATAGGTGTCAAACTCGTGGCCCTCCAGATGTTATGGACTACAGTTCCCATCATCCCCTGCAACCATCATGCTGGCAGGGGATGATGGGAACTGTAGTCCATAACATCTGGAGGGCCGCGAGTTTGACACCTGTGTTCTAGAGGAAGACAGTGTCCCCTCACTGCAGCCCCCCCTTGCCATTGGGTGCAATGTGGTAAAGAATTGGGGAGGTTTGCAGCAGGTGGGAGGAGCTGGAAAAAGTCTGACCCTCACAAGTGGGAAAAGCTAATTAGATAAGGTCAGAGGTGGGATCCAGCAGGTTCTCACAGGTTCCCAAGAGTAGGTTACTAATTATTTGTGTGTGCTGAGAGGGGGTTACTAATTGGTGATTTTGCCACGTGATTTTTGCCTTAGTTATGCCCCTCCTCTCAGCAGTAGCGCACAAAACTTGAAGCAGTCTAGCAGGAGGTGCACCGGCGTGCGTGGCAGCCTGCGCCTGCATACATTCGTTTCCTGCCCAAGGACCAGTGTAGCAGCTGCGTCCTTGCCACAGCCCCATCCAGGAATGCCCCGCCCCCAGAATGCCCGGCCACGCCCCCGTTGTGCCCCTCCCAGCCCCATTGGCGCTACGCCACAGTTTGAATCCCACCACCTTGGGAACCTGTTACTAAAATGTTTGGATCCCACCACTGAATAAGGTGCTTCTGTGCTGACAGAAAGGGAGGTCCAAAGACATGTGGCATAATCTGTGGCCTGCTATGATTGTATTTAAGCCCTTGCATTAAAAAAAACATGCCTCTCCAAGCAGTCCTATACTGTTCGTGGATTAAAACATGGATTAAATAGCTGTGTACCTCCTGGATAAAAATCTGAAAAGTCCAAGAGCATCCCCCCATTTCTTCTCCCCCCACCCCACCAAAAGCAGCAGGGTTAAACTGTGCTTTATCCCTAGATTCTCTACCCCCTAAATTCAGAAAGTGCAACTATTAGAGGTGGCTATTCAAGGATGAGGCACTCTGCTCATGCTTAGAGGAACCACCATGCTAATTTTTCCCTTGTTTCCCCCTCCCCTTTTGTCTCCTGGGCAAATGAAACAGCCAGGGGGAAGTCTGTTTCAATTAGTTATCCTGTGTAAGGAGGGATAGACCAATGTAAGGCCTCTTCTGCCTCACACTGTATCCCTGATCCAAAATTGATCCCATGGCAGGGGGCATTTCCGAAAGTGCAACTATTGGAGGTGGCTATGTAAGGAAGAAGCACTCTGCTCATGTTCAGAGGAATCACCACGCTCATTTCCCCCCTTGTTTCCCCCTCCTCTTTTGTCTCCCGGGCAAATTGCAGCCAGGGGACAGTCTGTTTCAATTGGTGATCCTGAATAAGGAGGGATAGACCCATGTAAGGCCTCTGCTCCCTCGCAGTGTATCCCTGATCCAAAATTGATCCCATGACGGGGGCATTTCCCTCCCTGCCCCATGTGATTATTCCCGAGGAGCACTTATATCTCACGCTAGTTTACTGACTCTGCACACGGACTGGCTATTGTTAGCAATCATTAAGAGGCTTGGTATGTGTGCCAAAGGCATAAATTCCTCAGCTTTAAAAAGGAAAAGGGGGAAAAAAGAGTGACTGTTGTGTGAATAGCCTTGTAGTGAGGTCTGAGAACAGTTCAGGGAAAGCTCTTAAAATGCCAGCCCCCCCCCTTTTTTTGGGGGGGGGGCAATGCCAGTATATCCAAAAGCAGACTTTGTTGAAGATCTTCCCATCTTTGCTACACTTCTGTCAAAATGCTTTCTGAAAAAGCCACACAGGAACCACTTGTGTGTCAGAGTTCCTGCTAGGGGTTTATTTACAGACAGAGAAGCCGTTGCCGCTTCCGGATTGATGTAATTTGCTGTCCTCCTCCCTTTCGCAAGTGCGCTGGCTGCCAGAATCCTGCACTGTCTAAACCAGTGATGGCGAACCTTTTTGAGACCGAGTGCCCAAATTGCAACCCAAAACCCACTTATTTATCGCAAAGGGCCAACACGGCAATTTAACCTGAATGCTGAGGTTTTAGTTTAGAAAAAAACGTTTGGCTCCGAAGCGTATGCTACTTGGGAGTAAGCGTGGTGAAGCAACCATGCCACGCTTTGAACAGGTGAATCACGACCATAGGAGGGTTTACTCAGAAGCAACCCCCATTGCCAGGTAAAGGATTGTGCTTTCTTCTCATGAAAATCAGTGGGGTTTAACAGCACTTAACGGGGTTACCTACACTGTCTTAGGTTTAATGCTTAGGTTTAACCATGAAACTCTTCCAACTGGTGAATCACGACCCTAGGAGGGTTTACTCAGAAGCAAGCCCCATTGCCAGCAACTGAGCTTACTCCCAGGTAAAGGATTGCACATTAGTTCTTCGCATGAAAATCAGTGGGGTTTAACAGCGCTTAACAGGGTTACCTACACTGCTTCCCCAAAACTAGGTCCTAGGTTTACTAGTAATAATCGGGCCCAGCGGCCCAGGCCAGCCTAGATGTGGTGGGAGGGACTCTGTTTGGGCGTGCCCACACAGAGGGCTCTGAGTGCCACCTCTGGCACCCGTGCCATAGGTTCGCCACCACTGGTCTAAACTGATGTGCTTAAGATGGTCCGGTCCCATATGGATTGTGCAGCTTTGCAGAAATCCTTGCACAATCAGCGAGAAGAATGCGTAGGAAACACCCACTGAAAGAGCGGGCTGGTTGTGCCAGTCATCCAAACAGTTGTTGGAGGACTGTGGGGTTCAGATGATTGCTGCATTAGGCCCCTTCTGCACATGCAGAATAATGCCCTTTCTGTGCACTTTGCAGCTGGATTTTACTGTGCGGAATAGCAAAATTCACTTTCAAACAGTTGTGAGAGTGGATTGAAAGTGCATTATTCTGCTTGTGCAGAAGGGGCCTTGGTGCATTATAACTGCAGAAATTTACCACATGGACTCTATGTATCACTATCTCAAGGAGGTGCTTTTCAGATGTTCTTCCAAACTCATGAAGGACAAAATGGCTAAGATCCGATCACAGTGATCTTTTCCATGAAGATTTCTTGTGAAAGTGTGTGTGTGGCGGGGGGGGGGGGCACAGAGGTGGGATCCAGCAGGTTCTCACAGGTTCCTGAGAGTAGGTTACTAATTATTTGTGTGTGCCGAGAGGGGGTTACTAATTGGTGATTTTGCCACGTGATTTTTGCCTTAGTTACACCCCTCCTCTCAGCAGTAGCGCGCAGAACATGAAGTAGTCTAGCAGGAGCTGCACCAGTGTGCGTGGCAGCCTGCACCGGCGTGCATTCGTTTCCCGCCCAAGGGCCGGCGCAGTGGCTGCGTCCTTGCAATAGCCCCGCCCAGGATTGCCTGACCACGCCCCATTGTGCCCCGCCCAGCCCCATTGGTGCTATGCCACAGTTTGAATCCCACCACCATGGGAACCTGTTACTAAAATTTTTGGATCCCACCACTGGGTGGGGGGTCTGGTTGCTAACCATCCACCTGCCATCTGTGAAGTTAGGGGACATTTAATTAGCCAAGCAAGGACTTTTACAAATAAGATCACCCCCCCCCCCCGCCCACAAGTACACTGGGAGTGCATTTTGAAGGCTCCTGGATCTGTGTATGAAAAACTCTCAATAAAGCAAAAATCTGTGTCCCAGTGGTTATGGGCAGGTTGTTTTAAAGTTGGCTGTAGCTACAAATGGAACTGATGTCTGCATCGAGCAGAGGAAGCCGTTGAGGAGTGCCGTGAGGAAGAAGGCGGTCAAGATGGGAGTCCTTTTTTTCAAGACAAAACAGTCGCTAATGTTTGACCTAAGAGAAAGGGGCAGAAGTGGGGGAGTGGAAGGCTGCTGTATCTTTCCTCGTAAAAAAACAAACAAAACATCCACTTTGGCAAAGGTTTTTGGTGAAAGCCTTTTAGTCCTTTACCCCCAACTGAAACAAAGCCCAAATAAATGGGGTGATGGCATTTACTGTATTTGTCCCGCTCTTGTGTGTTCCTTGGTGTCTCCATCTCTCCTTTGACCCACTCCCTGGAATCTCAAATTCGACTTTGCTTGTATTACTTTAATAAAGTGTTGGCGTGTATTGATTGCTGCAGCTACCTGTGCAATCCTAAGAAAAGGTACTCCAGTCTTAGCCCATTTATTTCATTGAAAATTGCCCGTTTCCTTTGGGAGGTCCTTGCTGAATAAATGATAGATTTCCTACTGCATTACCCTTCCCCATATGGAAGTTCCCTGGTGAGGGAGAGCCATCCAGGTATCCAAAAACTTTGTCACCTGAATTGGCTTCTCTCAGGTGGCTGCCACCACTCCTGACCCCCTGCACAAGTTATCACCCCAATGACAGTGGAATTCACTGCCTTGGAGATTGGTGGAGTCTCCTTCTTTGGAGGTTTTAAAACAAAGGCTGGATCGTCCTATGTCGGGAGTGCTTTGATTGTGTGTTCCTGCATTGCAGGGGGTTGGGCTTGATGGCCCTTGGGGTCTCTTCCAGCTCTATGATTCAATGAATAGAGGGGCAATTTGTTCTCACTTTTGTGCTGGACTTCCCAGAAACAGTGAGGAAGAGATTCAAAAGAGGGGAGAGTCTCTTATCTTGCTTTGCACCTGACTTTTGAGAAGAGAACTCTAGACTCTCTTGCCACTTTTGACTCCCCAGAACACTTGACATAATGTGTGATGGTCTCCTGGACCTTCTTGTCCACTTCCGGTCAGCAAGTGTTAGATAGAAAGACCCTGTACCGCATCCCACCCACTGCCTGCATTATTTTGTGTATGTACCAGCGGATTTTAGCATACGGATAATCAGTAACTGATCAGCTAAGCCAAAATATATATGGTGCCTTCCCCAGCAAAAAACTACTTACTGTACTCTGGGGAATAGTCTGCAGCAGTGGCGTAGGAGGTTAAGAGCTCGTGTATCTAATCTGGAGGAACCGGGTTTGATTCCCAGCTCTGCCCCCTGAGCTGTGGAGGCTTATCTGGGGAATTCAGATTAGCCTGTACACTCCCATACATGCCAGCTGGGTGACCTTTGGCTAGTCACAGCTTCTCGGAGCTCTCTCAGCCCCACCCACCTCACAGGGTGTTTGTTGTGAGGGGGGAAGGGCAAGGAGATTGTAAGCCCCTTTGAGTCTCCTGCAGGAGAGAAAGGGGGGATATAAACCCAAACTCTTCTTCTTCTATACTCATTTTAAATAAGTAAAATGGAACACTTGAATATAATTAACACTTGGAATAATATATGCCTTTAAAAATAGCTTGTGTTTCTCTGCTTCTCTGTTGATATATTTATTAAATGAATTTCATATGTAGGTCACTTGGACAGTTTAGATTTGTATTCAGTCTTAGATCACTGAAAAAAGTGAGAAGATCTCATCATCTCTCCCTGCCCAGAATGCCTCGAATTACTACAAACAAGTATGGTCAACCAATCACTTGTACAGTCTCCTGCAGTCAGCTAATGGTGCTTGTTTGCAACATGTGAAAAGGATTTTGCATGGGACAGTTGCTCAGGCTATGATGTACTGGCCTCTAAAGTCCCGCTCAGTGCAGTACAAAGTGCCATTCCAAGGTTGAGAGAAGGTGCGAACTAAACAGCCCAGATATAAAGCAGTTATAGCAACACGCGCTTGTGTTAGTTTTGAAATTACGTTTAGGAGACAGTCGTAGTCCAGTTGAACTCTGTCTGCTACTAGCAGTGAGCTTTTTAAATTTTATTTTTGTTCTCTGTGTTCCTACACGGTCGATATGAACCTGGTTTGTTTTGTTTGTTTTTTACTTCTTCTGTATAAGTTTTTAGTACAGTCAGATGACATTAAGGACTCAAAAAATATAGCAGAGTAATGATTAGATTACATAATGAATGTGCAACTCAGGGAATTTGCCGACAGCTCTGGCTTTTCTCCTGTCGATAAGCGTCTTGCCAAGGTTGGAGCCTTTTTAGTGTTGGTGCATGCTTCTCTTCCATATGGTGTGGGTCAATTTTTGTTTCCTCAACACTTTCTAAGGCAAGACCTCATCTTGAAAGGAGGACATTTCCTTTGAAGGGCAGACAGGTAAGGGCTTGTTTGGGTATGACTATTTTTTTAATAGAAGAAGAAGAAGAGTTTGGATTTATATCCCCCCTTTCTCTCCTGCAGGAGACTCAAAGGTGCTTACAATCTCCTTGCCCTTCCTCCCTCACAACAAAACACCCTGTGAGGTAGGTGGGGCTGAGAGAGCTCCGAGAAGCTGTGACTAGCCCAAGGTCACCCAGCTGGCGTGTGTGGGAGTGCACAGGCTAATCTGAATTCCCTAGATAAGCCTCCACAGCTCAGGCGGCAGAGCGGGGAATCAAACCCGGTTCCTCCAGATTAGATACACGAGCTCTTAACCTCCTACACCACTGCTGCTCCCTAGAACTCCCTAGAATAGAAAGAACTATTTGAAGAACTCACAATCCTTATGAAGGTGTAGTAGAAATATGGTGGGATAACGCTGGTACTCTGACTTGGTAAATTACCTCAGGCTCCACAGAACCACTCATACCAGTAGGGTTCAGTACGCTGGTCGATTTCCTATAGTCTGACATTGTCAGTTGACAAACTGTTATATTGTTTCCTATTCCATGAAGTTAAGAATGCTCCCATGTCAATGACCATTCCTCTTTGACCAATTCCCTAGTGGTATCATTTGTTAGCAAGGACAAGACGCTAAAGATCTGCATTATTCAGCAGATGTAGCGGTCAGCATGATGTAGTGGTTAAGAGCAGCGACTCTAATCTGGACAACCAGGTTTTATTCCCCATTCCTCCGCATGAGCAGCAGACACTAATCTGGTATACCCAGGTTTGCTTCCCCGCTGTTCCACATGAAGCCTACTGGGTGACCTTGGGCTAGTCACAGTTCTCTTGGAACTCTCTCAGCCCCACCTACGTCACAAGGCGTCTGTTGTGGGAAGAGAAAGGGAAGAAGTTTGTAAGCTGCTTTGAGACTTCTTACATTGCGAAGTGTGAGGTATAATTCCAAACTCTTCTTCAGTACGAGTTCTTGACTGTCACTTCTCACATTATACCACAGTTCTTTGCTTTCTGAAATCAGCTTGGACCATTCTTAGGGAGTGCCTGTTAGATGAAGTTGCCTTATTCCAAACCAGACTGTTGATCCATCTCGCGGGGTATCGCCTATTGCACTTGGTCACAGGTGAAGAAAGCTCTTTCCAGAGATTTTTAAAATGTTGCTAAGAAATACATCGAGGAGCTTCTGCATATGATGTGGGGCCTCCCTTAAAGATAGCCTAAGTGTGAGGTTGAGATAATGCTTTTTAAAAAAATAATTTTTATTGTATCATTTAAATATTCCATTTTATATTAATACTCTTCATTCATTTTCAAACAATACATTTTCCCCTCCCCCCTGTATTTTCTTCATAGTTTTATCAAACAGCAGTAAGTTCATTCTTTGTAATCTCTTCTCTCAGATCTCCTCATTGACTCCAGCTTCTTTTATCCAGTCCGCATATATAGTCCATATCTTCAAAATTTCGCTGTTTATCTTGCCACAGTTTATTTTTTGTTATTATTTCGAAAATGTCCAGTGTCACTTGTTCCCAGATATATTCCAACCATTTCTGGATTGTCCATTTTTTCTTTTCTTTCCAGCCTAAAGCTATCGTTGCATGTGCTGCTTTGATCATTATTTTATTCATGTAGCTATATTTTTTATCTACCCTTCTATCCTCCATTACACCCATGAACATTAAATCATTATTTATCCCAATATTAATCTTCACCAGTTTCTTGATATATAACATTACGGTTGTCCAAAAATTTTTCACTTCTATACATTCCGTCCACATATGACTATAATATGCCTCTTGGTTTCCACAGTGCCAGCATTTAGGACTGAGTCCTTTAATCATATATGCTAGCTGTTTTGGTGTTCTAGGTTGAGATAATTCTATATAATACTTCCTTTTTATACTATTCATCTGTTTCTGTAACTCAGTCATATATCTAAACATATGGATTCAGTCAACATCAATAGAAAGCATCTCTTGCCCAGAAATTTGCAAACAACATGGAGATGTGTAGCAACCGGCCTTTAGAGAAAAATTATTCTTTTCAGACTCCTGATAGTTTGAAATTTCCTATAATACTAACAGTTGTGTTGAAATCTAGTACACTGAAAAATGCTGTTTTACAAATCTTGGCATCAGTGTGTTTGTAATTAAACTCGAGACTGTGTCGAAACTGATAGGGCTGCTCTCGGTGACCTATGAAATGAATGCTGAGATTTTCAAAGGCTGATAATATTTCCAGGTATCAGGGTCAAAGTATTATTCCTGTTTAAAATCAATCTTGTATAGATCTTCTATTAGAAATTCTTAATCTTTCTTCCTTACATAGGTGGTAAAACAGGTGTAGCCTGAACCTATATTATTAAAAAGAGGACCGAAGAGAATCCAATCAAGGATCCTAAATTCCCTAAAAGGAGCAGCAATTAGGCAGTGGGAGGTTAAGAGCTCATGTATTTAGATCTGGAGGAACCGGGTTTGATTCCCAGCTCTGCCGCCTGAGCTGTGGAGGCTTATCTGGGGATGTCAGATTAGCCTGTACACTCTCACACACGCCAGCTGGGTGACCTTGGGCTAGTCACAGCTTCTCGGAGCTCTCTCAGCCCCACCTACCTCACAGGGTGTTTGTTGTGAGCGGGGAGGGCAAGGAGATTGTAAGCCCCTTTGAGTCTCCTGCAGGAGAGAAAGGGGGGATATAAATCCAAACTCTTCTTCTTCTTCTTCTTCTTCTAAATGTAGCCAGCGCTTATGAATGCAAAGAATAATATGTTGCCCATAGGAATGCACATAGAAGCAACTTTACTTGCCTGCTTATGTGAAAGTGTCTTAGACCCATTGGTCCAGTAACTCAGAGTGGTGTAGTGGTTAGAGTGTTGGGCATGTGAGATTCAGGTTCAAATCCCACTGTGCCATGGGGGCTTGCTCAGAGGCGAAGCTAGGGAAAATGGAGGCCGGGGCAAAATCTGAGTTTTCCGTGCCTCCCCCCCCAACAAAAGTATGATTTTTTGCGCCAGGTCATCTCAAAGTCACCATCACATTATAGAACATGCCCCAACTCACAAATCTGACACACACCCAGGGCTCCCTAGTTTAAACAACATTGAAAGTGATGCTGTCTTTTTTTGGAGGGGGGATTCACCCTGAAACAGCATCACTTTTAATGTTGTTTAGACTAGAAAGCGTAGATTCTCCTTTTAAATCCACCTTAAAGGGAGTCTCTGGGCTCCCTAGTTTAAACAACATTGAAAGTGATACTGTTTTTTTTTTTGGGGGGGGGGTCCACCCCAAAACAGCATCACTTTCAATGTTGCTTAGACTAGAGAGCCCAGATTTTCCTATAGAACCCAGATTCTCCTTTTAAATCTACCTTAAAGGGAGAATCTGGGCTCTCTAGTTTAAACAACATTGAAAATGATGCTGTTTCAGGGTAGATTCCCCACCCAACCCCCAAACAACATCACTTTCAATGTTTGTGGTTGTGGGTTTTCCGGGCTGCGTGACCGTGGTTTGGTAGAACTTGTTCCTAACATCTCACCTGCATCTGTGGCTGGCATCTTCAGAGGTGTATCACAGAGAGAAGTCTGTTATACACTGTGTCCAGACTTCTCTTATAACAAACTTCTCTCTGTGATACACCTCTGAAGATGCCAGCCACAGATGCAGGTGAAATGTTAAGAACAAGATCTGCGAGACCACAGCCTGGAAAACCCACAACAACCAGTTGAATCCGGCCATGAAAGTCTTCAACAATACTTTCAATGTTTTTTTTAATCTAGAGAGCCCAGATTCTCCATTTAAATCCACTCCAAAGAAGGTGGATTTAAAGGAAGAACCTGGGGAAAATTGAGGGTGCCTGTTAGAGGAGCAATGTTTAAGTTAGCAGTACCACGTGATCACACGGTGGGTGCCCGGGACATTTGTCCCCACTCATTCCCATGGTATCTACGCCCCTGGGCTTTCTGGATGACCTAGGGCCAGCCACATCCTCTCAGCCTCACCTACCTCAGAGGGTTGTTATGAGGATAAAATTGAAGACAGGAAAACAATGTATGCCACGCTGAGTTCCTGGGAAGGAGGGTGGCATAAAAACGTACCACATAAAACGTACCACATAAAAAAAGTCCTTCTCACCAAACCTGTTATCGAAAATGTTATCGAAAATGCCACTGATTGAACCTGGCACTTTCTACCCACAAGGCATATGTCCAATTGGCCATGCTGGCAGGGGCTGATGGGAATTGTAGTCCATAACATCTGGAGTGCCAAAGGTTTGCCACCACTGGCATATGTTCTGTGACTGAAATGTACCCTTCCTACAGTCTTGCCTCCTAAATGGGACCAGGAAGTGAGAATACCATTGCTTTCGCTTTTTGCGCACATCTGTGGAGGCGATAGGGTTTCTTTTATCCTTTTCGTTTGGCTCAAACATGGCTCCCGTGGTTGTCTGGCAATCTTCTCTTGCTTGAATTCCCTCATGAACAGTTATGAAAACTGACCGGTTTTGCAGATGAGCGCACAGGACGGAGCACTCTGTGAGTGTGACAAAAAAATTGGCCTGGATGAGGGAGATTCTTGACTTCCCTTCCAGCTTTGACAGCCGGCCAAGGTCTGGAAGCTATTGAATAATAATTCCCTTCCAAACAAGGTATGCTTGTCTCTTCCCACTTCCTGGGAACGCAGTCTGTGAGTTACGTTCTGTTATTTGAACGGGTTCAAGTAACCTTCTATGGACAGAGAGGTGTGCATGGTCTGCTTAAATAAAATCGCGTCCCAAATATTAATTCTGATTCTCTATAAATTATGAAGATTATTTGTTCATAATTATTTGTTTGGGATTTGTTTTGGCGGGTCAGGGGCAAAGCTAGGATTGACCTGCTTATTCTTGCGGTGCTCAGTCCCCCCTTCTGGGAGGATCTGCTACAAAGAATACCCCAAACCCATGAGGAAGAGCTGGGGGGTTTGGAAGAGGAGCGTGTGCCAAATGCATGTGACCACCAAGAATTAGGAGACCATCTGGGAACTGTTGAAAAACTAGTTTTTGATACATTTAACATCTTGCCGTAGAACTAAATTGTACAAGGACAATATATCATCAATTATAAGAACTGTAATGTAGAAATGTGAACATTTAATATTTGTACAATTAATAACCTAGGATAATTCACTGTAAGAATAGTCGTATTATTTGCTTTACTTTCCCTGTCTTTGTTACCGTGTTTCCCCGAACATAAGACAGTTTATGCTCCCAAAGATGTGCTATGTCTTATTTTCAGGGGATGTCTTATTTTTCCGCTCCACGGCTGCATGCTCTGGTGTTCTGTTCGACGGGCATGCTTTCAAACAAAAACTTTGCTACATCTTACTTTCGGGGGATGCTTTATATTTAGCACTTCAGCAAAACCTCTACTACGTCTTATTTTCAGGGGATGTCTTATTTTCAGGGAAACAGGGTAGTTATCATGACGTGATGTTATGTAGAACGGATGGTGTAGTCAACCATTTAAACAATTTAACAGTAGAAGTTTTGGTAATTTCCACTGAGGGAATATATTGACAAATGTATATAACTAAAACTATAAACTGTGGTTATGTATTGTATTTTTAAAATACTTATTGAAATAAACTTCTTTAAATAAAAAAGAACAAGGAGGCCAAGGTAGAAGCTGTTTTGGGGGGCTAAGCAAGCAAGCCCACTGATTCAGTGAGATAGCACTCTAGATCTCATGCCTGTTTCGAGGCTGGGGCAGCCACACACGCAACTAATGCATGAGTGGGAAGATGCGCAGATGGTGTTGTGTGGCATTTTTATTGGATTTTGCCCGCCAGTCTTCAAGCCACATGCGCTAGATTGAAACTCGGGCTTTTCAAGGTGGCGGCGGTGGTGGTGGTGGTGGTGGTACTACTACTACTACTACTAGTAGTAGTAGTAGTAGTAGTAGTAGTGATCTTGATCTTTATTGTTTGAGGCATTGTCTATAACATCCAGAAAAAAGAATAAATAGTCTAAAAGGAAAATATGACGTACAATTAAAACACAAAAGTAAAATAAACAATTAAAACACAAAAGTAAAATACAATTAAAACACAAAAGTAAAATAGAAGTAAAACAATAACACAAAAGAAAAATCAGAATTATATTTAGTTAAAATATAAATAAATTGTATTCACTAAAAACAGGTTAAAATGCCATATCAAATACTATCCACATCAAATACTTCTACAGCCTCTTTCATACTAAACTGAATTGTCATTACACGTAATAAGTCATCCGTTTAAACGATGCCTTTCCCTCCTTATAAACTCTGCTCGCGTTTTCCTAACCGCCAGGGCAAAAAGAGCCATCTTGTAGGAAACATAGGAATTGATGTCAGATAATAAAAAAAATCAGTTTCTCATCTTCAGACAAAAAGGCTGTCCTAGGTATTATTGTGTCTGAAAGTTTTCTCCTAATATCCGAATATAAGGGACAAGACAATACGTAATGAAAAAGATCCCCAGGCACAGAATTTCCACAGATATCGAGACGCTGAGAAAAAGGTATTCGTGGGTACTGAGTTCTGTGCTTGCTTCAGATTTGTGGGCTTATGTGTTTCAACTGCAGAGAGTGGGTATAGTTTTGGATCCATCTGTGCATCTGGGCTTCTTACTGCTTTCCCTCTTTAATTCTAGTGCTTTGGAGGGTTTCTTGGTTGCTGAGACTGGGAGTGCTTTCGAAATGAGAGGGAAATGGGACATCTGGCCGAGCCAAATTCCCTGTGCTCAGCAAGGCGAAGACAAAGCGGGACTGTGTTCTTCTCCCTTTGCTGAACTGCAGCAGTTAATGGATAACCCAAGTTACCAGCCGGCCCCTGTGGCCATTGGGGAGGTTTCCTCCATGTTTACTTTGGAACAGACAAAATGCCTTTTTCACAGGCGTGTCAAAGTCAAACATTGTTTGCCTCATTTCAGAGACTGCCAAGGGCTCTCTTTCTCTCGAAAGGCAATAATTGGGGTTGTGACTGTGATGATTTGGGCGGCGGTTTGTGCTTTCAAAAAAGCCCGCAAGGCCACCAGAAGGCATCGTTTTGAAATCTGAGCATGTTTCTGAGCTGCAGGCAGAAGCGAATATTTTGGGCGCCATCGGAGCATGCTTCTTTGTGAAGGAAGGAGGAGGGCCCCGATGTTGGGTCCTATTCATCGGAGATTAAAATAGCTTGTTTTTTCTATTTCAGTGTGGAACAATGATAGGCTTGGTGCTAAATTCAATAGACTCCGTTTACGAGCTCAGAAACTGATATTTGTGCACGGAATTCAATGTGGTTTTGTAAAATGCCAGCTTCTTCCCTTTGGATCGACACTTGGAGTGGCTTTTTGAAATTTCAGATGCTGTGTCACATGGAATTGCATTAGAAGAAGAAGAAGAGTTTGGATTTATATCCCCCCTTTCTCTCCTGCAGGAGACTCAAAGGGGCTTACAATCTCCTTGCCCTTCCCCCCTCACAACAAACACCCTGTGAGGTAGGTGGGGCTGAGAGAGCTCCGAGAAGCTTTGACTAGCCCAAGGTCACCCAGCTGGCATGTGTGGGAGTGTACAGGCTAATCCGAATTCCCCAGATAAGCCTCCACAGCTCAGGCGGCAGAGCTGGGAATCAAACCCGGTTCCTCCAGATTAGATACATGAGCTCTTAACCTCCTACGCCACTGCTGCTCCTTGGTTCTAACATTAGGCCATGTTAGAACCATTAGTCTAGGGGTGGCCAACCTATAGTGCTCCAGCTGTTCATGGACCTCAATTCCCATCAGGGCTGATGGGAATTGTAGTCTATGAACGTCCTTCCAACTCATTATTGTCTGCCTGGGGCCATTTTGCAATTATTGGTCCAGCCAATTTAGTATTGTCTAGGTGGGCAATTATCTGAGGCCTACTAGCAGAGAGAATTCTCTACCCAGCATAATGTGGCGGTTACAAGCAGTGGACTCTAATCTGTGGTCCTTTTAAACTGGAAATGCAGGGGACTGAACCGGGGACCAAGGCACTTCCACAGAGCCACAGCGGGCTTTGTCTCTGGTCTGTGCCTATTCTGCACACGAGTAAAATAGGTTCGACCCAGTTCCCTGAGAAGGGTACTAACTTAGGTCGAAGCCATTGTTGTTCCCCACTGCAACCAGCTCGATCCCAGCTCGGAGGGTGGAATCATCCTGTGCCTCTTCACCGCTCCGTTCCGATTGGCTACTGTTCTACGGCCATGTTCCGTCTATCCCCACACACGTTCTAAAAAAAAATGCCACAGGAATGGAGGGAAGAAGGTGGCGTTTTTTGATTGGCCAGCTGTACGCGTGCCCGAAACACTCAGCTGCGATTGGCTGAATGGGGGACTCCTGGCACCAGAGATTCCGCACTTTACTGGAAGCGAGCTGAGTTCGAGCGTGGTTCCCTGAAAAAGTAGTTGTTCCCAACTGGAGTCGGAAATTTGACCGTTACATGGGGCGAAGCTGGTACAAAACCACGTTGATCCCAGTGGTTGTGCGGAGCACTTAGGTCGAATGCAGCTCGAACTTAGGTCGATAACGCAAGTGCGGAATCGACCTAGGTCTCTACATTAAAGCCAGGCCAATAGGGGACATCTTCCAGTTGTGCCACACATTTCCACTGGCCAGCCTCCCTCCCTGCCCCATCTGCTGGGTAGCAGTTGGGGATGGATACTGCAGTGTCGACTGAGAGGTGCCTTGGTTGCTACGCTGGGGGGCATTTGATTTTTCTTGGGAGTGGGAGTTCTGGGAGAATACGAACATCCCAAGAGAGCGTGTGTGATTTGCTGTGTCTCTTTCGAAAAGGGCATATAGGAAGGTAGTAGAATTGGTGTAAGGAGGACGCTATGGTGGGAAAACTCCTTACCTTTGGACCTTAGGCGGAGGAGGGTGGAGTTGGCTAAGGACCCAAAAAGGAAAGTTAATGGGCAATCCCTACTACAGTTGTCAACCATGATAATAACACAGTAAGCTGGACGCTCTGTGGGTGAGGATGGTGCACTCTAAACCTGCCATACCTTGATGATTATCTGGTTGACGAAAGGAAGAGTTGGGTAATTCAAAGACAAAAGATTTTTTAAAAAAATCTTTACTAATTAGAATGGCGTGTCTCTTTTCCTGGCATTCATGGATGCTTAGTCCTCTTAGATTTAAGCAAAAGGGAGCTGTTGATTGTTGCAAAACGTTTGGTTAATCCCTTGGGAGGAGGGGAAGGAAAGCAAAAGCTGCTTTAGAAGCACTCTTGTCTTGTTGTGGTTCCGGTTGTATTTAAATGCCCCAGTGTTTGTTTGTTAGTTTCTGAACTGGAACTGTCTTTGTAAATTATTTTGTCCCATGTCCCATTTTGTCCCATGTCCCATTTTGTCTCATCTCAATGTATTGTCAACACAGTGTATAACAGACTTCTCTCTGTGATACACCTCTGAAGATGCCAGCCACAGATGCAGGCGAAACATTACGAACAAGATCCACCAGACCACGGCCACTCGGCCCGGAAAGCCCACCACAACCAGTTTCATCTCAGTTCAAGGATTTTTTAAAATTCAACTTAGATGTTTGACATTGGCAATGGGTTTGAACCCCCCCCCCTTTCCTATCAAGTTGCAACTGACTTATGACAACCCCATAGGGTTCTCAGGAAAAGAGATGCTCAGTTACATGATTCTGATATTCCTTGGAGGTCTCCCATCCAACCCTGCTTCGTTCCAAAGATTTGATGAGATCAGGCTAGCCTGGGCTATCCAAGTCAGGTCATTATCAGGAAAGGACAGGAGAGCCTCTGCCCCGAGAAACTTACAATATAAATTGGTTGAGGTGGGTTCTCCAGGCTGTGTGGCCGTGGTCTGGTAGATCTTGTTCCTAACATTTCTCCTGCATCTGTGGCTGGCATCTTCAGAAGTGTATCGCAGAGAGAAGTCTAGACATAGTTGAATCCGGCCGTGAAAGCCTTCAACATTACAATATACCGTAAATGTTTGTTTGGAAGGAGGAGGAAGATGACTTGTTTGGAGGAGGAGGAAGATGACTGAGGATAAGAAACTGGGGAAGAATTGGAAGGAGATGCAGTCAATGGGCCACTATCCACTTACCTCTTCAAACCGCAACGCCGCAGCGACCCCGCAGTGAAAAACCTCCGCAGCTTCTGACCACGGAGACATTTGTTCCCCACAGGAAAATTGCGCGGGCAGCAAAGAGCAGAAGTTCCATGGAAATAGGGGGAATAGAGCGTTCCGATTGGCTGGAGAATTTGTGCGTCACGGCCATCCGAGGGCGGGTCTCCATTTCGATTGGCTGGAACGCTTTTGGTTTTGATTGGTTCGTACGTGCGTACGTGCGAACGTCATCAGAAAGGCGCTGCACACCTTCTCCTAACACGTCTGCATGAACTGATGTCAGCACATTCTGTCGCACATTCTGTCCCATTAGTTGCAATGGGGGATGGGGGCACCCCCTCACCCAGACCTCACCAAACCCGGGCAGTAGCATCAGGAGAGTCCCCCAACCTATCCCTGAAAGTTTGGCGCTTCCCCCCCCCGCTGCAAACCCGCACAACCGTGGAGCTCGAGCAAGAAAAAAGAAATGTTGAGACGTCTTGTTGTGCACATGTCTCAATTTCCGCGAAAGTGCATTGGGTGTCGACACGTGTCTACGTCATCACTACGCGCACTTTTAGACGGGGACACCCCCACTTAACAAGATGGCGCTCCCTGTTCCCTGATTGGCCGTGAGCTGCGCGTCACAGCGAATCAGCCGAGCGCAAACAGCCGAGGTTCCCCACAACGGGTGCCGCGGGTTTTTTTAAAAAGTTGCTCTTTTTAGCGGAGCTAATTTGCCGCGCGGCCAGGAGGCAGGAGAGAGGTAAATCCCTGGCAGGCGCAACGAGCGCCGGAGATGTGGGGAGCGTCCAGGATCCCCGTGGCTTTTAAAGAGGTGACCCCGCGGCTTATGGTGAGTGGATAGTGACCCAATGTGAGCAGTTGTCATTCTCTTCCGTTTTTTTAACCTAAATTTGGATATATATTTTTTGTCTGTCTTTACTTTTTAATTTGCAAGGTATGGGGAGTGATCATGCTCCAAAGGGTGATCACTACTGCACAGAGGATTATCGGCTGCCCTCTCCCCTCCTTGGAAGAACTCTATAATTCCCGAAGCCTAAAGAAAGCCCAAAATATTCTGAGAGACCCGTCTCATCCAGCACACTCTCTTTTTGAACTGTTACCATCCGGCAGACGATACAGGTCTATCAAAACTAGGACAAAGAGACTTAGAGACAGCTTGTACTCTAGAGCTGTGGCTGTGCTAAACTCCGCAGCTTCGTATTGATGGGTTTGGGGCTGTGTAGGGATGGGTGGAGGAAGGGGAAAGTGAGGATGGGGTATGAGTCTGAAATTGTGTGCATCGAGGAATGCTGCTGTAAATTTCGTTGTGCGTGCACAATGACAATAAATGCTTATGCTTATGTGTTTTTGGAAAGCCTTAAAAATGTTCATTAAATCAGGATGGTGCTAGAAGCTGCTTCATGGTACTGGAGATTCATTTTATTCTATGCATTAGCGAGCGGCTGATTAAACTTGTGTAAAGGCCTCGTGTATTTCCTTGGTGGAAAGATGCTGCTCGTTCTTTTAATGTTTACCCACCCTTTCCAAGCAGGTACTTTGAAGGAAGCCAAAGTTTAAGATATTGAACGAGGGTGACTGGTGCCAGGGGCTGTCCCTAAAGATGCCTTGAATATCTCCTTGCAGAGGTCTTTGGCCTGATCCCTAACCTCAGTTCTCAGGAGTCAGTTCATTGTTTCTGTGGGGGAGGAGTTTCTTCCCTTGCTTTGTATTCTATTCCACTGGGGCTTTAACTTCATTCCACACATCATAAATTCTTTGGGACGAATGGTGCACGTTAATGGAATCTGTTCTAGCCTGCCAAATTCTGTTTTGGCTCCAAGCCGTCCCAAGGAAAGCTGTCTTCTTCGTGCAAAATGCGCAGGCGGCTTTGCAGCTACGCCGACCAAAAGACCCCTTTGACATTTCTGAGTCCCCTGAAGAAAAGCCAGCTGCCTTTCGTTTACCTTTCTGTCAAGTTGTCGGAAGCAAACCCATCTTGGGGGCGGTGGGGGGGCTGCAGCTGAATGAAACTCAGTTCTGTGAGGAATGACTGAAAGGGTTCCTGTTTGGAATGTATTCAACTCTTTTTTAAAAAAAAAGAAACATTGCAACAACTTGTCTTAATATGAAGATGTCTCTGCCTTTCCTCTACAGAAGGGGCAGGGGGGTCGAAACTCATTTGTTACGAGGGCCTTATGGCCCCTTCCGCACATACACAATGATGCATTTTCAATCCACTTTCCCAATTGTTTGCAAGTGGATTTTGCTCTTCTGCACAGTAAAACCCAGCTGCAAAGTGCATTGAGAGTGCGTTATTCTGCATGTGCAGAAGGGGCCTGTATTATTATTATTATACACATAACAACACAGCACAAGTGTCTGGAATTCATCTCTGAATATCGAGTCCTTCCCAAGGACCTAGGATATTAGAGGTATTTGCGTAGAATGTGTGCAGTTCCTAGAAGTGCTGCTTTCTGCAGCATGTGGACTGATGTTCTGTCCAAGTTTAGGCTTTCCAGATGTTTTTCAAGATTTCTTGGGATTCCTCCTAGAGCACCGACTACTAGTGGGATTACTGTTGTTCTTTTCTGCCACAATCGTTCAACTTCAATTTGTAGGTCCTTGTATTTTGTGATCTTTTCCAGCTCTTTGTCCTCTACCCTGCTGTCAACTGGCACAGCAACATCTATGATCCAAACATGTTTTTTCTCTATCACTGTTATGTCTGGGGTGTTGTGTGCCAGTTGTCTGTCTGTTTGTATTCTAAAGTCCCAGAGTATTTTTGCTTCTTCATTTTCTGTGGTCTTCTCTGACTTGTGCTCGTGCCAGGTCTTGCTACAGGGCAGGCCATACTTTTTGCAAAGGTTCCAGTGCACCATTGCTGCTAGCCTATTGTGACATTCAAGATAGTCAGTTTGGGCTATTTTCTTGCAACAGCAGATGATGTGCTCCACAGTTTCATCATTCTCTTTGCAGAGGTGGCACTTTGGGTCATTGGAGGACTTTTCAATTCGTGTCTTTATTGCATTTGTTCGTAATGCTTGCTCCTGGGCAGCAAAAATCAGGCCTTCAGTTTCCTTGTTTAGAGTTTCCCTTCTGAGCCACTCCCATGTTTTCGGCTGTCAATCTTCCCTTCAATGTTCTTAAAGTACTGCCCATGGAGTGGCTTGTTTAGCCACTGCTCCTTTCGTGTTTTAAACTGTTGGACTCTATACTCTTTTGATTCTTTGGCTTTCAGCATCTCAGCCTTGTGGACTTCTTTCAATGCTGGCTCTTGACTTTCTTGGATGTATTCTTTCAGGCCTCTTTTTTCTTCCTCTACTGATTGCTTGATGTGGAGCAGTCCTCTTCCTCCTTCTGACCTTGCTAGGTAGAGTCTGTCTACATCACTTCTTGGATGCAGTGCTCGATTGATGGTCATAATTTTCCTTGTTTTTCTGTCCAGGATGTCCAATTCGGCTTGTGTCCAGTTAATTATGCCAGCAGTGTAGCGTACTACAGGCACCGCCCAAGTATTAATTGCCTTTATTGTATTTCCTCCATTTAACTTTGATTTCAAAATTTTTCTTACCCTTTCTTCTTCTTCTTCTTCTTCTTCTTCTTCTTCTTCTTCTTCTTCTTCTTCTTCTTCTTCTTCTTCTTCTTCTTCTTCTTCTTCTTCTTCTTCTTCTTCTTCTTCTTCATAATAATAATAATAATAATAATAATAATAATAATAATAATAATAATAATAATAATAATTCAATTTGATAAGCCGCCCTACCCCCGAAGGGCTCAGGGCGGTGTACAACAATAGACAACAACACAATAAAACAAATCAAATAGCCCCAGTTAAAAATAATACAAAACCTTAAAACTATAGCAGCAGTAACCTTCAATAAATAGTTAATAACAAGAGACGTCTGGCATCACACCCCAGTGATCAAACCCTGAGAGGGAGGGGTTTGGCAGATGGTCAAATATATAGCCAATGCGCAGGGCAATAAGAGTGGCGGGCTCAGCGGCCGGCCCCTCCCCCTCAGCGGCCGCCCCCCCCCAAATGTGACTTGGTAGGGCCATGTTCGAGGGGTAGGGGTGTGGGTAGCTACCTCAGCTGTCCCTAGAATGGTACTGGGCAGCAGGGTGTCTGGACTGGTGAGTCCACATCTAGGTGTGGGGGGAGGGGCGCTACCTTGAGAGGGTTTATTAGCCTCACAAGCCAGCTGTGGCAACTCCCTCCCTTGCTCTTGATCTGGCCTGGAGAACCCAGCAGGAGCAAAAAGGAGGCTTGCCTCAGCTGAACTTGAGGACCTAAGCCAGTGATGGCGAACCTTTTCGAGACCGAGTGCCCAAATGGCAACCCCAAACCCACTTATTTATCGCAAAGTGCCAACACGGCAATTTAACCTGAATACTGAGGTTTTAGTTTAGAAAAAACGGTTGGCTCTGAGGCGTGCGTTACTCGGGAGTAAGCTTGGTGGTAGTCAGTGGCTTTGCTTTGAAGCAACTGTGCAACTCTTCCAACAGGTGAATCATGACCCTAGGAGGGTTTACTCGGAAGCAAGCCTCATTGCCAGCAACTGAGCTTACACCCTGGTAAAGGATCGCGCTTTAGTTCTTTGCATGAAAATCAGTGGGGTTTAACAGCGCTTAACAGGGTTACCTACACTGCTTCTCCAAAACTAGGTCTTAGGTTCAATGCCAATAATCGAGCCCAGCAGCCCAGGCCAGCCTAGATGTATGAGAGGGGGGTGGGGACGACTCTGATTGCGCGTGCCCACAGAGAGGGCTCTGAGTGCCACCTCTGGCACCCGTGCCATAGGTTCGCCACCACTGACCTAAGCCCTCTCACAGGGCCAGATGCAACCGCTGGCCTGCATGTTTGACACCCCAGATTGTTCACTTGTCTTGGAAACATTGAGCAAAGCATGGCATTGAGCAACAAGTAAGTTTTTGTTTTTAGAAAAACAGATTTTGAGTAACGACTTATTTATAGTATAAATCTGGCAATTCATTTTCCTGTGGGGCTGCAGTTTTGTGTGGGAAAGTGCCCCCCCCCCCCCGAAAAAGCTCCCCTTTCCTGGTCAGCTGGGGCTCCCCCTTCCAAACCATGATTCCGCAGTTAAAATCTTGTGAGAGATCCGTGTGAAGCTATAGTGTGTGGTGTTGCACCCTCAATTGTCTTTTGTGTACGCTGATATCACCAGAGTTTAACTACTAAATTTGGTTTAGAGTCTTCTGTCACATTGGATCAAATTTGCAGTCAGTCCCTAGAGAACTGTTGTGGCTTTAATATCTAAGTAGGGATTACCTTCTTCGGACAACTCAACGATAGAGTTGTTTGCTTTTTTAATGTGGGCTTTATCACTTTCCTTTAATCCGAGAGCTTTGTGGTTGGCAGTGTTGTGTATGTTCCGGCTTCGGATATTTGATGGCCGGTCCTTTTAAACAATGGAGTAATCCAGACGAGTTGTTCTCTTTCTTTTCCTCCTGACTCAGCTTTTCCGCGGAGATGTTTTCCCCGTCCCTTTTGAAAACATTTCATTTGCCTTGGGAGAAAAACGGCAGCATCGCCAGGTTCACGCTTGTTGGTTCTGCTGTACTCATTTTAAAAAGCTTGACTTAACTTCTCACATTTACATGTTCATTTTGATGCCAGTTTTCTGGAATGAATACTTGGTGCCAGGGTTACAAAAGTATGAACTAGACCGGAGCTGCTAGGAGTTACTAACCTTTGTATGCAGGGAATTGGGGAGAAGGGGAGTTCCTCCAAAGATCTTCCCACAATGCAAAGAGTAAGGGATGGTTTGGCTGCACTAAACTGTTGCATGTCAAAAGCTAGTTTGTTACGGTTACGAGTGTCAGGGTAGGACCTGGGGCAACCAGATTCAAATCTTCACTCTGTCATATAAGCTTGATGGGTGACCCTAGGCTGGTTACCACTCTCTCTCCATAGCCTACCTTGCAGGATTGTTGTGAGGTTAGAGAGAAACCGGATGTGATGAGTCACTTTGGGGCCCTATTAGGAAGAAAAGGAGAGAGACACACATGCATACATACATATGGGGGCAGCAGTTAAGAAATTATTCAACTGAGGCAATACGCCAAGATGCCTAACTGTATCTGTTTCTCTAATGAATTGTGCCTCAGGTATTTGTGTGTTTAAAAACCTCTGTTCTGCCCTTCTACTCATAAAGAGGTGCTCCTTGCAGCAAGCTTAAAAAAGCTGAGTACAAATAGCATAGAAAATTGGCAGCAAAGCAGCACGAAATAGCAAGAGGAGCCAGATGGACTTTATGGATATTGTCGAACAATTGAGCCTATATGGTAATTTCTTGAGCCTTACAAATTACAATTGGAATTTAGGGTGTTGTAAAATCAAATGTTACAAATGTATGCAAGCTTTACAGTGATTGTTACATTTGATTTTAATTCCATGTAAAAATAATTAATCTGTTAAAAATAACGTATTCACTGTAATTGTGTTGTGCATGCAGAGGAAGCACAGCTCCAAGCCACAAGATCAGGAGTCTCCAACCTATGGCCCTCCAGATGTTCATGGACTACAATTCCCATCGGCCTGTGTCAGTATGGCCAATTGGCAGAGCTGATTTGAATTGCAGTCCATGAACATCTGGAGGGCCATAAGTTGGAGACCCCTGAACTAAATGCTGACTTGGTGGAAACTCTGAACTGACAGTGTGCCACCACCATCCACAAAGTCTTCTTCAGGGTTTCTCCTTTTCTTCCTCTCTCTGCATGCTGGCTAATGGGGGAAGGAGTCTCTCTGAGGAGAGTGGCGTCCAGGGCCAGGCATTTTTAGACCTCTGCCATCTTTTTTTTTAACCTTTCAGAGAGATTTAATATTAACAATAGAGCAGTGTACCAAACGCCAAAAGGTAAAAGAAAAAATAAATAAATAAAAATTTAAAAAATATATATTTAGAAAATAAGAAAAGAGAACAAAGAAAAAGAAGGGGAAAAAAAGAGAGAAAACCCCAGGAGAGGGAGGGACTTCCAATTCAAGAGAGATCCCTTATAAGGGATTACATTATTATCTTAATACATATAGCACTTGCTAATTATTTCCCCGTACATTCATTAGTTAATTGTTATTTAACATTGAAGGTATAATAATAATTTATTTGTTCCATATCTAACTTGTACAAAATCATTTAAAGGTCGCCAAGTGTCTAATATCTTTTCTATATTTCTTTTTTTTAATATACCAGAAAATTTGTCCATTGATGCGTATTCAATTAACAGTGAGATCCAATCTTGCATTTGTGGGGGAGAAGACTTCTTCCAGTTTTGTGCAATCAAAATCCTAGCTGCAGTTATATACAAAAGTAAAGTAGACCGCTGCCATCTTAATATGGGTGTTGACGCTCTTCCGGGTTGACTAAGCTGTTGTGTTATCGAGCTGGAGCCACCCACGAACCCTGCTGCGGGAGGCTTGCCTAACGTGTGATTCTTGGCTCCAAAAGCTACAGCCTGAGCTTGAAGAAGCAGTAAGAGCAGCAATTGCCCATCTCTAAAAATAGCTGCTGTCTGCCTGATGCCGTGCAAGGCAGAACAGCGGGGAAATATGTGCAACAAATATTTGGATGCTGCTGAATGCAGCCCCTCTTCCCAAATAAATGTCAACACCTAACTGAGGGGACTCCATACCCAATGAGCAGAATCTCAGGAAGTCCTTGGAAGACTAGGCAAGATTCGTGTGGCTTTTTGCACCGTATACAAAAAAGCCAAGTTGTGTGTAACGTATATGACAGAGGAACAAGACAGCGCGTCACACACCGAAGACGGAGGATCAATATATTCAATAAATGTATTTATACATATTATTATAATTGTCCAGTTACTGAATCCAATGATTGTACATCCAGTTTTTTGAAAAACAAGTAAAATATGTTTTTCAACAACAGAAGTTCATTTTTGAGATATGTAATCCATATCTTCAATATCTACGGAACGAAAAATAGTTCATTTTTTCAATATCTTTCAGATGATTATATTCCATGTAGAAAGTACTTCCCAAACGACTTGCTCGTTTTGCACCATGAAAACTAGCTAAGTTGGGGTGTGGATAGGGAAGACTAGTTTTGCGGCAAAGCAAGTTCCGCTCTGCGTAGCTGCGAGGAAAACCCTCAGCTGTCGGTTCTGCACAGTTTATTTGATATCGGCCTTTAGCTTATTAAACTGATTTTAATCTGTAGGTGTGATGCTTGTTCCATGTTTGAATCCACCTTGGCTCTGGTGCATTACTGAAATGTGGAATGCTTATGCCTGCGGTGAGGTCTTGTGGGTTTCTCGTTTCCCTCTCAGAGGATTGTATGCAGGGGCGGAGCTAGGGGGAACTGCGCCCGGGGCATGCCTGCATCTTCCACCCTGGCCACACCCCGCCTGTTCCGGCCACGCCCCAGCACATCTGCATACCCGGCACGTTACGCCCTACCTTCAGAGGTGGGATCCAGCAGGTTCTCACAGGTTCCTGAGAGTAGGTTACTAATTATTTGTGTGTGCCGAGAGGGGGTTACTAATTGGTGATTTTGCCACGTGATTTTTGCCTTAGTTACGCCCCTCCTCCGCTCCTCAGCAGTAGCGCGCAGAACTTGAAGCAGTCTAGCAGGAGGTGCACCGGCGTGCGTGGCAGCCTGTGCCTGCGTGCATTCGTTTCCCACCCAAGGACCGGCGCAGCGGCTGCGCCCTTGCCACAGCCCCGCCCAGGAATGCCCTGCCCCTGGAATCCCCAGCCACGCCCCCGTCGTGCTCCGCCCAGCCCCATTGGCGCTACGCCACAGTTTGAATCCCACCACCATGGGAACCTGTTACTAAAATTTTTGGATCCCACCACTGCCTACTTTGCCTCGTTGGCGCTATGCCACTGATTGTATGGCAGGTTTGCGTGACCCACGGTTCTACAAATGATGCAGACTGAGAGGAAAAAAGTGACTTATGCTTTCAGTGCCCGTTTCAGTGCCCAGTGCAGAGGAGAGTTTCGTTATGGGGTGAGGTGACATATAGGCATTTTGGGTCTTTTGAGAAAGACAAGTTAAATACTTCCAAGCTTGTAGAGAGTCTTGCGGCATTTAAACTGCCCTGTTTATTTGTCAGCTCTGACTTTGAAAAGCATCTTTTGAGCAACGGTTTAGATCAGGGGCGTCCAACTCTGGCGCCCCAGATGTTCATGGACTACGATTCCCATCAGCCCAGTTTGGCCATGCAGGTAGGGGCTGATGGGAATCATAGTCCATGAACATCTGGGGCGCCAGAGTTGGACACCCCTGATTTAGATTTTTAAATACGAATTGGAAATGAGTGGGCACAGGAAGGGGAATCAACTCTCTTGTGGCTCACGGTAACAGACTCCTCCTACTCATCATTTGCCTTATTGTGTAAACTTTTGCAGGGATAGAGAAACAGTATGCAAATTCTTATCTTTTAATCATTTACTGGTTTACATCTCTGTTAGGTTCAGCCTGTTTTCTCAGATGCATTATGAAATAATAGTTAACTGTTGCCACACTTCCTGCAAAATTTGCAATCCTAAACAGAGTTATTATACCCTTTTATGCTCACTGGACTGAGAAGGGTGTAAATGTACAGGATAGCCCTGTTAACACATACTTCCAGTTTCTTGAAGGCGCCATGATATTGGCCCATTTCTGCATAATGTGTCTCTCATAGCAAAAATAAATATCAAACCCCAACAGAGATGCCATTCTGGAATATTATTTTGCTCTCCTCACTGACAAATGCTTCTCCGCTGGTTTCCTTCTCCTAATGTATTTTTTAAAAAATGCTTATTTTTTGTTGCAAATGCCTTAACAGACAAGGTGATCGGGAGCAACAGCAGCAGAAGGCCATTGCTTTCACATCCTGCTTGTGAGCTCCCAATGGCACCTGGTGGGCCACTGCGAGTAGCAGAGAGCTGGGCTAGATGGACTCTGGTCTGATCCAGCTGGCTTGTTCTTATGTTCTTATGTCTTGATGCTTTTAACAGTCTGCTCCTTAATTTCTCTTTTTGTTTGCATAATTCACTTAGACTTCTTTTGCCAGGCCGCTTCTTCCTTCTGTTCACTTCACTGGGGCAGACCTTCCATTTTGACAAACTTTGTTTTGCCTTTTATGGAGTCATTGACTTGGGTCATTAACCACACAGGCGTTTTGCTAGATCTGGCCATATCTTTCCTCACCTGGGAAATGCATTCTATTTGAGCTTCAACCAATTAGTGTGGTTTTAAATAGCATCCTGGTGTCTTCTAGGGATTTGACTCCCCTGAGTTCCCTTTTCAGCTCCTTTCTTACCAACTTCTCCTTTTCATGAAGTTCTCTATGTTGAAATCAAATTAAAGAGTTTTAGAATGGTCCACTCTTGAGTGGGAAAGGATCCGTGGTAGAGCACCCCCTCCTCTCTGATGTGGTTCAATCTATCTGCAGTGCCTTCTATCCCCCTCCCCAGTCCCAGGTAAGAGCCTGGGGCTATCTGCTGCTGAGGCCAAGAGGAGAAGACCATCCATGCACACAACTATTGGGAATATAGTGATGGTGGCCATGGCTTAGTGGCTTAGAGCATAGGTGTCAAACTCGTGGCCCTCCAGATATTATGGACTACAGTTCCCATCATCCCCTGAAAGCATCATGCTGGCAGGGGATGATGGGAACTGTAGTCCATAGCATCTGGAGGGCTGCGAGTTTGACACCTGTGTGGTAGAGCATCAGCTTGATGTGCACAAAATCTGTGGTTCAACCCCCTGCATCTTCCTTTTAAAAATGTGGAAGTCCTAAGATCCCAGAGAGCTGCTGCCATTCAGAACAGACCAGACCGAACACAGCACGAAAGGTCTGACTTGGTATAAAGCAGGGGTCTTCAAACTGTGGCCCTCCAGATGTTCATAGACTACAATTCCCATGAGTCCTACCACTTGGCCATGCTTGCAGGGGCTGATGGGAATTGTAGTCTGTGAACATCTGGAGGGCCATAGTTCAGTGGTGGCGAACCTATGGCACGGTTGCCAAAGGTGGCACTCAGAGCCCTCTCTGTGGGCACACGCAAACAGAGTGCCCCCCCCCCACAAGATTTCAACTGGGGAATCATAATTTGGAAGGGGGGAGCCCCATCTGACCAGGAAAGGGGAGCTTTTTTTGTGGGGGGTCACTTTCCCACACAAAACTGCAGCCCCACAGGAAAATAAATTGCCAGGTTTATACTATAAGTAAGTCGTTATTCAAAATCTGTTTTTCTAAAAACAAAAACCTACTTGTTGCTCAATGCCGTGCTTTGCTCAATGTTTCCAAGACAAGTGCACAATCTGTGGTGTCAAACATGCAGGCCGGTGGTTGCATCAGGCCCTGTGAGGAGGCTTAGGTCAGTGGTGGCGAACCTATGGCACGGATGCCAGAGGTGGCACTCAGAGCCCTCTCTGTGGGCATGCGCAAGCAGAGTCATTCCCCCACCACACACACACATCTGGGCGTGCCTGGGGCCTCTGGGCCTGATTATTAGCCTTGAACCTAAGACCTAGGTTAGGGGAAGCAGTGTAGGTAACCCTGTTAAGCGCTGTTAAACCCCACTGATTTTCATGCGAAGAACTAAAGCGCGATCCTTTACGTGGGAGTTAGCTCAGTTGCTGGCAATGGGGCTTGCTTCTGAGTAAACCCTCCTAGGGTCATGATTCACATGTTGGAAGTGTTGTATGGTTGCTTCAAAGCAAAGCCACCAACTACCACCAAGCTTACTCCCAAGTAACGCACGCCTCCGAGCCAACTGTTTTTTCTAAACTAAAACCTCAGTATTCAGGTAAAATTGCCGCGTTGGCACTTTGCGATAAATAATTGGGTTTTGGGTTGCAGTTTGGGCACTCGGTCTCGAAAAGGTTCACCATCACTGCCATAGTTTGAAAACCCCTGGTATAAAGCAACCTCATTTGTATTTAGTGCGCCGTCGTGTTGGATTTTAATTGCGAGAGGCAGCTCTGGGAGCCCATTCTGGCTGGAAAAATGGGGCTGCAGTTTAACTAATGAACTAAAATCCCATTGGGGACGTGTCCGAGATCCTTCTCTTTGTGAGGAGAGCACGGTGGAGACTTGCACTGCTTTGTAGTACCTCTTTGCTGACCTTTGTCCAGATAGGACTGGAATGGCTGGGGGGGAATTAAGCAAGCAGCCGGGCAGCATAGTTTTGAAATCATGTGTCAGGTCTCCCCAGCTGCTTCCTAGTTCCCCTGGGCTGCTTTTTGAAAGCCTCTTTCGAAACCTAAACTTTTTCTGGCCCCAGGTCCTTACAGCCGCACCCTCTCCCCAAGATAGTGGGATGTCTCTGAAATTCCAGCGGTTTGGCCTCATCGAAGGCTGTTGAGTAACCTTAAACCACCAAGGCATGCATGTGTGTTATATAAAGACAACCTTTACATTGCACTTTTGTGTTCTTAACTTTGGATCAGGTTTGAGGGTTTAAATGTTTGCAGTGGGCATCTGGGATTGCATTTCCTGATGTTTCGGTGTGGGCTGCCAGGGCTGTAGGATAGGTGGACAAGGGGCATGAACACTGATAGAAACCCTCCCTGAATTGCTGGTTAGGGGAAAAGATCAGACTGTACGACCAGGAATACCAGTCTCTCCTGAGTGCTGCACAAAGCTCCTGTTCCCCTCTATACTTTGGGATCACACCCCCGAAATCTAGCCCTGCTGTATATTTAGAACAGCTTGTTAATTATAGTGCAGATGGGTCATGACTAGAGCAAGGGGCAACTCATTCCCCTCTGTCTATCTTCAAGGTCGTTTCCTTAACATCCCACAAAGTGAGCGTTGTTGTCGGTACTGTCCCAACGCTATGGACTCAATCCCTCATATCCTGCTTTACTGTTCAAGGTATAATGATATTAGAACCGATCTGGGAGCTTTACTACCTCTAGAATTTATGTTTCTCTCAGACAAACTAAAAATGTCTAAGCTATTGAACAGCCCTAATGTAGAAATTTCTGAAGCAGTTGCTACATTTTTTAATCCATGTTCTACATGATATATAACAATGATCCTGTTTTTGTACTTGGAATGTATGGTACTTCTGGTTTATGCCTAATAAAGGTTTTTGGATTGGATTGGGAAAAAGTTCAGGTATGGCTAACCCAGATTCACATCTCAGCAGCTAAGCAGAACCAACCCTGGCTAGTACTTGGATGGGAGGCCACCAAGGACGTCCAGGAAGAAGAGTGTGGATTTATACCCCCTTTTCCCTCCTGTAAGGATATTCAAAGGGGCTGACAAACTCCTTTCCTTCCCCCAGAACAGACACGCGAGGCAGGTGGGACTGAGGGAGTTCTGAACAACCTGTGACTAGCTCAGGCTGACCAGACGTCCCGCTTTTGGCGGGACAGTCCCGCCTTCAAACAATTTGTCCCGCATCCCGCGGGTTATTTAAATTGTCCCGATTTTTTGGGAGGCTGCCTTTTTTGCCTTCTGGGCGGGAAACTGCCTTCTGTGACAGGGCGGGAAACGGCAAGCCCCAGAAGGCAGTGCTCTCCCTGTGACTCGCGGCGCATGTAATGCCTTGCGAGCCTACCCTGTCCCGGTTTACAAAGGTGACCATCTGGCCACCTTAGACTAGCTCAAAGTCACCCAGCAGGAATGTAGGAGGGTGGAAACAAGTCCACCAGATTAGAATCCGCTGCTCATGTAGTGCAGTGGGGAATCAAACCCAGTCCTCCAGATTAGAGTCCACCTGTTCTTGTCCACTACAACACTTTGGCTCTCAGCTGGCAATGACAAACCTCCTTTGAAGTCTCTTGTCTAAGAAAACCCCACAGGGTCACCATAAGTCACCTGTGAGTTTACAGCACTTTCCACCACATAAGATGGAATCTGATTATGTTTTCTTTCTTTCAGACCAATAGCAAGCATATGGGATTTCCGTTGAATGGCTTATGGGGAGGGAGTTAACCCTGACATCATATTTCTGACCTGAATCTCCCTTTCTCCATGGCTGATTTTTTATAACTTTGTACGTGTCCAGAGCTTCAGTTGCCGAGCTCCAAAGTCATGAATGGCCTGGCATTGAGCATTCATTCACCAATAAAACCTTGAAAGAGGAGGTTTTATTTTGGCCAGATTCAGGTTGGCATTAAGGTCCTTATTAGAGAATTCCTTTGTGCTTCAAAAATGGCCAGATCTGCTGCGCAGTTGCCGGGGCTGCTGGTAAATATGTGCCCTTTCGAAACAAAAAGTTTTCAGTTTCTGTTTATTCAGGGCACTCTGGCTAGCCTCTTGGCCCACTTAATGCACCCTTTGTTTTAGCCTCTGAAACACCACAGTTGTCCTCAGCTGGGCCCTTTGCAGCCCTGCTCTTCTGACTTAGAATAGCAGGAACGTTCTGGGTGTTCTTTGGAATGCCAGCCCAGGCAAAACATGCCGCCGGGACCTCAGACTGGCTCTGCTCCCTGCGGAGAAATTAATTTGCCTTGGCAGCAGTCCGGCATTCCTTGTTATGGCCCGATTTCTGCTGAAACAGAGACCTTTTTGGAGTGTTAGCAACAGTAGTTCCATCCTCTTTGAATGAACAAACGCCGTGGGTGGCTTTGAGGATACCTTTTGCAATTGATCGATGCACCAGAAATTAAGTATAGTCTTTCCCCCCCCTTTCATTAATCCCCCCCAAATATATAACTTAATTTGCTAACATAAAAAAAGTTGACATTTAAATTTTCAGTCTTTACAATCAACAATCAAACGTTCAATTACATTTTGGAATTTTTTTCCTAAAGTAGCATTTGTTTTTTTTTTTGTAGATTTAATGACTACAATTGTACCAGTTCCAATGAGTCAAAATTTAAATCTCCAAGTATCTTATATATATTTTCACTACCTTATGATTTATTTATTTCAATGATTTATAAATGGATTCCATGTTTGTTTCCTTCTCTAGAAGGGTAGGAAGGGCGTAGGATTTGCTAATACCCCCATCACAATTTGAGCCCCCCTCTCATTGTGGCTTGAACCTTGTGGGGGGGGGGGGGAAGACAGATGTGCATTCTAAAATGTGGTGGAAATGGCTGAACTTGCATTCATTGCTCAGAAGAAACATTTCAGCGTGTAGAACATAGGTGTCAAATTCGCGGCCCTCCAGATGTTATGGACTACAGTTCCCATCATCCCCTGCCAGCATCATGCTGGCAGGGGATGATGGGAACTGTAGTCCATAACACCTGGAGGGCTGCGAATTTCACACCTGTGGTGTAGAATCAGGCAGGTAACATTCTTCCAATTACACATCAGAATGTATGCGGAACTGCACTGTTCTTCGAGCTATAATCATTTCAAAATACCCCTATTTATTTTTCAAATGCAGCTGTTTTTTGGAAGGGAACAGCGCAGGGGTGATGTGAGGTGTTGCTTTTGTTTTTGACTTCTGTCCCCTGCTATTTTCCTGCTGAAAAACACCACCCCCAATCTGCTTTTAACCATCTTTTTTCCCAAGGGAGGGAGGACATACAGGCACCTGTACGTTTTTCTCAGCTAAGGAAAATATTGGCAGAAGGTGCCACTTCCTGTGATCAAAACAGCAGGCAGAATGAAGGGTTAAAGAGCCCCTTCCCCAATTCTGGTTTCCTCCCAAGCAGCACCGTTGCATTTGGAAGAGAAAAGGGAGCCTCTTCAAATTCCCCCATAAATGCCGCAGCCTCAATCGTCCGTATCGGCGAGATCCGCAGAGCCCCAAAGAGCATCATCCCACTGTGTGCCAAGACCTCAGAATCATCTTGCTTGTCTGCAGCTCCGGCTTCCTCTTTCGGCATCTCCTGCTCACTTGGCTGCCATATTTGGAGCTTTGTGTGACAGTCTGCTGACCTCACATCTGTTTGGGGGAGGATTTGGGTGTTTTTGACTTGCCCATATAAGGGAAAGCTGCTTGAGGCCAGTTATCTGGCCTGCATCGGAGAACTGTTTTTCTCACGATAGACGTCAGCCTCCTCCTAGCTGCTCTCCTGGAGAACTGAGCATATTTGAGGAGGGCAGATGTTCTGTCTGAATCCGATCACAACCTGTGTCCTTGTGAAGGATTCCTCCAGACCAGCCGCTGAGATGGGAGATAGGAAGCTAGACAGTAACAAAACTAACCTTTCCGATGAAGTTTTATTTATGTTTCACAGGGTGGACGGTGTATAATGGCTCAGTACAATTAACAAAACGGGACATTCAGTAATCACCTCAAATGTCCTTTTATTTGGTGAAGGTAGAGAAGGATAACCCCACTGCTAAAGAAGGATGGGTTGATGACCAATTATCACAGTTTTTCCTTTCTTCTGAATGAAGAATCCATTGCCTCTTCTCTTTTAGTAATTCAGCATTAAATAATTTTTTAAAGTTAATAATTAGGATATGTTTAGAAGGGAAATTAAAATGTGTAGATGTATATATACACACACATTTATACACACACACCCCATGTATGTATGTGTGTATCTGTATCTAACAATACCCTGATTCCCCTAATATAAGACATCCCCGAAAAATAAGACATAGTAGAAGTTTTGCTGAAGTGCGAAATATAAGGCATCCCCCGAAAGTAAGACATAGCAAAGTTTTTGTTTGGAAGCATGCCCGATGAACAGAACACAGAAAAATAAGACATCCCCTGAAAATAAGACATAGCGCATCTTTGGGAGCAAAAATTAATATAAGACACTGTCTTATATTTGGGGAAACACGGTATATAATTGACTAAGGGTTTGAATGAAATGATGACAAACCCTTAGCCAATTACCATGCAGGACGCACAGGGAGCCAAGCCCTGTGCATCCTGCACTCCCATTGGCCGTTGCCAGGCTGCGGAGCAGCTGCTCCTCAGTCGGGCAAAGCCTTTCCCACCTTCCCTTCCCTTCCCTTCCCCCCCCCCACCCCCAGAACCCCCCAGCTGGGCCTTCTGCGGCCTGGTGACACCTTTCCCCCCACCCTCCCAGAAATGCTGTTCCCATCCCCTGCCTTCCCTTCCTCGTTCCCAGCAATGCCAGGCCTCCAAAAGGTCTGGAGTTCCCCCTCCACCTTCCCCCCAACCCTCCGCAGCAACACCGTCCCCCCACCTTCTGCCCTGTCCTTCCCAGCAATGCCAGGCCTCCAAAAGGCCCAACATCTCTCCCCCCCCCCCACCCAACAGCCCGTTACCAGGATGGAGACACAGTCTCTCAATAATGTGGGGGAAATTAGCTCAGAGCAGACTGCGTATTAATAATGCAAGAGGCTGGGTAGAGAACCATTAATACCAATATATACAAAGATCAGCTCTTGGAAGAAAATCCACAAAGAGGAATATAGTGCAAATTCGATAATCTTTATTGCAGGAATAAGAGGTTCACAAGCACTTGATTCAGTGTAATAAACACACACATAGAGTTCGTAAGATATAAATAGGTTGGAAAATAGGTTTGGAATAGAAAGGGGTATGGGATGTGTGTGTGTGTGGGGAGGGTGGGGGTGGGGGTGGGTAATACAGCCTGATGGCGACTTGAAGGAGATCCGGGGTTCAGAACCAAATGGCCAGCATCTGGTTCCGGGGGACAATGCGTTGGGCACAGTGACAAAGACGGAAAGGTGTCAGTGGCACTGGGCGATTGGCTCTTTGGAGGGTAGGATATTTATAGGATGAAGAACCACCTGGGGTGTGTGTGTGTGTCAGGATGGCCTTTGGGAGGTGCTGGGATAACCTCTGGGGTATGTCCGGGTAGATTGTTTGAGAAACAATAGAGTGCATTGTAAGGTGGTCAGGAGAAGTTAGTTACAGAAGGGAGTATCTGGATTAAGATAATCAGGGGAGGCAATGCCGTCAGAGGCCTTCTTGTGGCTGGAAATGAGTATCCATTCAGCAGGGCTACTGTATCGTGTTGAGGACACATTCTTCCTTGGCGGTGGAGCAGAAAACGTGCTGCTGTGGCAAGCAAGCTGAAAGCATGAGAACAGAAAGAAAAAAATTCGTAGAAGTTCCTTGTAGGTAGACTTGGCAATTGCCAGAGAATGGCCTCCCCGTCTCTCTTTAGGCTGGTGTGCGGGCAGGGATATCTGTGAATAAGCACTCCCCCTGCTTAAGGGAGTATGTCAAGGGAGTATGGTGCCCTCCTATGTGCCGAGACTTCCAAAGGCCGGCATTTCCCTCCGCCTACCCCAAAGTGGCCCTCAACTCTCCCCCCCCCATTCCTACCACCCACGCCAGCTCTGTGGAGCTGCTGTTCTTCATAGAGCCCTCACCCCACCCCACCCATCCAAGTTCCACCTTCCCCCACCCCTACCCAACCAGTTGTGGTTGGCCAGGTAACATCTGTTACATTTTTGGTAAAGACAGGCAACCCATGTTGGATAATCTTGTGGGGTAGAGCTGTGTGAGATTTGTACTTAAACAGGAAATACCCGGAGAAATTCTGAAATCCATGCCTCATGCAAATAAAATTTAAATCATGCAATGTAGTAATATGAGCTTTGAAACTGGGTCTTCCCAAACAATCTTTCTTCTGTCCTGGGCTCACTTTGGAGGTCTTTGGCAAAGCATACTCAGTGTAATAGAGGATTTTATTGGCCTACATGTATAATTTTATCTGATTTAAAGTGTAAGGATTGCACCAAGTTGATACGTGACACATGAGATCATTATTATTCTTTCTCTGTTTCTCCAAGTCATGCGGGAGCTGGGTGGGGGGGAAGAATGTTGAAGTCCCCCCTTCTCTTGGCTGGCAGCCGTACACATCTGGATTCTTGGATTCCAGGGCTCTGGCTAGTTTCTTTCTCAACATAGGACTTTTGACTTATTCTGTCGTGAACAGGGAAATATTTAGATAATAAGAGGTCTTCTGCCATTCCAGAGTATTAATGCATTTGCTGATTGAGTAAAGTAGAGTTAGGGAGTGCTGTTATTTTTCACTGATTTGGGAGGGACAACTGTACTTTGGTATCCTACCAACGTTAAGTACCTTATATACTTGCATATAAGTCTACTTTTTCAGCACTTTTTTTGTGCTGAAAAAGCCCCCCTCGACTTATACGCAAGTGAGGGTCCCACTTAATTCTTGTGTGGCATTCCCCCCGCTCCCATCTTCGCTCTCTCCTGCCTTTTCATTGCCTCCCCTCTTTCAGTTGCTTTCTCTGCCTCTGCTTTGCTCTCCTCTGCCTTCTTCTCTGCCTTCCCTCTTTCAGCCGCTTTCTCTGCCTCTGCCTTCTTCTCGGTGGCAGCCGGCCCCTGGCTCTCGGTGGGTGACAGCCAGTCGACCTGGGTGAGCTGGACAAACTGCGGGATGGAGAGGTCGGTGGCAGAGACTGTTAGAAGAGTCAGCAGAGACTTTGGGATTGGTGAGATGGGGGGTCAGTGGCAGAGACCCCCAAATAGCGCCCGACCATATCTATTTTTATTTTTGAAATTTACCAGTAGCTGCTGCATTTCCCACCCTAGACTTATACTTGAGTCAATATGTTTTCCGAGTTTTTTGTGGTAAAATTAGGTGCCTCGACTTATGTTCAGGCCGACTTATACACGAGTATATACGGTAAGCCTTCCCATATCTGATTTGTCTTTTCTTTTCTCCCCTGCCTTTCCTTGTTCTAGATTAAAAAGCAGCAGCAGGATGTGATCGGCTTCTTGGAAGTCAACAAGATTGAGTTTGAGGAGAAAGATATCGCAGCCAACGAAGAGAACCGAAAATGGATGCGGGAGAACGTCCCTGAAGATAGCCGGCCGGCTAGCGGGAATCCGTTGCCCCCTCGACTCTTTAATGACAGCCGGTACCTTGGGGTGAGAGCCAGGCATCCCTTTTGTCCCTTTTGGGCCTAAATTCCTGGGAAAGCTGTTCTGTGTGAATCTTGTTGATATGCATAGGGCAGTGGTGGCGAACCTTTGGCACTCCAGATGTTATGGACTACAATTCCCATCAGCCCCTGCCAGTATGGTCAATTGGCCATGCTGGCAGGGGCTGATAAGTGTAGTCCATATCTAATTAAAGAACCACTCCTATAGGCTTGCTCAAGGGGAAACACCGTCCTGTGTACTGGCTCCATTCATCTCAATGGGTGAATCCAACTATTCTCCAAGGAGCTTTCCTCCAATAGAAGAGCACTAAAGTTGGAGGAAGGCTTCAAACTTCACTCAGTTGAAACATTGGACAAGGGTAGGATTGGTCCCCAATCAGAGAATTGTGCCTTTCAAGATACTGTTATCTGTTTATGATAAATCTATCCTACAAGCTTAGTACTACACAGGGTTGCTAGATGTTTGGCTGCTGTTGTGGAAATAAGGGAACACTCAAAGTGAATGTATAAACCTTTTTCCAAGTAGGCACCTTTGCATCACCTGCTCATACAGAATCTCTTAGTAGCTGTTAATGACCACTTGGGTGAATGAACAATGAAATAAGGCACAGGCCATAAGATACTTATGACCCCAGCTGTCAAGGGCATTGTCAAAGGCGCTAAAACCCAGGGGCGTATCTTCCAGAGGGACATGGAGATTAATTAACCCCCAGCCACCGCCCATCGGGACCGCATTACCCCATATGCCCCTTCTAGGCCTCTGCGTTCAGCAAAGGCCAATTTGCTGCTAGTCCCCGGGCCCTCCATGATGCGGCTGGCCTCCACTCGGGCCAGGGCTTTTACGGCCCTGGCCCCTGCCTGGTGGAACACCCTTCCTCCAGCTGTCCGGGCCCTGCGGGATCTTGGTGAGTTCCGCAGGGCCTGTAAGACAGAGCTGTTCCACCGGGCCTTTGGAGTGTCCGGCCGCTGAGAAGTCCCCCCTCCCCCCCTCTCCCCCCCTCTACTCTAGTCTCCTGTGCTGGGGTCCCTTTACCACCTATGGGACCCCTTTCCCCCCCCCTTTTGGGAAGGTTTTTTAATAAGGATTTCGTTGCTGACGCTGTTTTTATATGCTGACTGCTGTGCTTATTTTAAATGGATTTTAATTGTATGTTGCTTCATTTGTTGTTCACCGCCCAGAGCCCTTCGGGGGTGAGGCGGTATAAAAAACTCAAAAAAAATAAAAATAAATTAGAGCACAAAACTGCCCCCACTTCCCTCCCGTGGAGAGGTGCCCCTGCCACACCAGGCACCCCTCAGCCCGGTCCCACCAGACCTGGCCCCAGTAGGCTTCCCAGGACGACTGCCGCCCTCCTTCACTGGCTAAAGTAAATGGGATGTGGGGTGGGGTGGGGAGGGGAGGGGCATTCAGGGGCAGTTGCGCAGGTGTTGCCCCGGGCGCCATTTTCTTCCGGTTCGCCTCTCTAAGCCCAACATAGTTTGGTTAACACTGTTTGTTGGCCCCTGTGAACAGTTATCTCCCACCCCACGCTGATGCTTTATAAATGCCTGCACCTTGCCCTGGATATTCCTATCTAACGTTTTGTGCTCTCCGTCTGTCTCAAAGGATTATGAAGCCTTCTTTGAAGCCCGAGAAAATAATGCCGTTTACGCTTTTTTAGGCCTGACGGCTCCCCCTGGTTCTAAGGTATGCGGCGTCGTCATTTTGTATTTCATTTCAGTGGTTTTTAGTCAGATCTTTGCAGTTGTTTGCTGGTAGTCAGGGGGCATTTGAATTTTGCTTAACAGACTTGGGGTACTGTAAATAAGGTGGGATAGCTGGATAGTTCAAAAGGCAGAATCCCTCAGGTTTTGCAAAGATCAGAATAAACGTTCATTTTGTTTCAGGAAAAGAAAAACGTAGAATGTATCGGAGGCTGGAGGGGATTAAAAATGCATTTTAAAAACTTGAAAGTACTTTTTGAAAAAGATGTTGTCTTTTGCAAAGAAATCTATGCTCCCCTTTTGAAGAGAAGCGCATGCTGTCTTTTGTGATAAATGTTGCCCTAGGTTAGTTTGATAGAACTGTCTAGGCCGGTTAAGCATTAAGTTGCTATGGCAAACCAGAAAACTGGGGGAAAAATACCCTATTCCTTGATTTTGATAGGATCAGACAAGACTTGGCTGCCAGTCAGGCATTCCCCTAAAACAAACACGTTCGCTTTTCTGATTTGCCGAGTCGCTGGATTCCCCACCCAAGCAGATAATTGTGTCTCCAGAAGTCACTGGGCGTTCAGAGTGGAAGTTAATCAGCAAAAATCAGGAATGTTCAGGATCCCCAAAAGTTGAACGTGAATCTTGAAACAGTGGTGAATTTTTTGAATATGTCCGTGATGGACAGGAGTCTGTCCTCCAGAGGTGGGATCCAGCAGGTTCTCACAGGTTCCCGAGAGTAGGTTACTAATTATTTGTGTGCGCCGAGAGGGGGTTACTAATTGGTGATTTTGCCACGTGATTTTTGCCTTAGTTACGCCCCTCCTCTCAGCAGTAGCGCGCAGAGCTTGAAGCAGTCTAGCAGGAGGTGCACTGGCGTGCGTGGCAGCCTGCGCCTGCATGCATTTGTTTCCCGCCCAAGGACCTGGATAGCTTTAAAAGGGGCTTGGACAGATTTATGGAGGAGAAGTCGATCTATGGCTACCAATCTTGATCCTCTTTGATCTGAGATTGCAAATGCCTTAACAGTCCAGGTGCTCGGGAGCAACAGCCACAGAAGGCCATTGCTTTCACATCCTGCATGTGAGCTTCCAATGGCACCTGGTGGGCCACTGCGAGTTTGGGAGGCTGCCGCACTGCCTTCTGGGGCGCAAGGCAGTGTGGCAGCCTCCCACGCGCGTGGCCGCAGGAGCGCACGGCCTTCTATTTAGACCTTGCAAACGGCAAGCCCCAGAAGGCCGTGCGCTCCTGCGGCTGCGCGCGCCTCCCCCCTGTCCCGGATCACAAAGGTGACCATCTGGTCACCTTAATCTAGTATTCAGCCAAACGTTCTGCTTGTGCGCAGTATCTCCAAGAATCTATTAGTAATAGAGATTGCTATAGAAGTTGTGCTCAGAGGCGTGGGGGGGGGGGGATGGTGCCTCGGGGCAACACCTGCTCTGGGCGCCCCCCCCCCACTTTAGCTGGTGGGAACCAGCCATGGACCGCCCCTCAGCCTGGCCCTGTCAGGTTGCTCCTTCAGCCGGCAGAGCCACACTGAGGGGCGCCTGGCAGGGCCAGGCTGAGGGGTGCCTGGCGGTGGCCTAAAGTACTCCTTCTGCTGGAGGCTCCGCCGGCTGAAGGAGCAGGCTGGCGGGGCTGGAGGGAGGGGGAGGGGGTGGAGACCAGCTGGTGTGGGGCCCGGGGACATGTGACCCCACCATGGTTGTGCCTTTGTGGTTTTGTCCCCTGGTTGTGCCTTTGTGGTTTCGTCATTCGATTGGATTTTGCCCCAGTTTTCCCTTTGCAGCAGCACATGCTCAAGCAGTCAACAGTTTGCTATGTTTTTATTCATGATGCGGATGTTGTTGTTCTTGTCGATGTCGTTTCAGGAAGCGGAATCCCTCGCCAAGCAAGAAGCGTGATTTCCCTCCTCTCTGCCCATTCCTGCCTCAAGCCTTAAATATTCTGCAAAGGGAAACGTCCACAGCTTTTTCTACAATGGCAAAATTGCCGGGCTTCAAGGAAAACAGAAAAGGTTTTGTTGTTTTTCCTCAAACGCCGATTGCTACGCATAGCATAAAACAGAGCCAAGACAAAAATCACAAATGTGAGCTGAAGTCAGTGGTCCGAAAAGAAATCTTTTTGATTTTTCCAGCTGGTACAGCACATATTTTTGGCAGCCAGATTGTTTTTGTAAACTTACCAAAACACTGTGTTTCGCTATTAATAATTCAGATTTATACTTACAGATACAGCTGTTTAAAGGGGAGGAGGAGCGAAAATGTCCATAAAGAAACCCCTGTGCCTGAAATGCCTCGAGGAGAATTGAAAAAAATGTTATAATGTTGATGCCTTTTAAATTGTGACTTTGCTAAAAAAAATTGAACATAGTAATGATCATAATTGCTTGCTGAAATTAGGGTATTTCCATTTTTGTTCATTGTAATGTTGTAGTTCATGGCATAGGCTTCAAAAGATGAATTGTTACAAGATTTTCACTGAATTGACCAATGTGGGGAATTTCCCAGGGAGCAAGATCCGGCTTGACTTACCTGTCTTTTAGAGGACCCAAATGCACCAATTTGTGCCAAGGTTTTACTGCTGGCTTGGTGGAACTGGCATCAGTGACTAGACAGTGAAATAACACCCCCATCCCAAACCACCGACGATCCTTATTTCTACTTTTCCTGAGACTTCTCAGGAAACAATGTGCAGGACTTCTGTTCCGCTGTACAAACATGTCTCTATTTAGACCTCGACAAGCAGGAAGCAATCTAGTCTAGTCATTCCAAGTAATCAAAATTGTAAAATTGGGTTGCTGTTCTAGGAAGAGAGAGGTCAAGAATAGGGGCCATGTGTTGAAAATCCTCCCAATGGGTTCTGTCGATCCACACCAGTGCTTTTAGCGTTTGATACATCATCCTATAAAATATTGTGAGGCCGACTTCAGTTTCTGCAAATTTGTTTCAATACATTGAGGCTTCTCATTTAAAAAGTCGTATCAAAGGCTGTTGTCCTCTTGAAATAATGTATTGATATCATGTCGATTTAGTAGGGCAGACAGCAGGAATAGGATTGGTCTGAAGGGGCCGATCGGATGATGCCCTGCCAAACTGTCCTTTTGCCTGTTGGCACACACCAAACCGACTGACCTTATGCATATGGGCTTGAAAGAGTTCTTACCCATGTGTCCTGTTTCGTGTAGTTGATATTCGCCACCAGTCTGCACAAATCTCCTGTCATCTTTACCCTGAACAGGATACAGTATGCACAAGCTTCCATCCCACCTGACTTACAACCTTTTTATGCCATGCAAATTGCTGGATATGTCTTGAACTGCATGTATGCATCATGAAATGGAAGCGTCTTTGAAGTCATTTTAAGTTTGGCCCCTTCCGCACACGCAAAATAATGCGTTTTCAAACCACTTTCACAACTGTTTGCAAGTGGATTTTGCTATTCCGCACAGCTTCAAAGAGCACTGAAAGCAGTTTGAAAGTGCATTATTCTGCATGTGCGGAATGAGCCTTAGTCAGAAAGCCAGAGCAAAACAGGCTGAACTATCTTAGGATAAATGTGTCGCAAATGGAGAATAGGCTTTTGGAATGTGAAATAATGGGGTGGGAAGAAAATACATTCCTCTTTGGTTTGAGACCTGGAGTGTTAGTGTATTTTTAGGACCAAAGGCTTGGAAGAGCCTAAATACAGTTTTACAGTTCTCCAATAGAAACTCCCTCACAGGACAGCAGCTTTAGAATTATTAGAGAAGTTTGTTTTGTGCAATAAATACTCCCCTTGATACAGTTGGTTTTGCAGTTTATGGAAGGAAGCGAGATGTTTCCCTCCCGCTAGCTTTGAATTTGGATGTCTGCTGTAATGTGAACGATTTGCCAGTCCAAGTAGCAAGTGATGATTCTCAGTGAGGCTCTACCACACCCTTGAGATCTTTGAGAACTGACCAAGTGGCAAAGTTGGGCTGCATTGGTAGACTGAGGACCCAGCAAGAAGGGTTCAGTTCTTTTTCATTAGGTGGTCAGTATATCAGAACCATTCACAAGGCTAGACTAGAATGCATCTTATGCTAGCTATTATATAAGTAGTTGAATTATTGGGGATTTTGTAAAATGAAAAAAAACATGCAATCTCTGCAAACCTTCAATCTGAAGGAGCAGCAGTGGCGTAGGAGGTTAAGAGCTCGTGTATCTAATCTGGAGGAACCGGGTTTGATTCCCCGCTCTGCCGCCTGAGCTGTGGAGGCTTATCTGGGGAATTCAGATTAGCCTGTGCACTCCCACACACGCCAGCTGGGTGACCTTGGGCTAGTCACAGCTTCTCGGAGCTCTCTCAGCCCCACCTACCTCACAGGGTGTTTGTTGTGAGGGGGGAAGGGCAAGGAGACTGTAAGCCCCTTTGAGTCTCCTACAGGAGAGAAAGGGGGGATATAAATCCAAACTCTTCTTCTTCTTCATATGTACCAGGCACAGGTCAGTTGCCTCTATGACAGGGGTCTGCAACCTGCGGCTCTCCAAATGTTCATGGACTACAATTCCCATCAGCCCCTGCCAGCATGGCTAATTGGCCATGCTGGTAGAGGCTGATGGGATTTGTAGTCCATGAACATCTGGAGAGCCACAGGTTGTAGACCCCTGCTCTATGAGAACTGTACTGAGGTTTCTTGTTCAAATGAGACAAGACTATCTCCTTAAACCAGTGGTTCTCAACCTTCCTAATGCCGCGAGCCTTTAATACAGTTCCTCATGTTGTGGTGACCCCCAACCCTAACATTTATCCATTTTACAGATGGAGAACACTGATGCAGAGTGTTTTAGGCGACCCCTGTGAAAGGATCGTTCGACCCCCAAAGGGGTCCCGACCCACAGGTTGAGAACTACTGCCTTAAACTGTTATTTTTTGAGATTTGCCAAACTAATTGGATTCGGGTGTCAAAATCTCAGAGATGGAATTTAGCCATTCTTTAATTCCTGTTTTTCTTCTGAAGAACTGAAACAATCCTATTGGGGAACTGAATTGAGTATTGGAGCCAGTGTTGGAGCCAGGCTGCAGTGACACATTTGCCCCCTCCGTGGTGCAAGGGGCATCCTTACTGGTGGAGGGGCCAGAGGCGTGGCATCTGGCTGCCCCTCAGCTCCATGGTGACGAAACCTGAAAGTTGGGGCCACTGTGGAACTATGCAGGTGTCCCATCGGATGCTGGCATGGGGGGCATTCCCAGGGGTTGAACTGTTAGTTGACTTTTAGCCAGGTAAGCCATGGCCCAGGGCTCCAAGTGGCATAACTCCATTTAGCCCTATGGAGGTGGCATAACTCCATTTCAGGTGGCATAACTCCATTTAGCCCTATGGTGGCATAACTCCATTTAGCCCTATGGAGGTGGCAGCGCAGCAACAGTACTGGCTCCACCCACCTCAGGCTTTGGATTGGCCTGTGAAAGTCTTTAAGTTGTTTCTTTTTATAGCCTTAATTTTTGCTCATTCTGGTTGGCTAAGTTTTTTTTAAATTCCCAATGATCCTTCTAGGTTATGAATTGTCAAATCCTTAATTACAAGATGTTTGACTTCCCTCATCTTAACATACATTTCACTAGCCTCTCAGATTGATTTCAGGTTGTTTGTTTTTGGTCCTCCTGTTCATGTTAGTCTTAATCCTGAAAACCAAACAAAGCCACACAACCCACATTTTCAACCTTCTGTAATAGAAGCTGCACATTTTCCCTCTATAATGTCCATTCTGTTCTTTCATGCGGTTTGCAATTAAGAATAAAAGTTTCTACTTGGCATAAACCCAAGCTTGAGTTGCATCTTGTTTCCTGTTTGTAACCTGCAGTGCTTCTGTGCCTTTCTAGGGCGGTGGTCTTCAGCCTTTCCAAACACCTAACTCAGCCATTCTCAACCAGGGTTCCCTGGTACACTGGGGTGCCGTGAGCATGTCCCAGGGGTACCGTGGCAACACTACTGCCCCCCCTCATTTTGTGGTGTCTCCCACCAGTGCCAGCAAGGACATGGAGCTGGCCCATGGGGCAGGGCCTGCCACAAGGTCAGCAGCCACCCCCACCCCCCTTCACCCTGGGAGGGGAAGATGAGGGGTGTGGCAAGCAGGGGCAATGGGAGGGGAAGGTGGCGGGTGGCGGCAGGGGTACCGTGAGATATGAAGAGTGAGGTCAAGGGTACCCTGACCTCGAAAAGGTTGGGAAACACTGATCTAACTTAACGTATACAAAGTCAGACCATTGGCCCTTCCTGCTCAGAATTGCCTACTCTGACTGGCAGCAGGTCTCTAGCAGAGGGACCTGCTGAGAAAGTTTAGAGATGCAAAATGTTGAACCTGGGACTTGCAAAGCTGGATTTACACTGTCCAAGTTAAGGCCCCTTCTGCACATGCAGAATAATGCACTTTCAATCCACTTTCACAGTTGTTTGCAAGTGGATTTTGCTATTTCGCACAGCTGCAAAGTGCTTTGAAAGTTTATTATTCTGCATGTGCAGAAGGGGCCTAAGACACACAGTCTGAGGCTATAAGGAAGTGACGTTACGTGTGCTAGAACAGGAACACAGTAGTTTATAAGAATATATCAACTTTATGGTATATCCCGTGGTGGGATCCAGAAATTTTAGTAACCGGTTCCCATGGTGGTGGGATTCAAACAGTGGCGTAGCGCCAGTGGGGCTAGGCGGGGCACGACGGGGGCATGGCCAGGCATTCTGGGGGTGGGGCATTAATAATTTCTCTGTTACTGTAAAAAACTCTTACTGTAAAAAAAAAGTTCCTAATTTCCAGCTGGTATCTTTCTGACCATAATTTAAACTCATTATAGCAAGTCCTACCGTCTACTGCCAACAGAAACAACTACTTCTCCTCTAATTGACTGCCTGTCAAATACTTAATACTTTCAAATACTTAATTTTGTTTCTAGAAATCAAAAGAAATATACTTTCTTAAAACAAGGAACTTTACCATATTTCTAAAACATGTTTTTAAAACAGCCCAACAGGGAGAATGATCCCGTTTTCTACCTTCGCTAACCAGCCACATAGGAAACAACAGGACTTTATGATTTTTGGACCTAATGGAATTTCTAACGGAAAAGCGGACCCAATTAGTAACCCCCTCTTGGCACACACAAATAATTAGTAACCCAATCTCGGGAACTGGTGAGAACCTGCTGGATCCCACCTCTGGGTATATGCCAGAACTCTGTTTTGCATTTATGGTGCATCTTTCTTTTACTGTAGTACTTCGGTTGATACTAAAATAAATAGTTCTTTGACAAAACGAGCAGGAGGTACTGTCTAATTACTTCATATCTGTTTAAGTCTACCTGTAACCCAAGATGGCTGTGGAATTCTACCAGAGGGCTGCCTGTAGACCAGTTGCAGGTCATGACCCAGGAGTTTAAGAACAATGATCCAGTGTTCTCCGGTATGCAAAGAATGCAGTACCAGATGCCTCAATGTGATACGTGCATGGTTGCCACTCCATTCACTTCACTGCACATGACATCTCCAGCACACACTGGAAACAGAGCAAATGTGCATTGTGCATTAGTTAATTGCACATCCTATGCTGCTTTCCCCATTCTCCAACCATGAGAAATGACAATGAAACTGATTTAGACACGACTTCTGTGCCTTGTGAAAGAATGGACTGGGGTTGCCAGACGTAGGCACACTTCAGGAGATGGTGAAATGGGTGAAGTATATGGAAGATTACACTTACTGCCCTTTGTAAGGTGTGATGTCACTTGTGCTTTTCTGTTCTTACAAACCCTCTGTTTTGGTCAGGTGAGATCATGTTTTCAAAACCGCTGCTCAGCCTCTACAGAAAATATATATATATATTTCAGGTAAAAAGCGAGCCAAAACTTAGAACTCTGAATTAGTCTCATTTTTTAAAAAAAGCACTGAACAGAGACTCCCGCTCAAAACGGTGGAGACCAGAATGAAATCTTGTCTACCCAGAAAGCGCTTTCTGCGTAAAAATGGATCTTGTTGCTGATGCATAAAAAAGAACTATCTGGGAAGGGGAAAAAAAAGTTGAAATGTTTTAATTTCTGCAAAATGTATGCCTTATTGTATATTCATGCTCTTGGACAGTGTACAGCAGCCAGATGAGCCCAGTTCAGGAATCAGGCCAAGCAACGTTTCACCCTAACCATTCTATGCAGTAGTTCAGAGCAGTTCGGTAGTTTCAGAGCCTGTTTCTGTTTTGGATCCACTCAGCACTCCTGTTTCTCTGGGGCAGAGACTTTGGGAGGCAGAGCAATAGCTGTAACTATGGCTCATTCCGCACATGCAGAATAATGCACCTTCAAACTGCTTTCAGTGCTCTTTGAAGCTGTGCGGAATAGCAAAATCCACTTGCAAACAGTTGTGAAAGTGGTTTGAAAAAATGCATTATTTTGCGTGTGCGGAAGGGGCGTATGATTTCTGAGTTTGAGCATCACAAACTGCTGTTTACAAACTTTCTTCAAATCTTGGCTTCTGATTAGTGACCCAGTCTCAAGACTGTGCCTTGCCAACACATCGTTTAAACTACCATGGTTTAGCGTGCAGCCTGAACTCAGCTTTAGCTCTAGAAATGCAAGGTTAAAATTCACAGCCTCTTGCTTTCCTGAAATATAACTATCTAATATGAAATATCCAAAGAAACAGCCCTTGGCAAAGAATGAGGCCCTCAGCAGAGTGTCTGAACTCCACATATCCCAAAGCCCTTACTTGGCTTACCTGAGAATACCAGGCACTAGATCAAATTCTGTGACCCCCCACCCTTCTGAAACCTTTTTAGTTTCTGTCCTATGCAACACCTTTGAATGAGTGGCAAACTACTGCCTGTAGGGAAAATACCATTCATAACTATAGTTTTGGATAAAAACTCAATGGCTTTTTATCAATATTCAACAAGAGCAAAATTTCCCGTTCTTCAGTGTTTTCTCTTTTCATCACAGTCCGACACAGCAACTTTCCAGGATGCTGCAGAAGGAGACTGTGCTGAATTTGATTTCGTGGAAAGGATCTTTGAAAGTGGCAGAACGTTCTGTGCAAATGTGGGAGAGGCTCCTTGGGAGACTTGAAGGTCATTTGAAATGCTTTGTTGTTCCTTTCCCCCTGGCACGACTCTCTTCTACATGCAAGATTTTCTCTAAGACCCAAAACGAATAATAAAGCAGTCATTGGCGAAAGCGTCATGGCGTCCCCTCTTCAGACAGAAATCTCTTCTCTTGCTGTGTTCTCTAGTCCCCATCTTCAGAAGTCCCCATCTTCAGAAACTTCCTGATTTCTTCATTCTCAGTTGCTTCGTAGAGCATCTGGGAGTCCTAAAACATGTAAACAGCGAATCACTTGAAGCCAACCTTTCTCTCCTACTCCCTACTGTGTTTTCTTTACAGAGGTGGATTTACATCTTGGGCTACATCCACACAGTGACGATTTTCCACACTGCATTCATTACCAGTGCCACTGTGAATGCAGAGGGACGCGCAGAGGTGGGATCCAGCAGTTTCTCACAGGTTCCCGAGAGTAGGTGACTAATTATTTGGGTGTGCCGAGAGGGGGTTACTAATTGGTGATTTGGCCACGTGATTTTTGCCTTAGTGACGCCCCTCCTCTCAGCAGTAGCGCGCAGAACTTGAAGCAGTCTAGCGGGAGGTGCGCCGGCGTGCGTGGCAGCCTGCGCCTGCGTGCATTCGTTTCCCGCCCAAGGACCGGCGCAGCGGCTGCGTCCTTGCCACAGCCCCGCCCAGGAATGCCCCGCCCCCGGAATGCCAGGACACGCCCCCGTCGTGCCCCGCCCAGCCCCATTGGCGCTACGCCACAGTTTGAATCCCACCACCATGGGAACCTGTTACTAAGATTTTTGGATCCCACCACTGGGGACGCGCACTGGCAAGGGAGCGTTTGGGTACTGTTACCGCGCTGCTCAGGGTAACACTTTCCTTGCTCTAGAGTATCCCGCTCTCGGCAGCGCCCAGGAACCCAAGCAAGACCCGACAAGGCTCGGATATATAAAAGAGATTTATTGAGATGCTGACCTAAGTGTCAGCACCTCCCTTCCGCACCAACACTGCGCTGCCTAGCAGCCTTACAATCCCTTAAGTACACTTTCTCCAGTCGGGAGCCCGGGAGAACCAAAGACAGCCCACCACCATTCAAAACAACCAATCATTCATCTGCAACATGCAGGAACCAATCAGTGTCCGATATGCATCCTCTTCTCAAGTTTCGCGCCAGAGCAGGGCGAGGCGATGACGTGTCCACTGGCGGGGGACACACAAAGGTTTTCTCCAGGTGTCCGGGGTCAGGAAGCCAAGAGCGATGACGTGAGTCCCCTTATCTGCCTGCTGACGAGATTAGGCAGGGCAAGGCGCTTCGGCTGAGGTTTCCCTTTGTCCGCGTGCATCAGGGGACTTTACACGTGAATGGGATAAGTCCGGGTGGGGCAGAGATGGCTCTCTGCCCTGGGCCAAGGAGGTTCCATACAAGCACAAATACAGGGAAACTTACAAATCCTATTTCTACCTAATACAAACCAGTTTCTACCTAAATAAATACAAAACGGAATAAATCCTCCAATCGTTTTAATTCAGACATAGTCCAGGAGCGGGATTCTCTCCTGGCTCCGCTATCAGTACTTTCCTTTATCAGCTGCTGTTTTACCAGCTTTACCAGCAAAGGTGGGGAAGGGAAACTGCAAATTATGTGGTCTTCCAAACACTCTCCTGTGGTGTGGCAAGGAAAAAAATGTCCCAGATGTGGGCGGGACCTTGGCAGAGATGCAGTTTCACATCCAGATGGAGTGACCATATGCTCAGGCAGTCCTCTTCCTGAAGAGCGGAGCAGGCTTTGGAGGGAGCCACTGAGCATACAGAAAATGGCAGGAAAAACAATTAAAGAAGGTGTGACATGCATGCCGCCCCCCCCCCCTCAAAAAAAAAAAAGATCCAGTTAGAAAGCAAAAGCAGAGGGAAAAATTGGTATGGGAGGAGCTTTTGAGTACCAGTATGGGACAGCATCTCACACTTGGACCGGGGAGTCCTGGGTTCAGACAGCTAGGTGACCTCGGACCTGTCTTAGGTCATTTCCCCACTTACCTGGGTGAGTGGTTGCTGCGCGCTACTCCCAGTGTGCGTCATTTCTGGCGCGCTCCCGGGCTTCCCCACGACCCCGCGCTCTGCGGGGTCATAAAAAGGCGCTGTTTCGAGGAGCGCCAGGAATGTCGCGCGCTGAGGGGGCGTGACAGTGGCAGCGTTGGGGCGGCTGCGTTGTCGCCGCCCCTGTAGTGGGGAGTGCCGGGGGACCCCACGCTACTTGGGGAGAGTAGCGCGCAGCAGCAGGTAAGTGGGGAAACGCTCTACGTCAGCCTACTTGCCTCTCTTGTATGGGAACCATGTATTATTTATTCGACTATTCATGCGACTTGTATGGTGCCCTGAACTCCTTAGAAGAAGAGGGAAATGGGAAAAAAACCAAAACATTTCTCATTCCACTGTATGGGACTGTGGAACCAAACAGTCATTTCCACACATTACTCGGGCTTGAATCACACACGACCCAGGTGAGACAGAAACATTCCCCTATGGGACTTTGCACAGACACAGTGTCTTGCTTAAAATATGCCCTGCCCCTGCCAATCAACCGGGCACGCCAGCACAGACCCAGCCCAGGCTACAGAGGAGAAAGGAGGAGGCTGCCTAGCAAGATATCACCCTCCCCTGAGTACCGTAACCAGGAACTCTCAAGCTGCAATATTGGGGGTTGGTTCAACTACCTTTTGTCTTCCCTGTGAAATCTCATCTGCTGTTAATCTACCTAAACGCAAGTTACAAGGACACAAGTTACAGTTTTCTTGGCATGGGCAAAGTCCCCGGCGGCTAATTTAAAGGGCTTGACAAGACTATGATACAGTTATTCTGAGATTGATGAGAATCAGATGGTTATGATAACTTGGTATGTGGGCAGTGGTGGGATCCAAAAATTTTAGTAACAGGGAGCAGCAGTGGCGTAGGAGGTTAAGAGCTCGTGTATCTAATCTGGAGGAACAGGGTTTGATTCCCAGCTCTGCCGCCTGAGCTGTGGAGGCTTATCTGGGGAATTCAGATTAGCCTGTACACCCCCACACACGCCAGCTGGGTGACCTTGGGCTAGTCACAGCTCTTCTGAGCTCTCTCAGCCACACCCACCTCACAGGGTGTTTGTTGTGAGGGGAGAAGGGCAAGGAGACTGTAAGCCCCTTTGAGTCTCCTGCAGGAGAGAAAGGGGGGATATAAATCCAAACTCCTCCTCCTCCTCCTCCTCCTCCTCCTCTTCTTCTTCTTCTTCTTCTTCTTCTTCTTCTTCTTCTTCTTCTTCTTCTTCTTCTTCTTCTTCTTCTTCTTCTTCTTCCCCCCATGGTGGTGGGATTCAAACTGTGGCATAGCGCCAATGGGGCTGGGCAGGGCACGACGGGGGCGTGCCCGGGCATTCCGGGGCGGGGCATTCCTGAGCAGGGCTGTGGCAAGGATGCAGCCGCTGCGCCGGTCCTTGGGCGGGAAACGAATGCACGCAGGCATGCACACCGGTGCACCTCCTGCTAGACTGCTTCAAGTTCTGCGCGCTACTGCTGAGAGGAGGGGCGTAACTAAGGCAAAAATCACGTGGCAAAATCACCCATTAGTAACCCCCTCTCGGCGCACACAAATAATTAGTAACCTACTCTCGGGAACCTGTGAGAACCTGCTGGATCCCACCTCTGTATGTGGGGTGGGTGGGGAACGCCTCCCAAACAACGATACATGGGTGTGCCTTGGGCTGACTGAAGAAGGGGGTTTCTATCCAAGGGGAAATATAACTGATCTGGTCTCAAAACATTATCAGAGCAAGCATAGGAGTAGGCAATAGGATGGAATAACCTGGCAAAGTATTGAGGGCTGGCTCAATTAATGGGAGAAGAACAGTTTGCTCAGAACCTTCTAGAACAGTGGTTCTCAACCTTCCTAATGCCGCGACCCTTTAATACAGTTTCTCATGTTGTGGTGACCTCCAACCATAAAATTATTTGTGTCTCAGTTCCTAAGACCTGTGTGAAAGGGCCATTCGACCCCCAAAGGGGTCGCGACCCACAGGTTGAGAACCACTGTTCTAGAATCTTCTAGAAGGTCCCAATGGCCCACCTTAAGAAGTAGGGCTCTCCCTGGAGTGGGTGTGTGTGGGGGATATATGTATGCAAACAAATACACCTATACTTTACCTCTGAGGGGCAACTCACCTCATCTGGTGCTCTTACAGATGTGAAACTAACTGACTGTAGACCCTTTGCAGCTCTATCTAACTGGTTGAGTGGAACTGATATGGCTGAGGTTGGTGGGGCACATGGACCTTTGGCCTAACCTGACAAGATGTTATTGACACCCAGTCAGCTTTCAAGGAGATCGCAGTTTTCTAAAAAAAAATCTCCCTAACCTTACCCCACAGTAATGTTCCCCGTTAAAGATCTGCGGTGGTATCGCACCAGGGTTGCCGGCTTTGTCCCTCATTTCTTGAAGCAAACTTTCACTGACAGACACGTCAACTAACTCGTACGTCATGTGGTTTGTATCCAGAATGCGGAGGACTTCTGACTGCCTCTGCTTCACCTGCACAAACAAATGTTCCTCTTTGAAAGAAGGACTTCCAGGCAAGTTAGAAAGCTTTTCACATCATCCCTCTTTATACACAAAATGAATTTTAAAAATCCTAGGTCAGTGGTGGCAAACCTATGGCACGCGTGCACAGAGTTTGTCGTGGGGGTGGGGCGGGAAATCACCCCCCCCACACACACACATCTAGGCTGGCCTGGGCACGATCCTTTACCTGGGAGTAAGCTTGGCTGCTGGCAATTGGGCTTGCTTCTGAGTAAACCCTCCTAGGGTCGTGATTCATCCGTTCGAAGTGTTGCACGGTTGCTTCACCAAGCTCACTCCAGAGTAACGCGCGCCTTGGAGCCAACTGTTTTTTCTAAACTAAAACCTCAATATTCAAGTTAAATTGCCGTGTTGGCACTTTGCGATAAATAAGTGGGTTTTGGGTTGCAATTTGGGCACTCGATCTCGAAAAGGTTCGCCATCACTGTCCTAGATGAATTCAGCACTCCCGAAAGGTTGCTAATTTTCTCTCTGGAGTGGTAATTTTGTTGAGAGTGGTTAGTCATTTTTCCCCCATCTTCCTGAAACTTTGGATATTGACACTTTCCTCACCCACGCCCTCTTTCAAGGATGGATCTTCCTCTCTGTGTACTGAGGGTGTTTCTCCTTTGTTCAGCTTTTGATGGAGTTAGTTTGGGGCGCTGCCAGGTGGAAGAAAGGGAAAAGAAGGCGTCCTTGAAAAGAAACCAGTCCTTTCCCTTTCAAATGGAATGGACAATTTTAAATACGACTTTTAAAAAATTCAGATGCGTAAATAGCTTTGTGAAGAGCTTTAAAAATCCCAAGTTAAAATGTCTGGCAGCACTGCGCAATATAGGTCTGTCTTTAAAAAATTACTCCAGGGTTTCAGTACATAGAAGGAGATTCTGGCTGTCATTCTATGACAGTGGTGGCGAACCTGTGGCACGGGTGCCAGTGGTGGCACTCAGAGCCCTCTCTGTGGGCACATGCAAACAGAGTCGCCCCCCCCCCCTCACATCTAGGCTGGCCTGGGCCGCTGGGCTCGATTCTTAGCATTAAACCTAAGACCTAGTTTTGGGGAAGCAGTGTAGGTAACCCTGTTAAACCCCACTGATTTTCATGCGAAGAACTAAATCCTTTACCTGGGAATAAGCTCGGTTGCTGGCAATGGGGCTTGCTTCTGAGTAAACCCTCCTAGGGTCATGAGTCACCCATTGGAAGAGTTGCACGATTGCTTCAAAGCAAAGCCAACAACTCGCACGCCTCGGAGCCAACCGTTTTGTCTAAACTAAAACCTCAGTATTCAGGTTAAATTGCTGTGTCGGCACCTTGCGATAAATAAGTGGGTTTTGGGTTGCAATTTGGGCACTCGGTCTCGAAAAGGTTCGCCACCACTGTTCTATGACAAAGCTCATGCTTTGCATGCAAAAGGTCCAAAGGTTCATTCGCTAGTACCTCCAGTAAAAAGAGCTAATAGGCATCGGGAAAGATATTTCTCTGGCTGAGACCTTGCAGAGATTCTGGTGGAGTACGTAACGCTAGACAGGCCAATGGTCTGGTATCGGGCAACTTTAGATGTTAGTTCAATTGGCTACAAAGCCATAAAACAGAAAGGTCCAGACTAGGACATCTCTATGCATACACATGTACACCTACAATGCACGTGCAGTACTCGCTTTCAAGAACAGTAAATGGAGATAACACAACCTCAAACTGTTGACGTGGTTCTTTAACACTTGAAAGGAGAACCTGGAACTGCATCTACACATTAGTGTGGACAGTGCATGCACACAGGCCTGCAGAAATCATTTGCAACTGGATTGTTGCAATCGATGTATTTATTTACATTTATACCCTGCCTTTTCCCCCACAGTGGGAACTGAAAGCAGCTTACATTGTTTCCCTCCCCTACCACTTCATCCTCACAACAACCCTGTAATGTAGGTAAGGCTGAGAGCATGTGACTGGCTCCAGCTCACCCAGCGAGCTTCCACTGCATGAGTGGGGATTCAAACCCGAGTCTCCCAGATCCTAGTGCAGCACTGTAACCACTACACAACGTGCGCTTTAGTGCAACACTACTGCAGCGTCCAACCAGCAAGGGCTTCAAAGAGGAGCATTTATGGCAGTAGAGCTCAGATTCGGAAAAGGTTCTGAAGAAATGAATGTTACTCTTTCAGGTGCCCCTGGACCCATTTTATTTTGTTGCTACGGACTAACAGGGGCTACTCAGTGAGGTATAGACGCAGCCCCTCTCTCTTTATGAGTAGAAAGTAACTCCTAATTAGCGAGGTTTACTTCTAAAGAAATACGCATAAAATGGCATGGCACGTCTTTCAAGCACCATTACAGTCTCTGTCTCTCATTTCTTAAGACATTCTCAGCCTCTTTTGAACATGTGAGTTGCTGGGAGTGGTGGGTTTAACTTATAGCAGAGTTGCGGGGTGGGCGGGGGGGGGAGAGTGTTATACCATTTCAATCATGCCTTTTTTTTCTCCCCTCCCCTTTTGATTCTCAAGGGGTTCCCAATTCTGGCTTGGGAAATTCTGGGGAATTTGGGGGTGGGAGAGAAGAGGGACTGTGGGAGGAGGTTGCAATGCTATGAGGTCCGTCCACCAAAGCTGCCATTTCCTCCAGGGGGACTGATCCCCCCCCCACCCCGGTGTAGAGATCACCTGAACTTTAGGAAAACCTAAGGTTGGTGCCCCTATAGCAGTGGTGGCGAACCTATGGCACTCAGAGCCCTCTCTGTGGGCACGCGCAAATAGAATTGCCCCCGCCCCACATCTAGGCTGGCCTTGATTATTAGCATTAAACCTAAGACCTAGTTTTGGGGAAGCAGTGTAGGTAACCCCGTTAAGCGCTGTTAAACCTCACTGATTTTCATACGAAGAACTAAAGCAGGATTCTTTACCTGGGAGTAAGCTCGGTTGCTGGCAATGGGGCTTGCTTCTGAGTAAACCCTCCTAGGGTCATGATTCACCCGTTGGAAGAGCTGCACAGTTGCTTCAAAGCAAAGCCACCGACTACCACCAAGCTTACTCCCGAGTAACACACGCCTCGGAGCCAACCGTTTTTTCTAAGCTAAAACCTCAGTATTCAGGTTAAATTGCCGTGTTGGCACTTGGCGATAAATAAGTGGGTTTTGGGTTGCAATTTGGGCACTCGGTCTCGAAAAGGTTCGCCATCGCTGCCCTATAGCAAAAACTTGCTAGGTTGAGGAGTTTCTGGTCCAGGGTCCGCCCTTGAGCAAAACAGGGATCTGCCCCTGCATCAGGGACGCCTTGCCAACTCCAGCTTACAAAAGACTTGGAGATCTGGGGATGGAGAGGTTTGGGAAGGGACCGCAACAATTTAAGATCATAGAGTTCATCATCCAAAGCAGCCATGCTTTCCATTTCTACTGCCTGGATCACAGTTAGATTTCCGGGAAGGCTCCAGTCCCCGCCGGGAGGTTGGCAACCGCTCCCAATGCACAAATATCTTTCCTCTGTATTTGGCCGCGGGTCACTTTTTCCTTCTTCCAAGAGGCAGGGGGAGAAGCATCTGTCCCCCCACCTGGAGGTCACTTTATTCACCCTCCCTCACCTCTCTAGACCCCGTAACGCTGGTGTAATAAACCCGGATGCCGGCCATCTTTGCACCACCCGCGCCCGCAAGAACAAGCAATCCGCCCGCCCGACTCGCCACGCGGTTGCCATGGAAACCCGACAGCCGGAGCAAGGCGGAGGCCACCGTCTCATCGACTTGCCTGTTGATTGGTCGGTGCAGTTGTCACTCAAAGGCAAGGCCCTCGCATCTTCTATCTTTGCTCTCTGGCGCCCCCACGCTTACGGGGAGCGGGGCGCAGAACACAAGGCTCGCTTTTAGATTTTAAAAAATCGCCTTTTTGTGCTTAGTTTGTGGGTTGTCGAAGTAAACCAACAAGTTCCCCCTCCTTCTGTTTCAATTTGATTATTATAAGAGGCTTTTGTTAGTTAGCTTGTGGGAGACGGGCTGAATTTTTATAACTGCGTGGTCCTTGGTCCAGGCAGAAGACATGAAGTGCAGCTTTTGCATTGCTTTTTCCAGACTGGGAAGAGCCACACCTGTTGGATTGCTGCCGTTCCTCGGATGTCTGTGACATCTGTACAGTGCGGTGCAATTCCATCTGTGCGGTGCAATTACATCTGTGATATTGGTGTATATTGGTCAGAGTGCAGGATTAGAATGGAAGGGATAGTAGTTCAGATTCAGATTCCTACTCAGCCATGTATAGGATTGCCAACAGGCCCGGAGAAAAACATCCCAACCCTTGAATAGGATCTGGGCGGGATGTTGTTTACCTCCGTGCCATTAAAAACTTCACCAGCCCATTTCCACACACTAAGCTTCCGTAAAAGGAGAGGACACCTTTTCGATGCCACGAAACGCTGCGTGTCCTTTAACCAGTGGCTTTGACTTCATTTAAGCTCTCTTGCTAAGATGTTGTCAGAACAAAAGGGAGGAGGGGGGGGGCAGGTCTGTGCCCTGAAGATTCTCGGATGAAAAGTGGGGTGAAGCTAGAGATCCTTGAGCAGAGCACATATTCTTCTCTTAGTGCCTTAGCATTTACGGACAGACAGCTGTTGACATAGCCGTGTTTTGTTATGTTCAGTTTGTGTATTTAGTATTTGCACTTGCATTTGCACCAGAGCCTGACCCATTCCTAGGCTACCAGATGCACCAGATAGGCCAAGAGTGGTGCATTTGTTTCCTAGGGTACAGTGTGGTGCAATTATCTTGAGTTTTGGATTTGAGGTGCAATTACCCCCAAAAGAAAAACATCAGGGTCTGAAACTGAACTAGAATCTAAGTGGTCTGGAATGGTTAGAGAGATAACTGAAGCTGATGAACCCAATAATCTCTCCCCCCCCCCCCCCCCAGTTCTGCAAGGTGGAGAGACAATGGCTCAGTGGCAGAACTTTGCATGCAAAATATTTCAGGTTCAAACCCCATTAAAAGGAACTAGGTGACAAGGAAGAACTTTACCGGAGACCTCAGAGAACTGCTGCCGATCATAACAGACGCAATTGAGCTTTTCAAAACAGTGGTTCCGATTCTGCATAAACAGGTTTCATGTATTCATAAGGCAGTATGCAAATAGCAAGAGACTAGTGTGTGTGTTCGTGCGCATGCGTGTTTAGGAGCCTGGGTGACCAGGCACTGGAATTTTCTCTGTTCTTTTCTGCTGAACCATAGGGATGAACAATCCACATGCCTGTTAACACTCCTGTATGGGTTACAGTTGACCTCAAAGCTGACAACTCGATTTCTGCACTCATGCATCACGACCCACAAAGGCAGAAGCTGTTAAAGAGCGGAGGTGGTTCACTTCTCTGCCGCTCACTTAATGTGTCACAAGAAATAGGGCTTCTTTTTTTTTGGAGAAGCAGCAATGATATTGAAGAACTCCAGAATTTAAAAGCCCCTTTTCTAAAGAAACAATGAAAAGCCCCTTTTCTGTCTTGGCATGAGGAAGGAATGAGGTGGACGCTTGTTAGCGTTCATTTTGTGCAACATTGCTTCGTGAATAATCATTATTTGTTTTTATGCATGATAGCAGCGGCAAGCAGCGGCAAGCAGCGGCAGAAATGGAAAACTCCAGCTATACCAACAATTGAAGAATACTGGATGAAAGTATTAAAGGTGGCCGAGATGGCCGAGTTAGCCTCGTTATTTGAAAAAAAGAACTTAACTAAGTTCATGGACAAGTGGAAGCTCTTGATAGTTATATCTAGATGAAATAGAAAAAAAATAAATTGATTAGTGGTTCTGAAGGTGAAGGACTGTTAAAATTATGTCCAATTGCATATTCTGCTATTCTCTGCCTTTGGCAGAGGCCAATTTGCTTGTGGTCCTGGACCCTTCCATGATATGGCTGGCCTCTACCCGGGCCAGGGCCTTTAGTGTCCTGGCTCCAACCTGGTGGAACACTCTACCCCCAGCCATCCGGGCCCTGCGGGACCAAGAACAGTTCCACAGGGCCTGCAAGACGGAGTTGTTCCGCTGGAGCTTTGGGAGGTTGGCCGTTGACGGTGCCATCCCCTGCGCCCCATATTCCACCTTTGGGGCTCACCCACATTATGCCGCCCGCCCGATGAGTCCGTTATTTATGTTGTCATCATCTGATTTTAGGATGGAGGTTGGAGCTGGTTGTTATTTAGATTTTAACTGGTATTTTAAAATGTTTGTTTTACTGATCATAATTTAATGTGATTGTTTTATTGGTTGTACACCGCCCAGAGCCCTTTGGGGATGGGGCGGTATATTAAATCTGATAAATAAATAAATATTCATGGACAATTGGAAACCCTTGAGATAATATTTAGACAAAATAGAAAAAATAAATAGATGACCAGTGGCTTTGAAGCTTACGGACGGTTAAAACAAGATTCAATAGAGAAAAAAATGAGTTTTTAAAGATCAATAATGCGGTGAAATATTTTATTTTATTTTGATGTTTAATGACCAAGTGGTGAAAGGTTAGGATTTAAGGGTGAACGTTTGTTGCAGAAGAAACTGAAGGTCTCTATGAGATAAGTACTTTATAATTTGGTCAACTCTTGCCTTTGTATATGTTTTGGATTTTGACTTTAAAGTACAAAATAAAAATTTGAATTAAAAAAATGATAGAGTGATGGCGGTTAACAGCTCTGACACTCACTTAATCTGCCTTTTGAAAATAGGACTTCTTTTTATGGAGGAGCAACAGTGATTTTAAAGAACTCCAGAAATTAAATGCCTCTTTCTGAAGAGCTATCTTGTCATGAGGAAGGAACGAGGTAGATGTTCGTTAGAGTCCATTTTGCGCAACATTAAGTGTTCCGTGAATAATCATGATGTGAAATGCGCTGTGAGCCAAAGAGTACCAACAACCATTTACGCCTAAGCATAAACAAACGTAATGATCCACTATAAGGAGATTTAATAATCCGCAAGAGAAATGCAGAAGGCGTCAGCAATGGAGTGGAGACTGCAACTTGGCAAACAGAAGAAAACAATACATTTCTTGAATCTACAAGGAGCTCGGAAGGGGGACGTGGCAGAATTAAGTAACCAAAGGCCCCTGCGCCGCTGAGTTAATGCATGGGTTCTGGCCTGGCACACTCAGACTGTTGCACACTCAGCTATGCAGTAAAGGTACACCGCAGCTCAACTGCCATGAGAAAAATGCCCCTTAAAGGCCCAGGAAATAATGAATTTAGCTCTGCCCTCTCCCTCACATACTGGCTGCAGGTAAAGTATTCTGATGGACCCTCCATCCCCTGCACATTTTCCCCTTTTAAACTAGATCAAGGGAGCATTTTCTTTGATCTTGTTAAAAGGGGAAAGGCCCAGTCTCATGTGTAGGTGAAAAATTACTGTGTGGAAGCAGCCTTAGTGGGCCACATCTATGGCCAAAGATGAAAAGGAAAACAGCAAAAGGAACAAACGCTCCACTCTCAAGATGTCAGAACTGCAACTGACAAGGTGAATTCGCAAGGTTTGTCAATAACAGCGGACCTTTCTACACAGCACAAGTAAAACATCTTCAGGACATTAAAAGAAGCGTTTTGGGGAGGAACTCTGCACAGCCGCCGCCGCCCCCCCCCCCCCAATGTCCTCAGGACATTTTATTTCAGCTCAACTAGCAACTTGCCCCTTGAAGCTGCGTTGGAAATGTCTCCTGCTTGCTGTGTGGAGAGCAGGAGACACTTTATTTTTCCTGCTTTCCCCTTCCAGTTCTTACTTTCAGTTTCCACAAAGTAGCTTGTGCCTGCCATTTTCTGCCTTCTTCAGGAGGCTCTGTGCTGCCGTCATTTGTGGAATGTCCCCACAGAGTTTCCTCTACTGGCAGCTGATCTGCATGTCACTTCAGTGTATAAAGTTCGTAAATAGCGTTAATTTTTCCTGGCAATCCCATGCACATGTCTTTCCCCCTCTTTTTTTGGTTTAAATGAGATATCTTTGAAGCTACGTTACAATGTGAGATTCGATCTCATATACTGACATCCAGTCATCCAGGCATCAATATCCTGAAAGATTGCCATTCTCAGAAGAACTGCTGATCTTTCTTCTCAGAGTCACTGAACACAACAAACCATGCTAGGGAGAGACAGCACCTTTGGATGGGGCTGTCAGTAGCTCCACCAAATCTTAACAGGCCATATTTGGGATTCTTCTCCCTTTGTCAGAGAAAGGCAGCCCATAAACAGCCAGTAGTGTACCTGAACAAAATGGCACCTGGGGCAAGAACTAAAATGGCATCCCCCTGGGCCTTCCAAATTTGTGCCATTCCCTCAAAATTGTGCCTTCTCCAGAGCGGTGGTGGTGGTGGTGGTGGTGGTGGTGGTGGTGGTGGTGTGTGTGTGTGTGAGTGGGTGGGTGGGTGGGTGGGTGACAAAGTTTGTTTGTTTGTTTGTTTGTTTGTTTGTTTGTCTTCCTTCAGCAGCTGCCTGCCTTGGTGAGCAGCCTTCTCTCCCAGTGGCTTCTTCTCCTCCACACACAGCCATCTGATCATCTGAGAGCCAACGTGGTGAATGGTTAAGAGCAGGTGCACTCTAATCTGGAGAACTGGGTTTGATTCCCTGCTCTGCCACTTGAGCTGTGGAAGTTTATCTGGTGAACTAGATTAGCTTGTCACTCCCAACACATGCCAGCTGGGTGACCTTGGGCTAGTCACAGTCCTTCTGAGCTCTCTGAGCCCCACCTACCTCACAGGGTGTTGTTGTGAGGGGGGAAGGGAAAGGAGTTTGTAAGCCCCTTTGAGTCTCCTTGCAGGAGAGAAAGGGGGGATATAAATCCAACTCTTCTTCTTCTTCTTCTTCTTCTTCTTCTCCTTCTCCTTCTTCTTCTTCTTCTTCTGAGGCAACGCACTGAGAGGACGCATGGGGAAGGATGGAGTGCAGGGTGCTGAAGAGCCCCTCACAGGACAAGCTGGCACGGGCAGCCTGATTGGCCCACGACCCAAGTAAAGTTGGATGAGCATTATGGCAGTCTTACTTGACTTTTGGGTCTTCCTGCCACTCTCACTCTTCCAGCCAGCAGCCCAAGATGGCGGGTGGAGGCAGGTGGGGGGCTGAATGTGCCCTCCACAAGATGAATCCAAGTGGTGCCTGGATTGTAGGGAAAAAAAACCCGCCCCCTTAAAATGCCACCGTAAACAGCAGTTACTACAACAAGCTGATGTGTTTGAATTAACTGGGACTTGGAAAAGGGAAGTCATTGAGTCATCCTGCAGAGGATCCCACTCATTGTATTTATATATGCGGTTCCCACCCACATACATTGAACTCGGACATCTTTGCGTTACATCTGGAATGACAAAGCCAGTCTCTTGATCTTGCAACATACATTGGACATGTGTAGAATCCTGCATTTAATCCCTCTTCTCCCCCAACCCCCCCCCTCCAGAAATTTCCATAACTGATGTTATTATTATTATTTATTAAATTTGATAAACCGCCCACCCCCGAAGGGCTCTGGGCGGTGTGCAGCAAAATCACAACTAAAACAATGTGCACAATAAATAAGTGATAAATAGTTAAAATACATAACTCAGAATAAGCAGCATTCTAAAACCCAGTAAAACAATATTAATAATAGTAATGATGGCTCCCAGTCCCAAGGCCGGGAGGGGACAGACAATACCGAAAGATGTCACACCGGTAGTGCCAATGATGGTACAGCACGCAACACAGCACGCAATGTTGACAACCTTTGGTTTTCTTCATTACTGTGAGTAGGGCTGTGACTGGGAAACTAGTAAGATTTTTTTAAAATGTTCCTTGATGGCTGAAAATCTTACTTCCTTTCCTTTGGAAAGTGACACCTTTATGCTCCTATGAACATAAGACTATAGGGCGGATTCCACATGGGCCAAAAACAGCAGTGTGAAAATGGTGTAAAACGGTTTAAAACAGAGAGCAGCAGTGGCGTAGGAGGTTAAGAGCTCATGTATCTAATCTGGAGGAACCGGGTTTGATTCCCAGCTCTGCCGCCTGAGCTGTGGAGGCTTCTCTGGGGAATTCAGATTAGCCTGTGCACGCCAACACACGCCAGCTGGGTGACCTTGGGCTAGTCACAGCTTCTCGGAGCTCTCTCAGCCCCACCTACCTCACAGGGTGTTTGTTGTGAGGGGGGAAGGGCAAGGAGATGGTAAGCCCCTTTGAGTCTCCTACAAGGAGAGAAAGGGGGGATATAAATCCAAACTCCTCCTCCTCCTCCTCCTGCTCCTGCTCCTCCTGCTCCTCCTGCTTCTCCTGCTTCTCCTGCTCCTCCTCCTCCTCCTCCTCCTCCTCCTTCTTCTTCTTCTTCTTCTTCTTCTTCTTCTTCTTCTTCTTCTTCTTCTTCTTCTTCTTCTTCTTCTTCTTCTTCTTCTTCTTCTTCTTCTTCTTCTTCTTCTTCTTCTTCTTCTTCTTCAGGGGTTTACACTGTTTTCACACCGCTATTTTTGGCCCAAGCGGAATCCGCCTAAGAATTAGTAGCAGTTTAGAAAGAAAGCTATGGAGCAGTTTGTCCCACCTTTAAGAGCACTTATTGTCTTCACAGATCTGATTTGCTTCAATTACACATAGCACAAAAAACAGCCATTTAGATCCCATCAAACATTACACATAGCATGTAGTATGTTGATGTGATCTCTGGGACTGTTTTTCATTCAGTTTTTAATGACTACAGAGTGTTTTTAACTTAAAGATTGAGTGTACTGTGCAATAAATGTTGATTATGTAATTTGTTTTATTTTCTCTTGGTTCTTAACCTCGTTGGTTTCTAACAACAGGATTTGCATATGGTTTGCTTCCCTTCATTTCCTCTGCCTCAGTCCCCCGTGGCTGCTTTAGAGATGTTTCTAAATTGACAATTATCATACCCCCTTCCCCTTTCTCAGCATCTGAGCCAAACCATCTGCAGGCAAGTGACAATCCAGTACTATAAAGCAAGAGGATCATGTGGAGACATGTTGGGATTTTGCTAGTGTGTGTCACAACTCAGTCATAAAAGGGTTAACTGTTTGTATGTAAACAAGTTGCTGAAGTCGCTGTTTATGACCTGATCTATTGATTAGCTATTGGTCAGTCAGATTGTCAGTCACGTACCTACCACGGCTTTGCGCCCTGGGCACGCGCCATTGGGGTCACATGGGGGTGGAGAATCACCCCCACACCCCTCCCTCTTCCTCCCTCTCCTCGCACCCGCCAGGCCCGGCGGAAGTCGCTGCTGGCCTGGCCTCTTTGCAGCCGGCTGAATTAAGGTAAGGGCCCACGGGGGCGGGGCCTGGATGCCATTTCCCCCCGTACCTCTGCAGATAGCCATTGCTTACATGTTAGTGAGCACATACATCTGAAGTTATAAAGTTAACTCTGGTCGAATCCCCACTTGAAATTTGCACACAGATCCAAACCTGTTCATTGTGAAACCGTGTCCTCTTCATTGGAGTTTCTCCCTCCCCACCGCAGTGAGCACCAGCAGACACACCCGGTTGCAGAACTCTTAGCAATCCCCACTACCAGGCGATCTCGCTTTGCTGGTCTCCCCTGATTGGCTGGCATGCCTTGATGGGGTAGGACCTTTTCCCACTGCAGAAACATACATTGTAGGGGTGTGATAAAAAAAACCAGCATGTAAAAGTTTAACGTTTAACTGTTTAACTGTGCAAACAGTCAATCATTACCTGTGTAAACCATGAACGATTCAAAGTTACGCGTTTGACTGTTTAACGTTTGCGTCCCCTTCTGCTGGCCGATCGCAAAAGTGGAAATGAAGCCATGTGCATTGCAGTGCTGATTGGTTGCCCGAATTCTGTGTCACACTCCAGGGCGGGAAACAAGTCAGGGTTTCAACCCTCATCCCTCCCCTCGGATCAGCTCTGAACCGTGTTAATGGAGTCTATGCCACTTGCAACCAGGTCCTGCCGGAACACGGATTAACGGGGAGAACGAGCGCCAGAAATGGAATCTGCCACGCAAGCAATGGGGAGGTCGTCCCTCAAACCTGGTTAGTTTGTGTTCTGAAACCTGGCTAAGACAGTAGTGGGGATTCGACCTCTGTTTCTTTGTTTGAGCAATCACGACACCACCACCACCACGACCATGAGCATGAGACAGCAGATAGGTACCAAGATGTAACCAAACGTACAGGAATGAAGATTGTAACAGGAAAGAAAGGATTTCTTATTTTATCTCCATGTAACCCTCCTTTATAGTTAGTAAACTCATTTATAAAAAGCAACTGAGAATCTGTCTCTTCTGTTCTACTCTGCTAAGTTCCAAAAGGAAAACAGGCTATTCATGCTAGGTAGGGCCAAGGAAGACTTCAGATGTTTTCTGAGCAAATGTCTTGACTATAAGGAGTCAGACATGATTCGTGTCATATAACTGCTCCAAAATTTGGGAGACAGGGGACATCAGTCCCTTTTGCATTGAAGAAGCACCACTTTAGTCTTGGGTTGACACAATGGGTGGGGACAGGTTAGGGTTACCCACCTGCAGGTGGTAGATAGAGTTCTCTTGTGATTGCGACTGATCTCCAGGTGACAGAGGTCAGTCCCCCTGGAGAAAAATGGCCACTCTGGAAGTTGGACTCTATGGCATTATACCCCATTGAAGTCCCTTCCCTCATCAAACCCTGCCCCTTTCAGCCTCTATCCACAAAATCTCCAGGTATTTCCCAATTCAGAAATGGCAGCCCTGCAAGAAAGCTGATATCAGCATACCCTCTGGTGAGGCAGCTGCCAAGACCCAGGGCTACTGGCAGGGCCCACTGCAGCCGACTTCCGCAGCATGCCCAGTGGTGGAATCCAAAAATTTTAGTAACAGGTTCCCTCGCCAGCCCCCCCACAGCAAAAGGGGGCAGAGGCGTAACTAGGCAACCGTGAGCCCTGGGCAAAACCTGTTGAATGCCCCCCCATGGGCAGCCACCCCACCATGACCCCAAATTTTTTTTGCACCAGGTCATTTCTAAATCATGATCACATTATAGAAAATGCCCCAACTCACAAATCTGAACACAGCAATGGTGAAACACACAGGTTCTTTGACTGGTGAGATAAAAGGCATGAAAGGCTGAGAATCAATGAATTGCAGGACCTGAAAGGGATGAACCCAGTTCAGGGAGTGACATTATTAGTCGCAATTGCTATATGGAACCTTCACGTTCAAAGGCAGTAGGCCTCTCGGGGAGGCGAGGGCGTGGAGACGGGAAAGCGGACCCAATTAGTAACCCCTTCTCGGCACACACAAATAATTGGTAACCCACTCTTGGGAACTGGTGAGAACCTGCTGGATCCCACCTCTGCCTGCCATTTCCCTGCCTGCTTACTTGGGAGTGCTTTGTCAGTTGGGTTTCCAGCTGCACACACGGCACAGGGCCATCTGGGAAAGGGCTGCAGGCCGTGCAGACGGCCGTGAGCACGTGCAGGGGGAGGGCTTTTGAGCAAGGCAAAGAGGGATGCATGAGCACGTAGACAGACATGGGTGAGTGGGTGGGGCGGGGGCTCTGGGAACTCTCTATCCAACCCTCCCCCCACCAAATTTGGAACCAGCCCTGGTTGAAGGGGGCTGCCAATGTCATCCCACATGGCCCACTGCCCACCTTTCAACCACAAATGCACAGTTTGCGTAGGTGTCAAACTCACGCCCCTCCAGATGTTATGGACTACAGTTCCCATCAACCCCTGCCAGCATCATGCTGGCAGGGGATGATGGGAACCGTAGTCCATAACATCTGGAGGGCTGCGAGTTTGACACCTGTGGTTTAGAGAGACTGCAGGAATCGCGGCTTTGGTCCTAGCAGTCCACATGACGGGGTGCAAAGCTTCGACAATATTCTCTTTCGTTAGGGCGCGCTTCCCGTTTCCCACAATTATGAAACCAGCAATGTGGAAAATGTTGTCTTTAACATCACTTCTTGCTTAACGTTTCTAAAACCTCACATCCTCTTTTCAATTGCGTGTCAGTGGAAAACGGATCACATTCTTTTTCTGTCGTGTGTTACTTCTGTACTGAATGTATAAAAGGCACACTATTGCTCGTCAATGCATCCTCGGAACATCTTATGAACACAGAGACGAAGGAATCCTCTGCATCGGGAGTGTGCGACTGTTTTCGTAGTAGTTTTGCAGAGCATGTGACAGCTGGCTGTTTGCAGAGGTGGGTCTCGTGTGTGCTTCTCGTAACTTATTCCAAAAACTTCTAAATAACTTTTATTTAATTTAAATCTATTGAAAATGTGCTGGCTGGGATCCAAAGATGTACTTGAAATGGTCAAGTCCACAGGCTTGTGAATTGCCAATGTGATTTTGGAAACTTCAGTGTTTTAAGTCTCCAGCCTCTGCTGAGCAATTCCCCCCCCCAATTAAGCTTGCCAACCTCCAGGCGAGCCCTGGCGATCCCCCAGAATTACAATGGATCTTCAGACTACAGTGGTCAGTTGCCAACCAATAGTGCTCCAGATGTTACCTATGGTACTCCAGATGTTAATGGACTACAATTCCGATCAGCCCCTGCCAGCATGGCCAATTGGTTGGCCACCCCTAGGCAATACCATGCCATTTTTCGCCCACTGTTGACCTTATATCACTGTATACAACAGTATTATCTGTTTGCTTTATGTATTATCCTGTTGTCACTGCATTCTTTTCACTGATGTAAAACCGTTTTCTTCATTGGTTAGCACATCAAGCCTAGTATGTTATGCTTTGTATGAGTTTTCTGTAACCCTATTATATTGCTTATTAGATGGCTCGTCCTGCTAATTCCATAAACCACCTTAAGTCTCAGTGAGAGACATGTATTTATAAATATAATAAATATAAAACATTAAAAATAAGCTGTAGTCTATTGTCGAAGGCTTTCACGGCCGGAATCACTGGGGTGCTGTGTGGTTTCCAGGCTGTGTGGCCGTGTTCTAGCAGCATTCTCTCCTGACATTTCACCTGCATCTGTGGCTGGCATCCTCTGAAGATCTTCTGAAGATGCCAGCCACAGATCCAGGCGAAACATCAGGAGAAAATGCTACTAGAACACGGCCATACAGCCCGGAAACCACACAGCACCCAAGCTGTAGTCTAATGTTGAAGTGAATTGGTGGAGTAAATCACCATTGTCTGGAACACTGGACACAAAGCTGGAAAGAAGGGTTTTTCTTTCTTTTTTCTCCTTCCTTTTCTAAAACGACTTTTCATGATTTCATATGATTTTTCCCCCCAGAGATATTGCTTACGGTACCAGGTAGTTAGTCTCCATCACCCGCCGACCACGATGTTGGCGGAAAGTCTCTTGAGTGGCATCGCATACAAAAATGAAATACGTAAACCCCACAAATGTCGGGCACGAAAAGGAGTTGTGGAAGACGACTGGAAAAACCAGCTCACAGACGCAAACACCAACATCCACACCACATTTGAGCAGCACGTGGCGAAGGAGATCGAGGAAACCTGTGAAGTCGCCATCGGTGGAGAAGTTCTCCTGGGGAGTTCTGCACGAAAGCCACCAACGGCGGAACGTGGTGGTGATTCTCTTTTAGCTTCTCGGTCGGTCCCTCTGTGTATACCCAGAAGGGAGCCCCACTGCAAAAAAGAGTTGGATTTGTACCGGTCTTGGTCGAACCAGAGTCTTTATCAGCAGTATCCGGACCTGTATATCGGAGGAGATCACATTGCGGACCACACGTGCGACTCAGGTTGCGTCATGGACCAAACCGACGATGAACTGTCCGACGGTCCCGTCTTGTTCTCAGGAGACATCCCAGTGGGCCAGTCGCCTCTCGTGGAGACTTTGCAGAATGGCAAGGCTGTCAATCTCTGGACTGGAGAGGAAGTTGGGGACCCGAGCATAACCCTCCACAGACAGCCCCTTTCCAACTCCATGATCAACAACTACATGGAAAGAAAGGTTCAGGAACTCTATAAGCAGTTTTTGGATGAAAAGCTGACCAGGTGCAGCTCCATCACGCATGTTCTGACGCCACATCTGCTGAGTCACATGAGTGAAGGGAGCCACCAGTTACCCTGTGAATGGCTGGGGGAAGCGGCTAATGCCAGAAAAACTCTCTTCCATTCTCTCGCTCTTCTTGGCTTACAAGACTCCAGCAATGGGAACAGCTGTGAATGTAGCACCCCAAATTTACAAATCTCAGGACTTCCTTGAAAACCGATCCCTCTGAGATATAGCATACACCAGGACTGAAATGCTGGCTTATAAAAGGACTACAATGACTCGGTGCTTAGTATAATGGTTAGAGTATCAGGTTGGGCCCTGGCAGCTCTGAGTTCAAATCCTTACTCATCCATGGAACTCACTGTGGGCCAGCCTTTATTTCTCAACTTAGTCTACCTTGCAGGACTTTATGGAGGATACAGTAGTGTTACCATATCGCCCGGGCATAGCAGGGAAGGGGGGCGGAGTCAGAGGTGGGATCCAGCAGGTTCTCACAGGTTCCCAAGAGTAGGTTACTAATTATTTGTGTGTGCCGAGAGGGGGTTACTAATTGGTGATTTTGCCATGTGATTTTTGCCTTAGTTACGCCCCTCCTCTCAGCAGTAGCGCGCAGAACTTGAAGCAGTCTAGCAGGAGGTGCACCGGTGTGCGTGGCAGCCTGCACCAACGTGCATTCGTTTCCCGCCCAAGGACCGGCGCAGCGACTGCGTCCTTGCCACAGCCCCGCTCAGGAATGCCCCGCCCCGGAATGCCCAGCCACGCCCCCGTCGTGCCCTGCCCAGCCCCATTGGCGCTACGCCCCTGTTTGAATCCCACCACCATGGCAACCTGTTACTAAAATTTTTGGATCCCACCACTGGGTGGAGTGCTTATACACAGGTATCTCTGCCCACGTGCCAGCCTGAAGGGTGATGCTGGCATTGCAGAGATGGGAAGGCCATTCTCTGGCAATAGCCAGGTCTACCTACAAGGAACTTCTAGGATTTTTTTTCTTTCTGTTCTCATGCTCTCAACTTGCTTTCCACAGCAGCACATTTTCAGCTCCACAGCCAAAGAAGAATGTGTCCTCAACACAATACAATAGCCCTGCTGAATGGATACTCATTTCCAGCCAGAAGAAGGCCTCTGACGGCATTGCCTCCCCTGATTATCTTAACCCAGATCCTCCCTTCCGTAACTAACTTCTCCTGATCACATTACAATGCACTCTATTGTTTCTCAAACAATCCATTTGGACACCTCCCAGAGGTTGTCCTGACACCCTTCGGAGGAGGTTCTTCACCCTATAAGTATCCTACCCTCCAAAGAGCCAATTGCCCAGTGCCATTGACACCTTTCCATATTTGTCACTGTTCCCAATGCGTTGCCCCCTGGAACCAGACGTTGGCCGTTTGGTTCTGAACCCTGAATCTTCTTCACGTCACGATCAGGTCATATTACCCATATCTATATCCCATATATCCCATACCCCTTTCTATTCCAAACCTATTTTCCAACCGATTTATATCTTAGGAACTCTGTGTGTTTACTGCATTGAATCAAGTGCTTGTGAATCTCCTATCCCTACAATAAAGATTGTCAAATTTGCACTATATTCCTCTTTGTGGATTTTCTTCCAAGAGCTGACCTTTGTATACGTTGGTATTAAAGATTCCCTACCCAGCCTCTTACAATGTTAATAAGCAGTCTGCTCTGAGCTAATTTCCCCCACATGGTTGAGAGATTGCTTCTGCATCCTGGGTAACAATAGGGTTGCCAGGTTCCCCCGGTCACTGGCTGAGGATGGAGCAGGGTAGGGTTGCCAGATCCAAGCTGTGAAACTCCTGGACATTTGAGGGAGGAGCCTGGAGAGTCCAAGGACCTCAGTGGGTTGCAGTGCCATCAAGTCCACCCTCCAGAGCATCCATTTTCTCCAGGGGAATTGATCTCTGCAGTCTGGAGATGAGCATTCCCAGGTCCTACCTGGAGGCGGGCATCCCTAGGATACAACTGTGGAAGCATACATTATGCACACTATCGTGTAGCTGCTTTGATGATGGATTTGATACATTTTGTTTGGACATGACATTCATTTGACCAAAAGGTGGGGAAGGACGTGCGGCAAAATCAGCGGAGGATTAATGTAGCTACCCTTCCATAATTTGGTCATGAATATCCAGCCATTATAACCTAGTCATGCAAAACCTGTTTCTGATCTATATACACATTAAGTGGCTACTAGTGATTTCAGAGGGAAGGCATGAAAACTCGGCTTAGAAAACAGTTTACATATTACCACTGAGGAAGGCAGGGGCGGAGCAAGGGGGAACTACGCCTGAGGCAAGCGCATGCCCTGTGCCCTTGCCCACCCCGAAACGCCCCCTTCACACCCCTGCACCAGTGCATGCCCAGGGCATTGCCCCTGGAGGAAGACCGCTGAGGCTGAAATGCATATGGTTTTAGTTTGGTCATTTGATATTGACATCAGCTATATATATTACATTGATATCGCTTTTGTAAAGTAAGCCTGACCCGAGATGTTCTTAATTTTGCTATTTGTGTGCACCTTATAATAAATATTTGTTGAATGTTATTTTATTTTATGTAATTGAACACTTGTAACTGAGGATATACCGAGTTAGGATTAAGTCTGTGTTCCCTTTTGTTTGCTGGTTATGATTTACTTTATCCAATATTTATAGTGCCTCAAAGCAAACCAGATAAAATTTCATAAGGGGGCTGAATCCAACATTAGGTTGAAATTCATAATAATAATGGGGCGGAGAAAAATATATGTTCTTTCTGTTTACAAGGTTCAGCAGAAGCAGATCATCTTCAGTTTACATTTCATGTTTCTCATGAACAGTCTAGCACATGGAATAAAAATGAACCCTTCTGGGGGTAGAAGGTACGTTCTGAAGTAAGAGAGGCAGCAATGGCGTAGGAGGTTAAGAACTCATGTATCTAATCTGGAGGAACCGGGTTTGATTCCCACCTCTGCCGCCTGAGCTGTGGAGGCTTATCTGGGGAATTCAGATTAGCCTGTGCACTTCCACACACGCCAGCTGGGTGACCTTGGGCTAGTCACAGCTTCTCGGAGCTCTCTCAGCCCCACCTACCTCACAGGGTGTTTGTTGTGAGGGGGGAAGGGCAAGGAGATTGTCAGCCCCTTTGAGTCTCCTGCAGGAGAGAAAGGGGGATATAAATCCAAACTCCTCCTCCTCCTCCTCCTCCTCCTCCTCCTCCTCCTCTTCTTCTTCTTCTTCTTCTTCTTCTTCTTCTTCTTCTTCTTCTTCTTCTTCTTCTTCTTCTTCTTCTTCTTCTTCTTCTTCTTCTTCTTCTTCTTCCTCCTTGTATCCAGCCAACATACTCTGAGGCCCCTTCCACGCATGCAGAATAATGTACTTACAATCCACTTTCACCTGATCTTGGAAGCTAAACTGGGTCAGTCCTGGTCAGTACTTGGATGTGAGACCCGTGAGGAAGTCCAGGGTTGCTATGGAGAGACAGTTTCTTGCCTTGAAAGCCCTACAGGGGTCTTCATAAATCTGTTGTAACTTGATGCCACCACCACCATTACACTGGACATAGGGTTGCTAACTCTGGCTGGGGAAATTCCTGGAGGTTTGGGGAGCTGCGTGGGGGGAAGGTGGGGTTTGGGGAGGGAGCTCAACAGGGTATGATGCCACAGCAGCCATTTTCTCAAGGAGAAGCACCCTGGATTGTTTGGAGAACCGTCCTGGAGGATGTCAGGCCGAGCTGGATATCACTACGTTACACTAACAGTGTTGCAAGAGGGTGATCCTAGATTTGCTTTGAGTATGGCAGTGATGGCGACCCTTTTTGGGACTGAGTGCCCAAATTGCAACCCAAACCTCACTTATTAATCGCAAAGTGCCAACTCGGCAATTTAACCTGAATGCTGAGGTTTTAGTTTAGAAAAAACCGGTTGGCTCCCTCTTCCTCTGCCCCACTCGCTCGAGCAGGGGCCAGCCTGCTGTAGCCTCCAGCAAGTCCCGCGCGCACCACTCTGTGCCTTTCTAGCATCTCTGCCTCCTCTGTGCCCCCCCCCTCGGGCAGCAGCCACCTGGAGCACAGGAACCAGGCCCGCCAGCCGAGTCCTCCATGCTCTTCGTGGTGCGCGCACGTCATGCTCAGTGGCCCAGGCCAGTCTAGATGTTTGTGTGTGTGGGGGGGAGGTGATTTCCTGTCCCTCACATGACGAACTCTGTGTGCGCGTGCCCACAGAGAGGGCTCCGAGTGCCACCTCTGGCACCCGTGCCATAGGTTCGCCATCACTGGAGTATGGTCTGTCCCCACTTTGCCTATAGTCATTTTCGTTTTATTTCTTCTATGGAAGCTTGTAATGGAACATTGCTAAAAACACTCGATACGCAATCAGAATCATTCTTCTGAGTGCTTTCGAATCCCCATTTGCCACAATCTATAAATACATTTTTCAGACAATGGGATAATTTAAGAGCCTGTGATGATGTTTCCATGCCAAAAGAAGGGAACAGAAACAAACTAGTACTTTTAGTTTTATTTTGAAGTTTTGACTCTGTCACCCGCAAGGAAGTTATTATTCATCTCTTCAGATCTCTAAAATGCTGTTGTGCAAAGTGTTTTTCTCTCTAGTCATTTTTTTCTTTCTAGCCATTGCCTAACCTAGGTGGATGAGGTCAAGGGGAAGAAGAAGAAGAAGAAGTAGAAGAAGGAGGAGGAGGAGCAGGAGGAGGAGGAGCAGAAGGAGCAGGAGCAGGGGGAGAGGGAGGGGGAGGGGAGTTGGATTTATATCCCCCCTTTCTCCCTTGTAGGAGACTCAAAGGGGCTTACAATCTCCTTGCCCTTCCCCGCTCACAACAAACACCTTGTGAGGTAGGTAGGGCTGAGAGAGCTCTGAGAAGCTGTGACTAGCCCAAGGTCACCCAGCTGGCGTGTGTTGGCGTGCACAGGCTAATCTGAATTCCCCAGATAAGCCTCCACAGCTCAAGCAGCAGAGCTGGGAATCAAACCCGGTTCCTCCAGATTACAATGCACCTGCTCTTCACCACTACACTACTACTGCTTCTCAGTAGATTCAGAACATACAAAAGGAAGCCATTGTTTCACAGTGGGGTTTTTTAAGCTTCTAGAATTCACTGCTACAAGACGTAGCCACTATGTAGTGGTGTTAGATAAATCGATAGAAGTATATGTTATCAATGGCTATTTGAACCTTTAAGCACCAAGGAGCTTGGAGTAGCACATCTTATTTCCGTCTTCAGTTTTACCCTCACAACAACCCTGCGAAATCAGTTGAGCTGAGGAGGCTTGGCCCAATTTCAGCCAGCAAACTTCATGGTGGAGTGAGGATCTGGACCTGGGTCTCTTGAAACCTAAGCCAACATGTTATCCTAAATATCAGTCTCTACTTTTAAATGGAGACATTAGCTGGAGACTAGAGTGAGAGGGGGTAACTGAGATCTATACTCTACTAGGATGGTCTTGGTGGAAACTCTTAAATGAAGAAGAAGAAGAAGAAGAAGAAGAAGAAGAAGAAGAAGAAGAAGAAGAAGAAGAAGAAGAAGAAGAAGAAGAAGAAGAAGAAGAAGAAGAAGAAGAAGAAGAAGAGGAGGAGGAGGAGGAGGAGGAGGAGGAGGAGCTTGGATTTATATCCCTCTTTCTCTCCTGTAAGGTGACTCAAAGGGGCTTACAGTCTCCTTTCCCTCCCCCACCAGCAAACATAGAGGTGTAGCTGGGCCAGAGTGTGCCTGGTGCACACTCTGTGTTTATCGCCCCCCTCCCGGGGCTCGCAAGGTCTCCTGGGAAGTGTCGTTCCCACCAGGCCATTTTCAGCCTCAAGTGAACAGGCCACTTTTTCCAGCCTCTACTTTCAGGCTGAACAAAGGTAAGTGTGTGTGGGGCAGGGGACCCTTCAGTTTATGCTGTCATCTGGCTCTGCATCTGATTCTTTGTCTTCCAGGGACTGGCTCATGACACCCAACAGGCTTCATGTGTAGGAATAGGGAAACAAATTCAGTTCACAAGATAAGAATCCACCACTTGTGTGGAGGACCAGGTAATCAAACCTAGTTCTCCAGGTTGGAGTCCACCAAACACTATACCACACTAAAAGGAAAGGAGCCTACATGCACACAGGAGGGTATGCACAGATCCCCCCCCCCCACACACACCGCATGAATTGCCAAAGGACAAATACTTATACCCCAAAATGAGCCCTGAGGTGGTATGAAGTAAGCTAGCAGGTATACTGGAGACAAAGAACCCCATGGAGGGGGGCAAATCTGTCCGTGGAAGTGGCGCACGACTGCACTGGTGGATTCACCCTTCCTGGGACATTTACCGCAGAGAATGAGACATTCCACCAGCTTGGGGCTGCTGTTGCCCCCTTGCTGTCTTTGATGTTTTTAGTGTGTTCATTTTATTGTTATCACCCATGTTGGCACCCTGTTTTCTAGAAAAATGTCAGGTCTAGACATATTTTAAATAAGTAAATGGAACCCCACCATAGAGACTGTATTTGCTTGAAAAGAAGGCGACTCTGAATGTTAGGCAATCCTTCTAAAAAAGCTAAATAGTCCCCAAAGTATTGTCGAAGGCTTTAACAGCTAGAATCAGCTGGTTGTTGTGTGCTAGGCTTGGTCAATACCCTAGAAATTTAGTAAAATTTGGATTTATTCAGGCATAAAATTATCTGTATGCCCAAATAAGAGAAATAACATATTTGGATACACCCGAATATTCGGGTATGCCCGAAAAATTCGAGTCCGTCTGATTTTTTGAGGATTTTTGGTGTTTTTTCGCGTTTGTACCTGTAGGGGATGCATTTTTAAAGCTACCAGTTGTGGGCTTTCTGGGCTGTGTGGCTGTGGTCTGGTAGATCTTGTTCCTAATCTTTCGCCTGGATCTGTGGCTGACGTCTTCAGAGGTGTATAACAAAGAGAAGTGTGTCACACACTGTGTTTTTACTGGACATAACATTAACTTGTATGTGAATGCCAGATACCCTCCCCCTTTTTTGATGGCATTCCTAGAAAAACACCAAGTCTTACACTGGAATAAACACCAACATTGTTTTGTGTGTGTGTGGGGGGGGGAGGGCAATTAAAGCACATAAGAGCTCTGGCTTTTGGCTTTCAGCTGCAGCAAGTTACATCACATACACTTCTCATTGCTTTATATCAGTGGTTTTGCACAAAGGTCTGCGGGCTTGTTACTTGGAGGGCGTGTGTCATTTCTTTCACGTAGTTATTTTGGCTTTGAACCACAAGAGGGCAGCAGACAACAGTCAGGCGGGAGTGTTTGTACAAGTGTGGAAGTGCAGATTTTCACACACAGAGAGATAGAGAGAGGAGAAACGCTTCTTAAAACTCTGGCTTTTGCATGAATATACACGTAGTAAATGTAAATATAATACGGCATTGATGCTACACTAATTTTCCTTTTAAAAGTTTCCCTCCCAGTCTTGCACAAACACTCAAAAGAACTTAAAAAAAACAGCCAAAAAAGTGTGGAATGTGGCCAAGTTCTTCACCGAAGCTTTGAAAATCTCCAGGATGGAGCCAATCAACAGCCCAGAGCCAGAGGTTACAGACCCTTGATTTCAACATAGCAGACAAACTTTATATTTTAATGGAAGATCGAATTGACCAATAATGTTTTTAAAAACAAATTTTATTTTATTTTATGTCATTTTACAGATTATTGCAATTTATTGTTTTTCTTATGCCATTAAAGGTTTTTGAAATGGAATTGATTGAACTTTAAAAAGGGGGGGGGTCACGTAATGGTAGCCAGGAATTGGGGTGCTGTGTGGTTTCCGGGCTGTATGGCCGTGTTCTAGCAGCATTCTCTCCTGACGTTTCGCCTGCATCTGTGGCTGGCATCTTCAGAGGATCATCAGAGGATGCCAACCACAGATGCAGGTGAAACATCAAGAGAGAATGCTGCTAGAACACGGCCATACAGCCCGGAAACCACACAGCACCCCAGTGATTCCGGCTGTGAAAGCCTTCGACAATACATAGCCAGGAATTGTTTTCAGGGGGTGAGTGCGAACAAAAGGGGTGGGTTAAACATGTTTCACAAACATTTTAGGAGATTTGTCCGGAAAGGGCCATTATTGCGAGAGTACAGCATAGACAAACATGCACAGAGCACATCCTCTCTAAGGCCCCTTCTGCACATGAGGAATAATGTACTTTCAATCCACTTTCAATGCACTTTGCTGCTGGATTTTACTGTGCGGAATAGCAAAATCCACTTGCAAACAATTGTGAAAGTGGATTGAAAATGCACTATTCTGCATGTGCGGAAGGGGCCAAATTGTCTCTGTTTGCCAGGGACAGTGCGTCAAGCTAGTCCTAACAGGGAAAGCCAGCAATATTTTTTTCAAAGTCTGTTTTGTAATTCCAGGAGCTTTGGATGAAGGCACCCAGCATCCCAAATGCACTGGAATTGCAGCTACAGTTGCCATCTCCGGGCAGGGAAATTCCTGGAGATTTGGCGGTGGGTCCTGGGGAGTGTAGAGTGATTTGGGGAGGGGAGGGACCTTAACGGCATCTATTGCCCCAGACTCCACTCTCCAAAGCAGCAAACTGATCTCTGTTCATAGATCAGTTGCAATTGTGGGAGATCTCAGTGCCCCTCAAACTTCCTTCTCCCTGGTGGTTTTAATCCCTCTCCCAGTCATGGTAGTCATCCTCAATAGTGGCTACACAGGAAGCAGTAAATTTAGTTTTTGGAACTGTCAAAAGTAAGAAAGAGTCATTGTAATTTTGCACAAGTCTGTGAATTGATGTGGGGGGGGGAGGGGGTTTCCCCGGGAGAAGAAGGGTTGAGATTTGGGCATGGATCCTGGGAGTTTAGGGAAGGAAGGGACCTCAGTGGGGCAGGGACGAAGCTAGGGGGAAGTGTATCTGCTGCGCACATGCGCCACGTGCCCCTCCAAGCCCCTGGAATGCCCCGTCTCGCCCTGCCCCTGCCCCTGCCCCTGCCATGCCTCCGCCACGCCCTTGGAACACCTCCATGGGGTGCCCACCCATTGCGTCATGGCTCCCTGTCCCCTTGGTGCTACGCCTCTGCAGTGGGGTATAATGTCATAGAGTCCACCCTGCAATGTGGCCATTTTCTCCAGGTGAACTGTTGTCTTGGAGATCAGTTGTAATAGCAGAAACAGAGCATTAGGCCATGTGACACAAGGAGGGAAGTAGTCTTCAGAAAGAGGAAGTCTGTTCCTTTTTTCAATCTGTGGGATGTTGGCAAGTAAAAGGTTACTCTGTGACCTTACACTGGAAGAAAAAGAGAACCTGCCAGGTCAGCTCAAGAGCCAGTAAGGTGTAAGGGTTGGAGCATGTAAGGGGTAGAGCCCATCCTTGCTGAGCATGTGGCACTTTTGAAATTTTGAAAACATTTAATAGCCCGAGTAATAGCCCAGTAATAGCCCGAGTAGCATAACCCCATCAGGATTCAGAAATTAAGCAGGGTCAGTGCTTGGATGGGAGGCCTCCGAGGAAGGACCGAGGTTGCTATGCAGAGGAAAGCAAGAGCAACCCAGCTCTGCTCATACGTGCATGGCATGGAACGTCATGGGATCGCCATGTATTGGTTGCAGCTCAGTGGTACACTTTATTTCAGTGGGTGCCTCTATTAAATGGCTGCCATGGGTGCTGGGTCCAGTCACCAGATATTGGGCAGTTCCTAGCCCAGCATGCTCCTGTGATGAAGGTGACTGTTTGGATGGGTGCTCCCTGCAGACAGGAAAGTAATTCCTCCTGCCAGTGGCGTACCGCTAATAGGGATATAGGGTATCCCATGTCCCCGGGCATTTGATCACATGGTAGTGGGGGGGGGCACCGGCAAGATCCTTGCACAACCCAGCTGGTGCCTGGCAGCTCCCTCTGTGCTGCTTAGGTGGGCGCGGCCACGGCATTCACTTGAGCCACCCGCCTGAGTCTCCCTCTGCCGAGCCCGGCTGGGCCAGGAGGCAGCGAGCAGCTCAGGCGGGTGCCTGAGGTCAGCTCCTACACTCCCTGGCCTCTTTGCTGACAAGGGGGCGCCCAGAGCATGTGTTGCCCCCTGGTACCATTTCCCCCTGGGATGCCTCTGCCTCCTGCCCTCTTCTGAAACACCTTCTGCTCCAGAGAGAGGGGGAAAGCCAGAATTAGCTCTGTGCTTTAGGCAAAAATGCGCTTTTGGAAAAGAAGGAAGTGGGCACCACAGTGTGTTGGCTTGGGAATCATAGCACACACAATCACCACTCTGGAAACCACTGTTTTTGGGGCTAGGGTCTAAATGTCCTGGGTTTGAATCCCCACTGGCCCATGAAGCTTTCTCGGTGTCATTTCCCAGCTTAACTTACCTCAGAGTTTTCTTGTGAGAATGCTGTAGGGAGGACTGTGCCCAGGGCATCTTGGATGCTTGAGGGACAGCCTGCAAACTATCTGGACATTGGTAAGCCCTTTCAGATGGTTTGCCTGCCGGCAGGTATAATTCAGTGGTACACTGCTTCTGGGCATGGAGGTTCTATTTAGCTATCATGGCTAAGGGCCTTTGTTGGGAATTACCCTCCTTGATGTTTGTTGATCTGCTTTTAATGCAGTCCTTTCTTAATGTATTCCAAGCGACCATCTTTAGATTTCGGGGCAGCAAATTTGACATGTTAATTACGTGTAGTGCAAAAAATCCTTCCTACCCCAACTTCAGTTGTCCTACCAGCACTAGGACTCAGCCAGTTCATCCAGCCAATGGCTGTGCTGTCACAGCAGCGCAATAAATTAGACTATCAGAGTTTTATTTGCATATATAATCATATTTATGTTAAACAGACTGATTGAGAGCATGAGCGTCAGCAAACAATTCAGAAAACAAGCAGTCTGATTAAAAATGCATGGTGCAGTATGTAATGTTTACATTTTCCGAGCCCATGTATATGTTTGTGGATAACAGCTTGGAAGAGCAGATGCAAATCAGGCTTCTTGTGTTGCTTATTATGGTTTGTAGAGGCAGGAGGTTACATTAGACTGTCTGACAGCCCAAAATAAAACCGGAAAGGAAAAACCAAAACAATAAAACAAAATGTGGAGCCACACAGGGGGAAGGCAAACATTCAGGTGCTCAGGAAAGAAAAGGAAAACAAATCTCTCATCTCCTCCAGCACCACATTCAGGGGTTGGACAGTTGATTTCTTTGGGTGAACATGTTGGTGGCTGAAAATAGATCACCCATATGCAAGTATGAGACCGCATTACCCCATATGTCCCAAATCGACCTCTGCGTTCTGCAGAGGCCAATCTACTGGAGATCCCTGGCCCCTCCATGACGCGGCTGGCCTCCACTCGGGCCAGGGCCTTTACGGCTCTGGCCCCAGCCTGGTGGAACACTTTACCACCAGCTGCCCGGGCCCTGCGGGACCTTGGAGAGTTCCGCAGGGCCTGCAAGACTGAATTGTTCCACCGGGCCTTTGGAGAGACCAGCTGTTGACCCCCCCCTCCCCCTCCCCCTCTGCCTTATAGGGGCCCTAACATCTTTGGGACCCACTGTGCTTTCTGGGAGGGTTGTATGCGGGTTGTGGGATACTGTTTTTAGAATATGCTTTTAATTCAACTGTATGTTTTTATATGTGGTATTATATTGTTCACCGCCCTGAGCCCTTCGGGGATAGGGCGGTATAATAAGTTAAATAAATAAATAAATAAATAAATAAATAAATAAATAAATAAATAAATAAATAAATAAATAATATGGTATATCTTCAGCTGGCAGATGCTGACGGCAAAAGCAGGGATACTTATTATCTTCGTGCTTTGCTGGCACATCCTGGAAGCTTTTGGGTGGCCATCCCCGGAAACCAAATGGTGCATGAAATTTTGACCTTTTGGGTCTGATGCTGCAAAACTTAGATAGTATTTTTTTTTCATTTTTCATTCATTTAGCCTTTATTTGGCATAAACAGTATAAAAAGTATAAAATCACATCTAAATCGCATCAAAATACAAACTTGCAACATGTAACAAATTAAGTTGATTCATCCATACTGTTGCTTGTGGGATATTTCCAGCAGAAAGTTCGCAGCCATTTCACAGAATGTAGCATCAGAATTATTTAATAAGAACTTAATGAGTCAAATGTAGACCCCAGTTCATCCAGCTCGCTAGGTATCATAGAAAGCAACCTGGAGTATTTGACTCTAATACTTGCCGATTTAGGACAACGGAATAATTGGTGAGTTAATGTTTCTAATTGATTTGCACCACATGAACACACCCTTTTGCACATTTCTAGGTTGTTATATCTACCTCGTAGTATGGCAGAAGGGAAAACATTGAAGCGAGCGAGTGAAAAAACTCTTCTCTGATCTGGATTGGTCAGATGATACAGATAGGAGGCCATTCTGTTATGTTGCAAGGGGATCGATAGATGCAAAGGTGAACAAGTCTTCCTCGCTGCCAGAGTTAAACAGTTCCATTCTCTCACCAACAACCTTTGTTTCAATAATCTATACGACTCTGAACAAGTTAAAGTTAGAAGGGAGTATTTTGAGACTTTCCAAACCTATGATTCCACATCCATTTTAAAGGGGGTGACATGAAAGAAGCAAAACTGTAATGCCGCTTTGTCAGGATTGTTGATAAAATAATACCAGGGACAAGAATTCGTGTTAAACTGCTGCTAGTAGCACGTCTCTGTACAGCTCCCTGGGTCTATTTTTTGATGCGACCCATTGATCCAGAAGGTATTGATTGAGCTGTTCAGAACAAATCAGCGCACAGGTTTATCTGTGTTTTCTCCCCTCTCCCTGCAGCTCTCTGTTCCATTAGAAATCCAAAAGTTGCATAGATAGACAGGGAAGTCCCTAATGAAGACAAGAAAATTGCACCCCGGATCTATTTATTTATTTATTTATTTATTTTATTTTTTAAACTTTTATACCGCCCCATCCCCGGAGGGCTCTGGGCGGTGTACAGCAGAAATAAAACAATATAGACAGTTAAAACATTTAAAAGCAGCGATAACCATAAAGACGTTCCTAATAAATATATACTAAATTACAGTAGATAAATGGCGTTCAGTGATTCACTATTGTAGTTCCCTTCCCTTCCCCAAAAGGGGGGAGAAAGGCGTCCAACATTCTAATCTAAAAATTCCCTCCCCTCTCTAAAAAGGGGGGGATGGCGAGTCTGAGATGACAGTTGGCCCAGATGTCAGAGCCGAGCCGAGGGCGGGGGCACCATCAATGGCCAGTACCTCCAAAGGCCCGGCGGAACAGCTCCGTCTTACAGGCCCTGCGGAACTCACCCAGGTCCCGCAGGGCCCGGACAGCTGGAGGGAGAGCGTTCCACCAGGCCGGGGCCAGAGCCGTAAAGGCTCTGGCCCGTGTGGAGGCCAGCCGTATCATTGAGGGGCCAGAGACCACCAGTAAATTGGCCTCAACCGATCGGAGAGGCCGTGCAGGGACATATGGGGTGATGCGGTCTTTGCTTTTTTCATTCAGTTTAAAATGTATGCTACTGATTTATGGGGGCTTTCATAGGCCAGTGAAAAGCAGAGGGGATTTGCCATTGCCTTCCTCTTCCTCTGCAGGGTCTTCCTTGGTGGTCTCCCTTCCAACTACCATCCCTGTTTAGCTTCCAAGATCTGATGAGATTGGGTTCATGTCACTGTCCCTCCCCTTAAATGCATAACATACTTTAATTCTAGTGGCTGAAGGCAGAGGTGGGATCCAGCAGGTTCTCACAGGTTCCCGAGAGTAGGTTACTAATTATTTGTGTGTGCCGAGAGGGGGTTACTAATTGGTGATTTTGCCATGCAATTTTTGCCTTAGTTATGCCCCTCCTCTCAGCAGTAGCGTGCAGAACTTGAAGCAGTCTAGCAGGAGGTGCACCGGCGTGCGTGGTAGCCTGCGCCTGCGTGCATTCGTTTCCCGCCCAAGGACTGGCGCAGTGGCTGCGTCCTTACCACAGCCCTGCCCAGCAATACCACGCCCCTAGAATGCCCGGCCACACCCCCATTGTACCCCGCCCAGCCCCATTGGCGCTACGTCACAGTTTGAATCCTACCACCATGGGAACCTGTTACTAAAATTTTTGGATCCCACCACTGACTGAAGGGCTCGTTCAGGGGGTTTGAACTTGAAAGTGTGAATGTTTGGGAGGGGCTCTGGCTGAATGGGGGAGCACCCATTTCATCTGCAGAAGGATATTGACAAGCTGGAATGGGTTCAGAGGACGGCAACAAAAATGGGAAAAGGTCTGGAGTCCGTGCCCTAGGGAACTGGGGATGTTTAATCTGGAGAAGTGTAGCTTGAGGGGGGAGGGACATGACAGCCATGTTTAAATATTTGAAGGGATGCCATGTCGAAGAGGGAGCAAGCTTGTTTTCTGCTGCCTCAGAGACTAGGACACGGAGCAATGGATTCAAGGTGCAGGAAAAGAGATTCCACCTAAACGTTAGGAAGAACTTCCTGGCCGTCAGGACTGTTCCACAGTGAAATTCATGGCCTCAGAGAGTTGTAGAGTCTCCTTCTTTGGAGGTTTTTAAACAGAGGCTGCCTGGATAATATATGCCGGGAGTGCTTTGTTGGTATGTTCCTGCATTGCAGCGGGTTGGACTTGATCGCCCTTGTGGTTTCTTCCAACTCTATGATTCTATGATTCTAAGGTCTTGGTTCATTCTGAGCTACCTCCAACTCAGGGATCTACAACCTACAGCTCTAGGGTCAAATGTGGCTCAGTGTGGAAGCAGATGTGAGTCTTTAAAAAAGACATCCAACTCTTTATGTGGAAATATAGAGGTGTTGGGATGATAGAATAGCCAGGTTGTGAAAGGACCGGCAGGGCGAAGTAGGGTTACTGATAGCGGAGTCAGAAATGAATTATTCCATTTCTGATCTGACATTCTAATAAAGGTAAACATTATGTTTTGTGTCTTTATAAGTTAGATAGGAATAAATTGTATCAGATAGAGAGTAGAAATTGCGGTTGTATTTTATGTTTGTATCTGTGTGGAACCTCCCTTGCTCAAGGCAAGGCGCACGCCCTGCTTCACCTGGGCACATCCCTTTTCATGTGCTAAAACCATGAATGAACACCTGACAAAAGAGACCCTGGAAGAAGAGCCTCCATCTGCCTAATCCCACCAGCAGGCAGATAAGGGTGCCATTGTCGTTAGGTTTAGTTTCCTGGCCCCAAGCACCCAAAGGACTCTTTTGTGTTTTCCCCGCCTGTGCCTACGTCATTGCCTCTCCCGCTTCTGCCGCGAAATTCAAGAAGCGACTGCCCTCTGTACTCTGCGTTTTAATGGGGTGGGGTTTATTTTATATAGAGCCAAACTAATTAATATTTAACTTTTAGTCATGATTTTATTGTGCTCTATTCATGCTTGTTGTTCGCTGCCCTGAGCCCTCCGGGGGAGGGCGGCATATAAACAAACAAACAAACAAATAAACAAACAAACAAATAAATAAATAAATAAATAGTTCCCATGTATTTGTAAATACTCCAGTCTCCCGGCGGGAGAAAGTGTATAAAAGTTGTTGTAATTGGCTTCCGGTTGAATTCCGAATCATCTTCAAGGTGTGGGTTTTGACCTTCAAGGCTTTGCGCGGCCTGGGACCCTCGTACCTTCGGGACCGCATCACCCCATATGTCCCAATTCGGCCCCTGCGTTCTGCAGAGGCCAACCTACCTAGTTGATCCCGGCCCCCCCTCTATGATCTTGGCTGTAGCCTCCCACAGCCTTGAACCAGGGCGTTTCACGGCGCTAGCCCCGGACCTGGTGATGAGAACCACCCTTCCTCCAGCTGTCCGGGCCCTCGGGAACCTGGAGTGAGTTCCACTTGAGGAGCCTGCAAGACTGTGTTGTTCCACCCCAGACGCTGGGAGTGTCCAGCTGCTGAACGGTGCCCCCCCTCACTGCTCTGTGCCTGGGACAGTTACATCAGGGGTCCCCCCCCCTCATACTGAGGGAGCCCCACCGCCGCCCTCATGGGGAAAGGTTTTTTAAATTAGGGGTTGGTGCGCCTCTTGTTGTTGTATATGTATTATGGTTATTCGCTGTTTTTATGAGTTTTAAGCTATTTTATGGGATGGAGCTTATATATTTATATTTGTATGACCGCTCCTGTTGATGTTCAAATAATGTTGTTCACCGCCCGGAGCCCTTCGGGGATCGGGCGGTATATAAATTTAATAAATAAATAAATAAATAAATAAATAAATAAATAAATAAATAAATAAATAAATAAATAAATAAAATAAAACTGCTAGGCAGTTGCAGTTGCCGTGGTGCGGAGGTGCTGACACGTAGGTCAGCATCTCAATAAACTCATTTTTATTTTTCACTATTCTCGCTGTGTTGGGCCCTGTTTCTGTTCCTCTGCGCTGCTGAGAGCTGGTTGATCTGGGAGAGTAAAAGTTACCCAGGCAGCGCGGTAACATTACCATATCCAGGAGGGAAATACATGGAGATTTAGGGGTGGAGTCTGGGAAGGGTGGGGTTTGGTGAGGAGAGGGACTTTAGCTGGGTATAGTGCCGTATAGCCGTCCAAGCATCCATTTTCTCTCGAGGAACAGTTCTGTGTCATCTGGAGAACAGCTGTAATCCCGGGAGAGCTGCAGGCCCCGCCCAAAGGTTGGCAACCCTCCAACAAAAAGCCTTCTTAGACATGATTTACAGAAAAAGGAAATGTTAGCAGTGAACAGGTGCTGTTAATCCAAGCATGACCCATGCACAGATTTATGACAGTGTGCTACAACAATCCTCTCTGGCTCTTCTGTGTATATTTACGTGTTACCATGAGACCTCCTGGGTCCTAAAGGAAGCATCTCCTCGCTTCCTCTGAAAGGCCTGGCAACGAGCAGAGTTTGGGCTGCAGAAACGTTATGGATCATTAATCAACAATACTTCTCAATTATCTGCAATGTTGAACTGTACAGCTTCTATTATGCAAACGGACTTTCTTAAACCAGCTCCCTGTTGATCTCTTGCTCCGAGTTTGATTTAGTTTTACTCTTTAATTATAAAATTATAAAATACCTCTGTTAACTAAAAGGTGGAAAAGCTTTTCTCTATCTGGAGGCCTTGGATAGTCAGGTTAGAGAAGACACAGCTACAACCCAGGGGGTGGAGACACCTAAAAGCAGCAGTGGCGTAGTGGTTAAGAGCAGGTATACTCTAATCTGGAGGAACCGGGTTTGATTCTCCACTCTGCCGCCTGAGCTGTGGAGGCTTATCTGAGGAATTCAGATTAGCTGTGCACTCTCACCACACATCAGCTGGGTGAGCTTGCACTAGTCACAGTTCTTCTGAGCTTTCTCAGTCTCACCTACCTCAAAGGGTGTTTGTTGTGAGGGGGGAAGGGAAAGGAGTTTGTAAGCCCCTTTGAGTCTCCTACAGGAGAGAAAGCGGGATATAAATCTAAACTTCCCTCCCCCTCCCCTCTTCCTCCACTGGTCTTTTTAGGTGGGTCTTGTCTATGTTGACTGTCAGCAGCTGTCAAAGGTCTCTGGCTGATATCTTTCACATCTCTACTTGGAGATGCTGGGTATTGAACCTGGGACCTTCTGCGAGCCAAGCAGAAACTCTGCCACTGGGCCACGGCCCATCCTCAAACCATGGCCCTTTGGCTGTATCTCCTTGTCATTGGTACTGTTTTAAACTGCCAATTTGTTTCACTTCATCTCCTTCCCAACCAGGTGTGTGTGGGTGGTTACTAGCTAGTAGTCATTGACCATATATTCACTGAAATACATTCTATTACATTCTAAATACATTCACAAATAAATATAGTTAGGTACTGGCAAAGTAAAAGGTGAGCAGAAAAGAAACGGGAAAGAAAGGGTGTTTTTTTAATAATGGCTTCTGATTTTTTATGTGCCGGATGCTAAAATTAGAAAACAGTTGTGTCTTTGGTGGTGATAGACAAGGACGGGTTTGGAATCTCCATTTGATTTAGAGGAAAATAAAAATAGGTCACTAGTTTGCCCTTCGCTCATGTTTGGCGTCATTTAGACAGCCTGAGCTAAAGTAGGCCATTGATTTGTTTTTTGTTTGGTCCAGCTATAGCCTGGGGCCCCCACGTTTTCATTAGCTGTGTCCTATGGAATCTCTTGCCTACACTTACTGACTTCACAGAGGAGACTGGTGTTGCATTAAGCCTCCGTGTTGTGGATGTATCCACCAGTGCTAGCAAACATAGTGTATGTCTCCTTCACATGGAGCGTACATTCCCTTTGGGTTGGATTCTTGATTATGCACACATTTTCCCCTCTCCGGAGCTTGCTGCACATTCTGATCTGAGAATGTCCGCAGTTTCTGAAAACTCTCAAAGTGGGACTTTTCAGGGAAAGTGACGGGAAAGCAAAGGGAATCAACATGCATTTCCTTTCCTTTGTGTGTGTGTGTGTGCGGCTTTTCTCCCTCCTCCCAGCTTTCCCTGCTTGCACAAGATCAGTTCCTCCTGCACTAATTGAACAAGGAAGTGGGGGGCAAGCCAAATGGTAGACTGGATCAGCTGTGGATGCAACACATTTTCTAACTTGGCTTACAAAGAGAGGTTTGCTCCATCAAGCCACCAAAACTTTTGAATTGGCTGATTTGAAATCATGTGCCATGTCCAGAGGTGGGATCCAGCAGGTTCTCACCAGTTCCCAAGAGTGGGTTACTAATTATTTGTGTGTGCCGAGAGGGGGTTACTAATTGGGTCTGCTTTTCCGTTAGAAATTCCATTAGCTCAAAAAATCATAAAGTCCTGTTGTTTCCTATGTGGCTGGTTAAGCTAAAAGGTGAAAAGCGGGGATAATTCTCTCCCCTGTTGGGCTGTTTGAGAAAAAAAAACCCTATTTTAGAAATATATGGTAAAAGTTTCTTGTTTTAAGGAGAAAGTATCCCTTTTGATTTCCTAGAAACAAAATTAAGTATTTGAAAGTTATTAAGTATTTGACAGGCAGTCAATTAAGAGGAGAAGTAGTTGTTTCTGTTGGCAGTAGATGTGGTAGGACTTTAACGCTATAATGAGTTTAAATTATGGACAGAAGAGATACCAGCTGGAAATGCAAGGAACTTTTTTTTTTTACAGTGGGAGCTTTCACTACAGAAGGGAGCTAAGGATGCGAGCTCGGTTCCACAGCATCAGTGGGGGGCGATTGTTCAGGCTATCCATACAGCTTAACTTACTTAGCCCCCCTGGAACCCGAACTAAAGTGGGCGGGATCATCTTGGTGCCTGTTTGGCTCCTCCGATCGTGATTGGAGCTTGTGTTACCATGGGGAAGCGGGAGGTGTTCTCTTTTTTTTTTTACGAGTTTTTTACAGTTTACAGTTACATGCCCATATGCGACTCTCCTGTTCTGCCTTTCCACAAAAGAGGCTCCTGATTGGTTGAATGGATGAGGTGTCGTTTCAATGCATCCGCACTTCGAAGCTTCGAAGCGGTATCAACCTTGTTCCAGCAGAAAGGTGCAATTCATAACTGCGACAGGGATGTCACAGTTCTGAGGCGGGGGGGAACTGAGACAAAACAACGTTGAGCTCAGTTGCAGTGCGGATACACTGAGGTGAACCTAGATAGAAACCAGTACAACTCTGTCAGTGCGGAAAGCCCCAGTAAGAGTTTTTTACAGTAACAGAGAAATTATTAATGCCCCGTCCCCGGAATGCCCGGCCACGCCCCCATCATGCCCCGCCCAGCCCATTGGCGCTATGCCATTGTGTGAATCCCACCACCATGGGAACCTGTTACTAAAATTTTTGGATCCCACCACTGGCCATGTCATCTACTTTTCAGGAGGGAACCCACTGCCACGAGCAAATCTGACAAGCTTGGACCAGCCTGGGCCAACAAGTTACAATCAATTTACAGCTGTAAAAATGTCATTATTCACAGGGAAGAAAAATACAATAAGAGGAGATGTGACCGAGTTTATAAACTCATGGGAAGACAAATAGAGAGAAACTATCGTCCGAGAGAACTAAAAATACCTGGCTTGTATGAGATTTACAATTAGGAAAGGGTCTTTATGCAATGCATAATTTATGGACTTCATATGCCTTGGTCAGTGGTGGGATCCAAACATTTTAGTAACAGGTTCCCATGGTGGTGGGATTCAAACTGTGGCGTAGCGCCAATGGGGCTGGGCGGGGCACGATGGGGGCAAACTGTGGCGTAGTGCCAATGGGGCAGGGCTGTGGCAAAGACGCAGCTGCTGCACCAGTCCTTGGGCGGGAAATGAATGCACGCAGGCGCAGGCTGCCACGCACGCCGGTGCACCTCCTGCTAGGCTGCTTCAAGTTCCACGGGCTACTGCTGAGAGGAGGGGCGTAACTAAGGCCAAAATCACGTGGCAAAATCACCAATTAGTAATCCCCTCTCGGCACACACAAATAATTAGTAACCTACTCTCGGGAGCCTGTGAGAACCTGCTGGATCCCACCTCTGGCCTTGGTTTAGGATTAAACAGGATGAATGCAGATTTAAGATTTTAATCGCAGGTGTTGTTGGCTACACAGGTGTGAACTTGCCGGTCTGGACATCTTGAATAAGCATTTGGATCTGTAGTGGGACTGTTTGAAGTACTTTGGAGGGATTTGAGATGGAGACAGCGAGGAGCTCCCCCCTTGACCGGCCCCCCACTCTACGTTCGGGATGCTTTACTGAAAATGAGAATAACAGTGCTGGATTGTTGAAATTAATCCTGGAACGGACACCTAGATTGTCAGAATGCAGGATTTGGAGCTGAACAAGGGATGAATGTAAAGCCCAGGGAGGAATCAATCCACAGTCCCTTGCGGTGGCTTCCTTTTTTTGCACACCAGCTCACATAATTGAAAGCACCCCTCTGAGCAGCAGGCAGGCGGCAGGACTAGGCATCAACCACCGCAGCCTCCCAAACAGAGAGGGACACGGCAGAAGCAGCTACAAGCCAGGCGTCGGCCAGCCACAAACTTTTGCCAGGCAGAGAGACGGCTGCGACAGGCAAATGGGGAGGCTGAGCCTTGGCCGGGCAGCTGCTGCAGGGCCGCTTGCTTCCCTTCTCCTCGCTCTGCCTGTAGCAGCTGCCTTCCAGGACTCTATGAGGCTGGAGTCTCTTGAGGATTTCGACCTGGAGCTGAGCCAGAGAAACGAGTCCGCAGGGCACTCCCACTTCTTCTCCCTGGACTACCACCATGTCCAGGTGCCCTTTGAAATAACCTTGTGGATTATGCTGGCTTCTTTGGCTAAAATAGGTACGCTCCAATTTTTGGTGGTCCAGGCTTTGAGCAGGGAACGGTACTCCAGCAGATGGGGCGGTTTCTAAATGGTGGCTCGGGGCAATTCGCCTCCTTTTGACGCCGAGTCCACATTTGCTGCTTCGTTTGATTTCTTGTTTTATCCCGTGGGCACTGGCGTAATGCCCATTGGGCAAGGTGGGCAGCTGGCCAGGGCATCACCTTGTGGGGGGCATCAACTTGCTGGGTTCGTTTTTGAGTATTTTTAGTGGTTTTCAGTTTTTGGCCTGCAGGGGGCGCGGTTTTTAGGCTAGCGGCACCATAATTTCAGCATATCATCAGGAGACTGTCCTTATGCTACCCCTAAAGTTTGGTGAGGTTTGGTTCAGGGAGTCCAAAGTTATGGACTCCCAAAGGGGGTGCCCCTATCCCCCATTGTTTCCAATGGGAGCTAATAGGAGATGGGGGCTACAGTTTTGAGGGTCCATAACTTTGGCCCCCCCAACAAACATAAACTGCCTGAAACCTGAACATAAGGACAGTCTCAATGACTGAAACACTGAAATTACAGATGCTGATATGTCTAAAAATGCACCCCCTGCACGCACCAATGTCCTGGTGCAAAAAAAATTGGTTGTGGTGGAGTGGCCGCCCATGGGGGGGTGCATCCAACTCAGGTTTTACCCAGGGCTACAGTTTGCCTCGTTACGGCCCTGCCCGTGGGTTTACGGTTGTCATGGGCTTGGTTGTAGTTTCCAGACCTTGTTTGGAAGGTTGGAAGCCATAACTGCTGGGAGCATTTTTCACAGAGGGACGGGCCAGTATATTTTAAATAAACAAATTTGTGTAAGGTAGGTCTATAATAATCCCTATCATTATAATGGCCATTGTTATTTCTAAAACACTTGCAAAGGAAAGGGCTGTACAATAAATAAAAGCCACGATAGCCAAATGGAACTTCCATGGTCTGAGATACTCTACCACTAAATGCTGGGGACAATTCATGTCATGTTTCCATGCTTTCTAGAAGCATCTTTCTCTATTGGAGGGAGCTCAGTTGAATCTCTGGCCCACCAATTACTACATTGTCTCAGATTCAAGGAAATCAGATCCAAGTATGTGAATCTTACTCCTTTACATTTACCTGATCTCCCCGATTTAATTAGATTACACTACTTGTTGGACAACCCTGATCCTTCTCTCTGTATGATAGTGGCAGACTTTCTCCTGGAAATTACTAAACGCCAGTAGATTTCCTTCGACCTGTATTGTATATGCTTTTTAATTCGTTTTTATTATTGTTGTACTGTTGTCTATGCCAATAAAGGCTTGCTTCTTCTTCTATTGGAAGGAGAAAGCTGGATTGAGACGGATCTTTGGTCTGATCCAGAACACCCTTCTTATGTCCTTGTGGCGTTTCTGACTAGATGGCTAGGCTGCTCTAAAGCAAATATCCTGTTACACGAATAGCTGGATATCTTCTCTCCTCTCTTTAAATCAGTCAGGCTTAATTTGGGGAGCTGTTTTGAAAGCTAGGCTGTGTGCCTATATTATATGAAATATTATCAAAGGTAAACATATCACAGCATATCTTCTGATGCTAATTTAAATTATATGTGCGTTTTGGTAACAATACCATTATGGATCTATTGATTAGGATCGCCTAGTCAGGTCTGAGACATTCTGGAGATCTGAGGGCGCTGCCGGTTGAGGGGATGTTTGGGAAGTGATTTCACCCCAACTCTATGCTATACCATAGAGTTCGTCCTCTGAAGTTCTCCACTGTTCTCTGTAGTCTGGAGAGCAGTTGTTGTTCCTGAACTCCAAGCTCCACCCTGGAGTTGGCAACCCCAGATCCATGTGAGGAGGCTATCATCTAAAGAGCAGGCTATCATCTAAAAGAAATATTAACTGTTTATGCAGTGTATTTTGTTAAATGCTCACAGCATTTGACATGTGTTTTCTCCATAATTCTTGCCCAAAGCTGGCATGGCAGGTGGTTGGGGGTGCTAAGGGAAGGGTATGACATCTTAGAGATTTTGAAAATACTCTGTGATGGTTTACAACGGCAAACAGTGGTGTGGTTGTGAAAGGAGGCATTCTCCTTCCACTGCTGAGACAGTCAAATATCCTATGAATCTCAGGAAAGTGAAAAGAGATATGATTGTGGACTCAAAAGTCAAGATGATGTTTGTTTTTTTGAGTTAAAGATAACATAAGAAACTCTTAACTGTCCAACAACCAGTTCTAAATGCTTACTCGTTTTTAAGCAACGCCGGGCTCTCCATTCTCAATTTTGACCCAGCCAAGCTTTCTTTAGATATCAGTAGACTCTGTGTCCCACACTGCCATTTGCCAAGATGGATCTGTTCCCTGTTCAGATTTCTACCAGCTCAGGTTGAACAATATTTTAAGAAGCCATCTCAAGAAGTACAAATGAGGGACTAGGCGTCGGATAAGAGACGGATTGTGTAAAATTGGATAAAATTTAGAAATTGAGATACATTGAGCTATGAGACTTCTGTTCTGGGAATTAAGTTAGGGAGATACGTAAATGATAAAAGAATCTATATTGGTTGGTTTTGAGGTTAATAAAAAGTATAGTAGCATGGATAAGATCCACAGTGTGATCTGGGCAGAAGCATATCTAGAAAAATGCAGCCCGGTGCAAAATCTGAGTTTTCCACCCCATCCCCCGTATGGGTGGCCGCCGTCCCCCACCATGACGAAACAACATTTTTTTTGCACCAGGTCAGTATATGGACCGGGGGATATGGGGGAAGGTGGAGGGGTGTGGGGAGGTGATTCCCCCCCTTGTGACTAAATGGCCGCAACCTGGGGACATTTGACTCTATATGTTCCCCTGGATCTGGGTGGGAAGTCAAATATAGTGTAGTGTATATCTTTGTAATGTATGAAAATTAAGGTGACTGGTTCACTTATGCCTTTTCCCCTCTGTGTTAGTTTTGTTGTAGTTGTGAGACAAAAACCAATAAAAAGTTGTTGGTTTTTTTAAAAAAAGAAGTACAAACCAAAAAGGGGTACTGCCTTAACCAGAGGAAAGAAGAGATGGCCCCTGATAGAAAGGGAACACTCGGGTAGATACGATCAAGGGCTAGCATTGCCTTCTAATCTTTGAAGCTGCTGGTCCAGGAAGAAGTACACAGTGGACTCCAATCATGGCACTTAGAAGACATCTCTTCCCTTCCAGTGACATCAAATAGCCATGTCATGCCCATGAGACTGCAAAGATGTTTCTTATCCATTATTCAGATGCCCAAATTAGCTGTCCACCTCAGCCAGATGTACCAAGGGTGGGTCTCAGAAGGTTGCATTTTCCATTCATTTGAGGTATGAAGGATTAGCTTGTGTTTAAAAATGGAATCTTTTATCATTAATGAAGCTTTCTTGGATTATGAGCCTTTGAAATCTTGCTGGAAACAGGCAATCAGTAGAGAGGTTTTTTTAAAGACACTACAAATTCTCAGCCCTTGAAAAGATGATGCTGAGGTGGTCGTATTGCCTTCGAGGTATTTAATGAGCAGCTATGAAAATGTCAATCCTGGTAGCTTTTCAGACACATAGGTCTGGATCCAAAGATCTCAAGGGTGCACAGATGGGGGTGCCAGTCAGCCCTTCTGTCTTTACTATCCACCTGAGACATAGAGATTTAGCAAATGAATCCTAGAATAGAATCTTAGAGTTGGAAGAGACCGCAAGGGGCCATCCAGTCCAACCCTCTGCCATGCAGGAACACACAATCAACACACCCTTGATAGATAGCCTTCCAGCCTCTGTTTGGAAACCACCAAAGAAGGAGACTCCACCACTCTCCGAGGTCATGTATTCCCCTGTTGGAACAGCCCTTACCACCAGTCAAGATGATGTTTGGGATCCCACATTCTGGTCAGGAGACATGGCAGGATCAAACCAGAATTGTGTAGAACATGATGTTATGTTCTGATAATTGTGTTGACTTTTGGGCCTTGGCAGGTTTCCATCTGTTTGAAAAACTCCCCTCGGTGGTACCTGAAAGCTGCTTATTGATCTTTGTGGGCCTCATCATGGGGGGTATCATCTATGGTCTAAACGACAAGTCCCCTCCAGTCATGGACAGTGATATCTTCTTCCTCTACCTGCTGCCCCCCATTGTCCTGGATGCGGGTTATTTCATGCCCAGTCGCCCTTTCTTTGAGAACATTGGGACGATCCTCTTGTACGCTGTGGTGGGGACCATATGGAATGTCTTCGGGATTGGCTTCTCGCTGTATGGGATATGCCAAGTGGAAACCTTCCAGCTGCGTGATATATCGTTGCTCCACAATCTGTGGTTTAGTAGCTTGATCGCTGCTGTGGACCCCGTTGCCGTGCTGTCGGTGTTTGAAGAGATACACGTCAACGAAAAGCTCCACATTCTGGTTTTTGGAGAATCCCTCCTCAATGATGCCGTAACAGTTGTAAGTACAACTTGAAAGCTTGGTCTTAGGATGCGTCCTGGAAGAGAGCGTCCTTTCCTAACCCTTACAGCTGCCAGACTTTTGATTTCTGCTTATTTATCCTCGCCTTTCTACCAAGAGACTTAAATATTTAGTCTCTACTTTTCTTCCTAAGGCGAACACATGGCTTGTTACAAAACCACGACACTATTACAAAGCCACTGGCTACAGAGAAATACAGTTCAAACAATACCCCCTCCCATAACTTGGACTATATCTTAGACCAGTGGTGGCAAACCTATGGCACTCCAGATGTTCATGGACTACAATTCCCATCAGCCCCTGCCAGCATGACCAATTGGGAATCATATCTTATTTCCAAACTACAGATATCACAATCATATTCACAATAACCTTTATTGGCATAAAGTATAAGAATGTGGTTATTCACTGTGTTAAGTTTAAAAGAGATCATATATGCCATCTATGGGTTTTACATTCCCTTGTGATAGTTCATTTATAGAAGATATAAAATGGATTAATCGGCTTTAACCATTCAATTATAATATATATTTATAAAACAACTACAATACAACTATGTTTAAAATCCGAAATCAGCTTGTATCTGACTCTTCCCTATTCACTGCTGTTTAGCAAAAGATATGACCATTCCCCATGGTCTATAGATAGTATTTACTAACAAAACTACAGGATAAATGAATTTCCATCATATGAGAATAAATAACAGTAAGCATCTTGCATACGCACTTTATAACAAACACAATTTATAATAAACCAGGAGCGCCAATGATGAAATATCTAACACCTTTTAAAATAGGTCATATTAGCATAATAACTGGTTTCGTTCCAATTTGCATTCAGTATCTTTTGGCAGAAATAGATTATATTGTTCTTGATTTTCGGTACAAAAAGTTTCATCAATAATGTTACATATCTCTTAGAGACATAACCTTCAGGAGCAGCAGTGGCGTAGGAGGTTAAGAGCTCGTATATCTAATCTGGAGGAACCGGGTTTGATTCTCCGCTCTGCCGCCTGAGCTGTGAAGGCTTATCTGGGGAATTCAGATTAGCCGGTACACTCCCACACATGCCAGCTGGGTGACCTTGGGCTAGTCACAGCTTCTCGGAGCTCTCTCAGCCCCACCCACCTCACAGGGTGTTTGTTGTGAGGGGGGAAGGGCAAGCAGATTGTCAGCCCCTTTGAGTCTCCTGCAGGAGAGAAAGGGGGGATATAAATCCAAACTCTTCTTCTTCTTCTTCTTCTTCTTCTTCTTCTTCTTCTTCTTCTTCTTCTTCTTCTTCTTCTTCTTCTTCTTCTTCTTCTTCTTCTTCTTCAACTACAGATAAAAGGTCTCCTGGAGGAAACAACAGCTTGGAGGGTGGAGTCTATGGTATTATATCTGTGCCCCCAGATGCCACCTTCCCTTGGCTCCACCCCAAATTTCCAGGAATTTATCAATCTGGAACTGGCAAATGACTTCATTTAGAGTCGACCAATCTGGGTTGGGAAAATCCTGGAGATACAGAAGAAGAAGAGTTTGGATCTATACCCTGTTTTTCTCAGCTTACAAACCTCTTCCCTTCCTCTCCCCACCTGTGAGGCAGGTGGGGCTGAGATAGTTTGAAGAGAACTGCGGCTGGTCCAAGGTTACCCAACAGGCTTTATGGGGAAGAGTGGGGAATCAACACTGGTTCATCGGATTAAAGTCCGCTGCTCATGCGGAGGTGTGGGGAATTAAACCCAGTTCTCCAGATTAGAGTCCCCTGCTCTTAACCACTACACCCGTGGTGAACAACCTTTGGCACTCCAGATGTTATGGACTACAATTCCCATCAGCCCCTGTTATGAACTACAATTCCCATCAGCCCCTCCCTCCCCTCCCTTGCATGCCACCCCTCCCTCTCTCCCCTCCCTCACTTCTCTTCCTTTGCATGCCTCCCCCTCCGACCCTTCCCTCTCCCTCCCTCTCTTCCCTTGCATGCCACCCCTCCCCCTCCCTCCCTTCCTCTCCCTCTGTTAGGGTGGGTGGGCCATATCCAGATGCTGGGCCCCCTCCCTCCCCTCCCTTGCATGCCACCCCTCACTATCTCTCCTCCCTGGAGATGAGCTGTGCTCCAGGGATCCCCAGATCCTACTCAGAGGCTGGTATCCCTAACATTCTAAGGGTGACAATTACACAAAGCCAGCTTGTAGTCCATAACAGAGGAATTGTAGTCCATAACAGGGGCTGATGGGAATTGTAGTCCATAACATCTGGAGTGCTGATGGGAATTGTAGGGGCTGATGGGCAGGGGCTGATGGGAATTGTAGCCCATAACATCTGGAGTGCCAAAGGTTGGCCACCATTGCACTACACCACACTGCCTTTCAGAAGTGGAACCTGAAGAGGGCAGGGTTTGGGAAAGGAGAGGACCTCAGAGTCCACCACCCAAAGCAGCCATTTTCTCCAGAGGAACAGATCTCTGTCATCTGGACATCCGTTTGAATTTCAGGAGATCCCCAGACCCTACCTGGAGATTGGCAACCCGAGCTTCTTTCCTGGCTTGAAACCATTTCCCTTCCTGTTTGCTTTCCAGGTCTTGTACAAGCTGTTTCGCTCGTATGCTGAAATGCCGTCGATCAAAATGGCGGACGTGTTTGCAGGAATCGGGAAATTTTTCGTAGTTGGGATCGGGGGCGTCTTGGTTGGCCTCCTCTTCGGCACGATAGCTGCCTTCACCACTCGCTTCACCAAGAACATCCGCGTGATTGAGCCCCTTTTTGTCTTCCTCTACAGCTACCTATCTTACCTCACGGCTGAAATGTTCCACCTCTCGGGTATTGTGGCGTAAGTAACTTACTACAAGCAGTGGCGTAGGAGGTTAAGAGCTCGTGTATCTAATCTGGAGAAACCGGGTTTGATTCCCCGCTCTGCCGCCTGAGCTGTGGAGGCTTATCTGGGGAATTCAGATTAGCCTGTACACTCCCACACACGCCAGCTGGGTGACCTTGGGCTAGTCACAGCTTCTTGGAGCTCTCTCAGCCCCACCTACCCTCACAGGGTGTTTGTTGTGAGGGGGGAAGGGCAAGGAGATTGTAAGCCCCTTTGAGTCTCCTGCAGGAGAGAAAGGGGGGATATAAATCCAAACTCTTCTTCTTTTTCTTCTTAATGTGCAACAGAACTGGGCCTAAGCCACAAGGGCTGAGAAGGCATCTGCACTGTGCTTAAGATCACGAGGGAAGCAAATGGGAAGTATAAAAGCTTTGGAAAATTATCCCAGATACAAAACCCCCCCACATTCCTTACATTTGTATAATTAGGCAGAAATGAGGACATACATTGGTTCAAAGACAATCAATCTCACATGATATTCTCTGAGGCTCAGAAAGACAAAGAAATGGAATGTAGAGCGGTGAGACTTTTGCCTTTCCTAAGCTTGCTCATTTTCAGTTGTGAGCTGCTAAAGCCCAGCTGGTCTGTGAGGGCCAAAGATTTGTGAACCATCTTGGCGTGTTGTTTAAACAGGACCTGCAATGCATATCTGGTGATTTCAGTCTGTGTCTACATGCTTAATGTGCACGAATTTCATACCCCTTTGTTGCCCGCCCTTGGTGCAGTGGGGAGAGGGGAAGCAGGGGTCGGAACAGTGTCCTGCAATATCATGATGTCATTTCTAGCTCTGTAACTGGAAATTATGTCACCAGATTGTGAGATGCTCTAGGATCCCATGAAACTCTATGGCAGGGGTCCCCAACGTGGTGACCGTGGTGCCCACCATCACTTTTCCTGGTGCCCGTGAAGCGTTTTTAGAAAGTAGGCAAGACCAGGTACCTAACAGGACTTGTATTTAGCCACTGGAGATCTGATTGCGTGTTCAGTTTTTCAAAAAATCACTTCAACAGTTTTTGCCACCAGAGCACAAGGATTTTCTTTGGGTGACTGAAAGTAAGCTGTGTGTAAACAAGAAAATATTTTTGACGATGTGTTCATTTTAAAAGGTGCCCTGTTAAGCAGGACATCTTCCTGAAAGGTTGAAGGGTTACTATGCGATTTATGCATATGCTCACTCCCTGACATTCTGTGCTTGGCTCCACCTCCTCCGGCAGCCATTTTGTTGTTAGCTGTGCTTCCTTTGCAATGGCCATTTTATGATTATGCCCACCAGCCTGGGTCAGAATTCCAAAGCCACCAACAGGCTCAAATAGGTTGGAGACCCAATTGCTATGCATTCACCATAGAGTTTCAAGAAAATCCTAGAGCAGGGGTGTCCAAATATGCCCCACCAGATGTTCATGGACTATGATTCAGGGGCTGATGGGAATCAAAGTCCATGGACATCTGGAGGAGCAGAGTTGGACACCCCTGTCCTAGAGCATTCTACAATGCTGTGACAGTAACTTCACTTAGACTACCTGGCCCAAAAGGACATCACAACATTATGGTGTGCCTTGAACCATTTTCAAAGGCACAATTACACAAGTGGAGGGTTAGTTGTGGAACTCTAGTGTCTTAAAACCTGATCCTTAGACAACAAAATCAAAATCCTGAATAAATGTCTAATTCTAATATGCTCAGATTTGATGCTCACATAGTCATAACTGAGCCTAAATGTAATTCTGCTCAACGTCTTCCTTATTTTTTTCTTTTGCAGAATTATTGCTTGTGCAATGGGCATGAAGCGTTACGTGGAGGCCAACATCTCTCTGAAGTCCCACACAACGATAAAATACTTCATGAAAATGTGGAGTAGCGTCAGCGATACCCTCATCTTTATCTTCCTTGGCGTCTCCACCATTGGCGACAACCACGAATGGAGCTGGCCGTACATTTGTTTCACCATCATTTTCTGCCTTCTTTGGAGAGCGCTAGGTATTGAGAACTGGGGAAAATCTTCTTTGGGTGATGCACAAAGAAAGAAAGAAAGAAAGAAAGAAAGAAAGAAAGAAAGAAAGAAAGAAAGAAAGAAAGAAAGAAAGAAAGAAAGAAAGAAAGAAAGAAAGAAAAGAGGCCACCTTCCAAGTTGAAGGGCTGGCACATCCGCATAATGCAGATTCCAATTATGTCAATATTTTTGTGCCTTGTAGAAACACTGTTTTCCACAGTGAAATGCATTACCCTAACAGTTTTGCACATTCATAGAATGAATTGTTGATCAGTTTGCATTTGGGTCATATGGAAGTACACCCAGTTTGCCTGATATATCAGCAGCATCCTTTCTTGGGGAACAAAGATTTATGGCTAGAGCTATCTCTAGGGCCCCTTCTGCACATGCAAAATAATGCGTTTTCAAACCACTTTCACAACTGTTTGCAAGTGGATTTTGCCATTCCGCACAGCTTCAAAAAGCACTGAAAGCAGTTTGAAAGCGCATTATTTGCATGTCTGGAATGAACCTAGGTCTCTTTATCTGTGGTGGATTCCGCACAGCACAAATAGAATGTCTTCAGGACATTTTAGATGTAGTGTTTTGGGGAAGAACTTCGCACAGGTCTCTTCCCCAAAACGGCTCAGGTCCATCATATTTCTCTTAAGCTGGGTTTGACAGAAATCACTAAACCAGCAATTTTTTTTGCAAAATCCCCAGTTGAAGGCCCTCTCATGCAAACACAACAGGTAGGAGACCCTTTATTTTCCCAGATGTCAGCCTTTCACTTGAGCTTCCGTTGCCATCGGCCATTTCAAGGAGAATCTGCTTGCCCGCCAGTTTGTTCAGTTTGCCCGGCACATCGTAGGGTGATCCTCAGGTCGAATCTCCACTTGAAATTTGCATGCAGATCCAAACCTGTTCATTGTGAAACCGTGTCCTCTTCATCGGAGTTTCTCCTTCCCCACCGTAGCAAGCACACAGCAGACACACCCGGTTGCAGAACTCTTAGCAATCCCCACTACCAAGCAAGCTCGCTTCGTCGGTCTCCCCTGATTGGTTGGTGTGCCTTGATGGGGTGGGACCTTTTCCCACTGCGGAAACATACATTGTAGGGGCGTGATAAAAAAAACCAACATGTAACAGTGTAATGTTTAACTGTTTAACTGTGCAAACAGTTAATCATTACCTGTGTAAACCATTAATGATTCGAAGTTACACGTTTGTTTAACGTTTGCATCCCCTTCTGCTGGATGAATCACAAAAGCGGAAATGAAACAAAGGAAAGGCTGCGCGCGCATCGCAGCGCTGATTGGTTGCCCGAATTCCATCAGGGTATCAACCCCCATCCCTCCCCTCGGATCAGCTCTGAACCATGCTAATGGGGTCTATGCCACTTGCAACCAGGTCTTGCCAGAATGCAGATTAACGGGGAGAACGAGCGCCAGAAACAGAATCTGCCACGCAAGCAGTGGGGAGGTCGTCCCTCAAACCTGGTTAGTTTGTGTTCTGAAACCTGGCTAAGACAGTAGTGGGGATTCGACCTCAGAGCGCCCGCCATTTCTCAAGTGCCCCAAGCACGTTTTCTCCCATTGGCAGCGAGTATGACCGCCATGTCACTCACAGATCCACAGCAACACATTTGTTATTGCCTGGCGATTGTAGGAAAGTCCCTTGTTCTCTCTTTAACTTTTGTGAGTTGAACAAGCAAAGCTATGCAAGTGCAGCCAATCAGATTGTGGGACAATTGGCATGGCTGCCGGTGTTCATTTCTGTCTGCCTTTGCAGGTATGCATGCATCGTAAAAGAAAAATTTCAAAAGAGAAGTATTTTCATGCAAAGGTGCACAAACAATTCTAATTGTTTTCAGGGGCTCAGATTGCTTCCCGAACACTTAAACAGCACACGTGTGAATGGGAAAAAGGAAAATGGGTTCATTTGTAACAACTGCAACTTGTTATAAATACACTGTGCGGAATCCACCTGTGTTAACACGAGTTAATACGCGGGCTGCTACTGAGTGCTCAGAAATGACAGAGTTTGAGACAGAATTTGAGACAGAGTTATTTGTCGAACGTACTCCCCCTTGAGGGTCACCTGACATCTCCCTCTCTTTTTATGACTTCAGGTTAAAACAGTCTCATTTACCCAGGATTTTAATCAAAGCATTATCTCATCTGTTTCACGAGGGCAAACAGAGCCCTAGGTTAGGGTTTTGCTATGGTGTGATTACAATAAATAATAAATGAAATATGCCTATATAGGAGAGCATTCCAGGGTGGGGGTTATTTTGTCTGTAAACCTTCCGATTTAATTTCCCTTCATTCCCCGTGAATTGCCATCCCTCTTCATGGCTACCAATCTTGATCCTCCTTGATCTCAGATTGCAAATGCCTTAGCAGACCAGGTGCTCAGGAGCAGCAGCAGCAGCAGAAGGCCCTTGCTTTCACATCCTGCACGTGAGCTCCCAAAGGCACCTGGTGGGCCACTGCGAGTAGCAGAGTGCTGGACTAGATGGACTCTGGTCTGATCCAGCAGGCTAGTTCTTATATTCTTATGTTCATGTCTTTCAGGAGTTCTTGTGCTGACTTTCATCATCAACAGATCACACATCAATACTGTGACCTCGAAGGACCAGTTCATCATTGCCTATGGCGGACTGAGAGGGGCCATCTGCTTCTCTCTGGTTTTCCTGCTCCCAAACTTGCCGAGAAAGAAACTCTTTATTGCAGCCACAACAGTGGTCATCCTCTTCACAGTTTTCATACAGGTAAAACCAGGTGATCATTGTTTTCCTCCTTTGGGTAGAAGCTTTGTTTTCCATTTAAATGGGTGGTAACCAGCCCTCTTTTTTACTCAATCTCAAGAGAGAGTTCAGAGAGAATTGTGACTAGCTCAAGGTCAGCCAGCAGGCTTCATGTGTCGGAGTGGGGAAACAAATCCAGTTCACCTGATAAGAGTCCACTGCTCATGGGGAGGAGTGGAGAATCAAACCCTGTTCTCCAAATTAGAGCCCACCGCTCTTAATCCCTACACATGCTGGCATCTTGCATTAGTAGAACATTTAATCTGGATTCAACCCTTGATCTGGGATGTGACAGCAGGAGTGGGCTGTCCCATCAGCTCCTCCTATACCTGCCAATGCTACGGGGCTACTGGCCACAGGGTTGCCAGACCCATGGTCAGGGCACGGGATCCTCTGCCTCCAGCTTGCTTTCCATTAGGTCCAAAAATCATAAAGTCCTGTTGTTTCCTATGTGGCTGGTTAGCGAAGATAGAAAACGGGATAATTCTCCCTGTTGGGCTGTTTTAAAAACATGTTTTAGAAATATGGTAAAGTTCCTTGTTTAAGGAAAGTATCCTTCCTTTGATTTCTAGACACAAAATTAAGTATTTGAAAGTGTTAAGTATTTGACAGGCAGTCAATTAGAGGAGAAGTAGTTGTTTCTGTTGGCAGTAGACGGTAGGACTTGCTATAATGAGTTTCTAAATGCTGGTATGAACAGAAAGTGTTATTTTCCAGCTGGAAATTAGGAACTTTTTTTTACAGTAAGAGTTTTTTACAGTAACAGAGAAATTATTAATGCCCTGCCCCCGGAATGCCCGGCCACGCCCCCGTCGTGCCCCGCCCAGCCCCATTGGTAGCGCTGCATGCTGTTTTTGAATCCCACCACCATGGGAACCTGTTACTAAAATGTTTGGATCCCACCACTGGGGGGGATCCCTCCTGTGTCAGTAGCCACATTAAAGGTGAAGTGGAGGAAAAAGGTGGAGCAAAAAGGTGGGGGGGAGGGAAGGGGAGCTCAGCACGTCTGGAGGGTCACAAATGAAGAAGCAATACTCAAAGGGTGCTAAAGAAAATGTTTCTAGGTGGTTTCATTAGGTTCCTAAATACGTCGTCTCAGTTTGAAAGCTGGGCTTTCTGTGTCTTTGTTTTGCTCGCCACCTATGGAAATGTTGGTCCTGGGTTGCCGGAAATAGACTGCAGGTTGCTGGGGGTGATGATCATATTTGTGGCTTGCAGGGTGGGGTTTAAAGGAAGGAGGCACCAAGCAAGATGTTTCTTGGCGTTTGTGCGCCATCTGGTGGTTAAAATGAACCAAGCAAGTGATAGCCATGAGATTCCATACACTTCTGCATGAGAGGGTGGTTTACAGCCTGATTTTCTCCCCAGTGGGACCCCAAAGTGGCTCACAACATTGGCCCTTTCCCCACTTACCCTTGTCGGAGGGTTACTGCGTGGGGTCATCAAAAGGCGCCATTTGAAAAGGCGCCAGGAATTACGCGCACTGAGGGGGCGCGAGAGAGGCAGCGCCGGGGCGGCTGCGTTCTCGCCGCCCCTGAAGTGGGGAGTGCAGCTGGACCCCGCGCTACTTTAGGAGAGTAGCGCGGGGCTTAAGGTAAGTGGGGAAAGGGCCATTGTTCTCTCCATCTTCCGTTTTATCCTCATCACAACTCTGCTGGGGTAGGTTACATTGAATGTTTGTGACTGGTCCGAGGTCACCCTGCAAGCTTCCAGGGGAGAGCACGGATTTCATTCTGGGTCTCCCAGATTTAAATCACAGCTTGGTGAAGGCCTTGGTGCACAATCTGTGCTTGGAAGTTGCCAGAGAGAATATTCTCCTCCCCAATAATAGTGAAGATCCAGGATCCCCAATGAGGCACCCAAGGGTGCATTGGCACCTGCTGATACTTTTCCTGGCATCCGCCAGGTGTTTTCAGAAAGTGGTCAGGGCCAGGTAGGGCTTTTGCCCAGCAAGGCTTCTGATTGGCTACTGGAGATATTTTTGGCTGTGCAGATTTTTTAAAAAAATGTTACTTTGGCAGCAGCTGCCACCACAGTGCAAGGGTCTTCTCTGTGTGACTAAAGTTCAGCTGTGATGGTCATTTTGTGGCTAGCTCTGCCTTGTGCAGCTGCCATTTTGTGGCAGCCATTTTGTTGCTGCACCCACCATGCTGTGTGCAGAATTCCAGATGTGCCCACGGGCTCAAAAAACCCCAGGATCTCCTGCTGTAGATATTCAACCAAGCCTCCAGGCATGGCCATTTCTGCCCTAAACCTACATTGGGAATCTACAGGTCATAGGTGTCAAACTTGCGGCCCTCCAGATGTTATGGACTACAGTTCCCATCATCCTCTGCCAGCTGGCAGGGGATGATGGGAACTGTGGTCCATAACATCTGGAGGGCTGCAAGTTTGACTCCTGTGCTATAGGTGAATTAACCATGACCTTTACCAATGAGTAGTTCCAATGCTTTTGGAGAAGCTGTTATACCCACATGAGTGGGAGTAGCACTTTTCCTATCAGAGGCAGGAACATGTGTATTCCTCACTGTTTTGGACTAAGACAGGAGGGCTCTGGGTTCAAATCCCCACTCACTTATGAAATTCTCCGGTTGACCCAAAGCCACTCAGCTTAACCTGACTCAGAGTGGTTGAAACAATATGGATTTGAAGGGGAAAGCTATTCATGCTTCTCTGAGCTTCTTGGTCAATATCAGGATGGAATCCTGCCTTATGAGGTTGGTCAATATCAAGCTGGACCCTTGGTCATGTTTCTAGATCCTGCCTTATGAGGTCGGCCAATATCAAGCTGGGTCCTTGGTCATGTTTCTAGATCCTGCCTTATGAGGTTGGTCAATATCAAGCTGGACCCTTGGTCATGTTTCTAGATCCTGCCTTATGAGGTCGGCCAATATCAAGCTGGGTCCTTGGTCATGTTTCTAGATCCTGCCTTATGAGGTTGGTCAATATCAAGCTGGACCCCTGGTCATGTTTCTAGATCCTGCCTTATGAGGTTGGTCAATATCAAGCTGGACCCTTGGTCATGTTTCTAGATCCTGCCTTATGAGGTTGGTCAGTATCAAGCTGGACCCTTGGTCATGTTTCTAGATCCTGCCTTATGAGGTTGTGGCAATGACATATTTTATTGTATAGGACCCTTTCCAGAGCTGAGAGATCTTGTCATGCTTATTTGTGCATGGAGGACTGAGGACTATAAGGGGATCCAGGTGGGTCTGCTCTTGAAGATTCCAGAGCTAAACTCCAGATGAGTCTGGGGAGATGGAAATATATCCAGCCAGTTTTGCAACCACTGTCATCATTTTCCGGGAGCTCCTGGGTCCTGTCCAAAATGCCAACATCTTTCTGAAATGCCTGCGTCCAACTCAGCCTCAGAAGTATCTCTTTGAGCTTCTCGAGGAAGGAATAACAATCTGATACATGAAACGGAGAAGGAATATTAAAAAATGGCTGCTTCACAGTGATTTTTAGGTCTTTCCCCTTCTTTTGACAATCCAGGTCAAATAGTTCTATTTTAAAATCTTCTGCTTCTGCACTGACCTGCTTGTTAGTTAGTCAGCATATTTACAGTCAGAGACCAGCCTGAAATTAAAATATATATACATATATTTATATATAGAAAAGCACATCGCAGCCGAAAAATATTGCTTAATTAATTCCAATCATACCATTAAAAACAACTTCTATTATTATATGAATCATGTCAGCTTGTCTTGTTTGATTCTCCTCAGTTTTGGTGTTTTGATTTCTGTTGATCTTGGCAATTTTCTTGAATGGCCAAAAATGCAAGATACAAAGTAGTTCACCTTGCAATTAGTTTGCCTTTTGAGTGAAACGCGTCCATTCTTTGCAGCTTATTTTCTTTCATTTTTCTCTTGCGCCACAGGGAATTACGATTCGTCCTCTTGTTGACTTGTTAGCTGTCACCAGAAAACAAGAAAGTGCCCCCACCGTGGGAGAGCAGATTCATATCCGTGTAAGTGCTCCTATACTGAAGAAACATCGAAAGATGGCCTGTAAATATTAGAAGTGTAAAATTCTAGATGACCTCTTTGGAACTGGTGTAGAAGAAACTTCTTTTGCTGGCCCCCAGATATTGATCTATACATCTAGGGGCATCCCTTTGATGGTACAAAATTACATCGTACAAAATTAAAGAGTTTGAATCCTGAAGGGTAAATGTGCCACTTAAGGGCAAGAATACAATTTTTAATGCATTGCCACTTCAAATACTCTGTGCAGATGAAACAATGCATCCGTTTATAGCAAAATCTTTTCTCTCTGTTTAGTTTTTGGATCATTTGTTGGCTGGCATAGAAGATATATCAGGACACTGGGGACAGTATTACTGGAAAGATAAGTAAGGATTTGCCAAAAATACAATTCTCTACATGTGTAGAAGGAAGGGAAGATGACACCCGGGAGACGGATTTCTGTTTCTCACCAGGGACATCTTGGTACCATTCATCTTTGTGTCATAAAGCAGATAACCACGGCGTTCCAAAATCTCTCCCCCACCCTTTTCCTTCCTTTTTTGTTAATCACAAAAGGGAAGGACCAGATTGTTTGGGAGCTAAATTAAAGAAGATTGTCACCATTCATAAGTGAAGGAAGCCCTCAGATGTGTAGACTGCATTGTTTGTAGTGGTCCCTTCATGAACATCTACTGTTGCCTTACACAAGATCAATGAACCTACTTTCCTCGGGTTGTCTGTTCAGACTAGCGATGGCTGGGCTCCAGGTTCTCAGATGGAAAAGTTTTCCTCAGCGCCCAATAACTTGAAATCCCTCATGCCAGCTGGGTGACCTTGGGCTAGTCACAGTTCTTCTGAGCTCTCTCTCAGCCCCACCTACCTCATAGGGTGTTTGTTGTGAGGGGGGCAGGGAAAGGAATTTGTAAGCCCCTTTGAATCTCCTATAGGAGAGAAAGGGGGGATATAAATCCAACTCTTCTTCTTCTTCTTAATGACAACGCCAGGGATCGAACCTGGGGCCTTTGGCTTTCAGACCAGGTGTTCTTCTACCTTCTTCATTTGAGGCAGTTGTTCTACAGCTGAGGCACAGCTCAGTCACTTTGAACCAGAAGGAAAGGGAGGATATAAATGTTCCAAAAGATAAATAAAACTAAAATCTCTTAAAGCAGTCTTATACCCAGTGAGTCTAGGGTAAGGTGACCAGATGGTCACCTTCAAGAACCGGGATGGGCGGGCGGCTCCCCCCGTAGCACACACACACACTTGCGCAGCCACACACACACGCACACACACATGGAGCGCACACTCGTGCGCGCACACGGAACCACACACACACTTGCGCAGCCACACACACTCGCACACACACATGGAGCGCACACTTGCTGGCATACCTTGTTAGCCACACACTCGCGCACACACACACACACCTGAGCCACACACACTCGCTATCACCTATCACACGGAGACTGCCTTTTGCTGGCTACAGAGCTACCGTTTATCAATCACCAGAGGCGGGAAGCGGCGGCGCCTCAGAACTTTCAACTCTTGACGCGATACGCATCTGCAGCCATGGGGCGCTGCAATTTCAGCACTTTTGGAAGGCGCTGCCGTTTCTCACCCTGGTGACAGGGCGGAAGCGGCAGCGGCGCAGAAGCAAGTGGAAATGCTCCTGCGGCTGCGCTGGAAACTACGCGCGACTGCCTTGCGCCCCAGAAGGCAGTGCGGCAGCCTTCCAGAACCCGGGACATTGGGGAAAACCCGCGGGACATGGGACAAGTTCTTTCAAGCTGTGAATGTCCTGCACATGGACGGATGGTCCCAGCTTGAAGTCTGAGAGATACTTCCAGGCACACGCATGAGCAATGTGTTTTCAAACCACTTTCAGAACTGTTTGCAAGTAGATTTTGCTATTCCACACAGCTTCAAAGAGCACTGAAAGCAGTTTGAAAGTGCATTATTCTGCATGTGCGGAATGAGCCCAGTATTGTGTAATCTAACTGGGAGTCACTTTCCATCTTCTCAGGCAAAGAGGCTTTTTCTGAACACCTGCTATCTGAGACCCTTTCACTGTTGACGGCAGGGATCAAATGCCTTTTGCACCTATAAAAAGAAGGTTTTTCCTTCAGAGCTGAAGTCCCTCCTTGTAGCAAGGATCAAAATAATGGATCAAGAAAGAGGTCGTTTTTAAAAGTCTACTAAGCTTCTTTCTCAGACCGAAAACTGGATGGCTAATGTTGATGAGTTTCTATCATGCTGTAATTATACAGCAATTTTTTTCCCTGTAACTAAACATGTCATTCAGGTATCTAACTCCATTTAAGGGGCAATATTCAAATTTATGAAAAAAAAAACCTTTTTTTTGGACGCTCAAATACCAAGGCTGCAATCCTATGTATTTTGGCAGAAGCCCCAATGGAAACTTACACAGGGTTAGGGTGTGCACGTACACTTGAAAACTCATGTTACCTTGCCACTCCCATTTAAATAAGAGAAATTATTTCCCTCACCAATTAGCTGTCGAGATAAGAGTGGTCAACGCAGTGTCCCATGATATTTGGCGTGTCCTGTACAATGTGGGAGGCAAGATCTATGGGACGGATTCATCCTTTGGTTTCAGAATCCTGTTCTAGGATCCTGCAGAAATATGGTTGTTCGTCCCAATGAACTTTTTCCGCCCCCCCCCCCAATAATTTTTATTAGCTTTAAATTTATACAATACTAGCGGAGACCCGACCCACTTGGCGTTGCTAATAACAGTGTCCTTCTCATAAGGAGTCCTTAACCACACAGATGTGCATACAGGTTCAATGATCATAGCTTGCAAACTTTAGGGTAGTCAAATGGAATCCTTTTTTCCCTTTTCAGTTCACATTGTTATATCGTTGATGTGTAGTAGTCTCATGTAAGGGGGAAGGGTGTGCAGACAGAGTGTAGTGTTCCTGTAGGTTTAGGGTTGCAGTGCTTGTGGGTGAATAACATTTCTTGCTTCTCTGTTGCGGGTGTAGATGTAGAGGTGTTCTGGGGTGGATACTCTCTGGAGCGTACAGCGATATGGTTAGCCCATGAGAAGCATTGGTGTAGATCAACCACCGCACCACTGTAGAGATTATGCTTTGTTGATGGTGATAGCGAATGCTAGCGGATGGGGAACTGTAGTCTCCTTAAATTGGAATGGCATATCTGTTGTATCATGTGGGTATGCGAGGGGATAGCATCCCTCTCACCTTTGAAAGGGCTTACTAATGTCCAATATTGTGGCCTCAATTATGTTGGGCATTAGAGTTTTGACGGCAAGTCATTATTACCCATTACAGAGTTTGGCTGATTGATGTTACGGTAACCTTGTGATAACTGGAAGTAATTTTAATTGTAAGATGTGTGGTGGCATTCCTGGCAGATCGAGGGAGTTCAGAAACTCTGTTGGGTACTTAACTGCTTCATCTGCTTCTACAACAGTGTCGATGGACTTGTATGTTACTGTGTCGTAGTCAATGGTGGATAGGATTAGAGTGTTGAGGTCTTGGACATCTTTGTTCTTGGGGGCAAGAATAGCTCGCTCACTCAGCCAATCATGGCTCTTGTAGTTATGTGTAATGTTGGGGAAAATGTTTTGTATCAAAGCATATCTGGATGGTACTGTGTTGCAAAAGTTGTGAGGCAGTGGGATGCGTCCTGAGGCTGGATTCAGAGGCAGCGTGCCATTTCCGATGTCCAGCAGTTGGCTAGAGAAGATCTCAGCACTGTGGTGGTTCTGTTGGTGGACACGCATATTAATTGTTAAATGCACTGTTGTGACGTGCTGCCACAAAGGGGAGTATTTCCAGGCAAGCATTTAATTTCATCTGCTGGTGTTGATCGGGGAAGTACAGGAAGTGTTTGTCTGAAGTCTCCTGCAAGCAGGAGGACTGCATTTCCAAATGGCCTGTTGTCTGTACGCAAGTCTTGTAGTGTGCGATCTAGGGCTTCAAGTGATTTCTTGTGGGCCATTGTGCATTCGTCCCAAACGATCAGTTTGCATTTCTGCAGGACCTTTCCCATGCCAGAGCCTTTGGAGATGTTGCAAGTTGGAGTGTCATTCCATTGCATGTTTAGTGGGAGTTTCAGAGCAGAATGAGCAGTTCTTCCACCTGGAAGCAGTGTTGCTGCAATGCCAGATGAAGCAAGAGCTAAGGCAATGTCATTGGTGGAGCGTATTGATGCCAGAATTAGTGTGAGTAGGAATGTTTTTCCAGTGCCTCCTGGTGCATCTAAGAAGAAGATTTGTCCATTGCTGCTGTTCACAGCACACATTATTTGGTCATATGCGGTTTTTTGCTCTAGTGTGAGTTTAGGGTATGTGAGTGGATGTAGGAAATGAGGTCAGTGGTATTGTAGGTTTGTTCACGCCGCAGGTCAGCGTCGTAAAAAGCAGCAGCAGAGCGATGTGGTGATGGCATGCCCAACTGGCAGAGAAGTTTGTTTGCGATTTGTGAGCACAAATCTTCAATGATTACCAGGACCTCATTGTAGATGTCAGCGGTGGCAGATATGTCCAAAGTCGAAGTGTTAGTGCATGTTCGATGGACAATATCTTCAGCCATGTGTGACTTGTATGTCTCCCATAGATGTGTAGGGGAAGATGGAGAGCAAGTGGTTAATATGATGGCAAAAAGCGACCGTATTTGATGAGGATGTGAAGTGTGGCATGCTTCAGTAAGGCACAAATCCCAGTGTTGGTCGTTCTCTAGTAAATGGAGAGCTTGACATGCACTGCGGTAAGTGGGATGTATGACACCGTGGACAGTGCGTAAATGTTGGAAAGATGTTGGGCCGGGCACATTTACCAGTAGCATCCGTAGGAAGAAGCATTAATCTTGAGTGGGATGAACGGTGTATAGTCTGCCTATTGTAGGTTGTTTGAAGATGCCAGGGTGGCCCTCGACATGCTCACCCCGCTTGCGTCGCTGAAATGTTTTTCCAATGGCATTCCATACATAATATGTAGGAACCTCAGAGTATAACAGTGTTTGTGCAAAGGTGTCGGTTTGGCATAGCAGGAAGAAAGCAGTCAAAGTTGTAGACGGAGGGTTATGGGCCAGCTGTTGCACAGTTGTAGTTGTGAAGTACACACGTTGTCCATTTTCCAGGTGTACTGCTAAGTGGACAACTGGGGGATGTCGTGCGTGGATTGGAAACGAAAGAATGTAGCTTCATTGCTGCTGGAAATGTATGTACAGTCTGATACAGTGCAATCTCATGGGCATGTGTGAGTCGCGTTGGTATCCTGTCTGTGTTAAGCATGCCCGGCGGCCATGTCACTGCCTTTGTTCACATATTTGCAGATGTATTTAATGGATTTCCGCGGGTTGCAGTATTCAACGTTGATGTGTGCTTTGTAGGCTTTGGATAGCAAAGGGGGATATGGGACAACCCACCTGTTGTCAACTTCAATGGGGCCATGGCGTGTGTGTATCTTTGTGGAGTGTCCGCCATCCTGTGTTGATCTACGCCGGTATAAGGGATATCCATCATTGCCGGTGATTGTGTCTGGTAATGCTTGGGATACGTTTTGAGCATTTTACCGTCTATCATACATGGTGAAGCAGGATTAAAGAGGGCACCGCAGAGCCATGTATCATGTTGAAACCACCTGATGCAGAAAGGTTGTCAGTGCACAGGTGAATTATTTCAGCACTGATTATGGGTAATCGATGTCATTAAGGTGAGTTTGTTGTAGAGCCAGGGTATGTGTGCGTGTGGTAGTCCTGCTGCCGATACGACTAGGTACATCCAGCAGCGCACAGAGCCGAACACTTGGTTTACCGCAGAGATCCATAAGTGATTGCAGTTCTGTCTGTAGATACGCGTGCCTTGATGTCATTACCTGTCCTGTGGTGACTGGGCAGGAAGGAAGTTGGCGGAGAATGTCATCAAACTGGGTTGCATGTAGAAAGTTATAAATAAGTCTGGGCGGCTATAGTGTCATTTACATATACAATGGCATCTTGAGCATATTCATGCATATGATGTGGGCTGCCAGTGTAGGAAGATGGCAGAATGGTTAGTCTTCCAATGTTAGTTGTATTGCCGTCGAGTACAACTGCATCATGAAATACATGTATTCCTCAGGCGCAGCTTGGTCTGATTGTAACGGAGGAACATCAGGCATTCTGTTTTCAATCTTAGCATATGTCGACAATATACTGGTGGAAGAGGCAATGCGGCATTTTCGGGATATTGGTTGTCTTCATTCTGGCCGAATCATTATAGCGGTATGAGTAGTAGTTCATGGCGCTGCATTTTAAATGTGTGTCTTCACCACTGTGCGGGTTTTTCATCTTGATGTTGAAGTGGTATGTGACTCCATCCCAAAAAAAGGATAGGGTATTGCAGGGCATGCATTGGGAAGGCGGTGAGTTTCTGAGACTTTTGTTAAGTGTGCGTTTTTGCGATGGAGGACAATGTCTCTGGGGTGGAAAACATCGCCGACGATAACTATTGCCACCTCATCTATAGTTGGCGCATTGAATTGGCGGGTATGTTGCCCAGGAGGGGTTTTGTCTGGATGAATGACAATTTTGTGTGTGTCAGATGGCATCATTGCAAGTGCTGTTTTGAACAAACGGATCAAGTGGTTGTTGGCATGGAGAAGCTGTTGAAGCTGTGAAACGATGCTAGGGTTTATGTTGGGAGAAATCCCGCAGCGGGCATGTAGTTCATCATTTGTGTCACCAATAAAATACATTTGGAGGAATTTGTGTTGATGGTCTTGCAGTGGAAGTAGGGACCCGGCTCTGTGGTATATTTGACCTTTCACTTTGAAAGTTGGCATGAATGGAGCTGTGATGATATCTGCGCCGAAAGAAGTCATTTGGAAGCAGGAGTTGTATTGCCTGATGTTAGTGAGGAAATGTTTGGATTCTGTGGTCTGTCCATCAAGCAATGTGTGAAGTGGCTCTGGTGGCTCCTGTAGTGCGGGAAGGGTAACTTTTCCATTTGCGCAGCACATTCCTGGAGTTTCTCCGGGAAATTTGAGTGCCTTGCAGTAAGGGCAGACAGTAGTCATAGTGCCGATGTGAACAGGGGGGGTGGAAGAGTAATCTGTGGCAGGGTTGTAGCAGAAGGCGAGACGATGGTAGTCACGTGACTGCTGTGGGCGGAGTCCGGTTTGAAGTTGAAGGGCAGTATGTTGTTGTCGTGTTTCAGTCATCTGGAGTCTGTGGCGTCGTCTGTTCTGAGTGCGAGTTAGAGGTGTAGCTTTGGCACGTGTTTGGCGTGCATGGAGGCATGCTTCCTGAAGTCTGGCTGAACGTTGTTGTGGTGTTTCCATTGGCGTTGGTGAGTCTTCTTTATTAGTGGCACTCTGGAGTTTGCTGTGGCAACTGTTCAGGTCTTGTTTTGAAACTGATGGCTAGGCGTTGTTAAGCCTTGAAGTGTGGCGGCCGTAGTTTGGTTTGGCGTGAGGCATGGCTGGTTGGAAGGGTAACAGTTAGGGTGGCCTGTGGAAGGAAGAAAGGGAGGTGTTAGAGGGATGGATACTGGGGTACCATAGGGAAGGTGGGCAGCAGGAGTGTGAGGTGTGATGTAATGTATGAGGTCTGCTAGGGGGTTGTCAGGGTAGCGTTAGGTGGCGCCCTGATAGGGCATGAGGAGTAGGAGTGGTGGTATGCCTAGTGTTGATCTATTGCAGGGATGCGTGATGTATTGCAATGTTTGTGTTTGGGGTAGCTTACAAAGAACTGAGTGCACAGCGTCCTATCTCCCAATTAAAATACAACAAGCCAATACAAAAAAATACCACAAACCGATAGAAGTAAATAGGCGACAAAACTGGATATATAATGGTAAAGAAAAAATTATTTCATATCAACGATTACATCAGTTTGTTGTATTTTAGGTGTGTTTGAGCCAGTGCATCTCAGAGAAGATTGTACAGCCTTGTGAGGTGGGAAACTGTGGTTGTACTCCCGGTAGCAGAGGCAGAGGATGGTCTGTGGGATACAATTGTTCTGTTGTTAATAGGTGTGTTTTGGGTTGCAAGTTGCAGGAGGAGGTGGCGGTAAGAGAAAGATCCCATAGTGAGCAATGTTGCAAGTGGTACCTTTAGAGATGTGTAGTTGTAGTGTATGGACTTATTTAGCTGCTGGACCCCTTTGGTAGTGTTGGGTTACCTATGGTACAGCCCATTGAGAGCTGGTCGTTGGATATTTGTGAATAGACGCGTCTACACAGAGGTTATTATTCTTGGCGGGTGGGGAGGGGTTGGCGAACATCAGACCTCCACCCACCCACAAGGAAAGGTTGAAGGAAGCGAGTGGAGTGAACTTGTGCAGGCCAGTTATGTGCGAGCAGTGAGGGGAGATGGTGTGTGGGTGGAGAGTTTTGTGTGTGTGAGGGCTAGGTCGTTTGCTGCTGGGTGTTAGAAGTAACTGAAGGCAGAGAGGTGTGATGAAGAGGGGTGAGGAAGTGGAAATGTGATGTTAGAGTGTGAGGGAGGGGGCTAAGGTGTGGTGATGAGTTGTGTGTGTGTAGATAGCTGAATCGTGGGGGGGAGGAAGCCCGAAGGCGTGTGTGGGTGAGTGGATAGGTGTGGTAATCCTGGGTGAGGCAGGGTTGAGCGATTAAACACACAAAGGAGTAGTGGTGCAAGGGAGAGGGTTTTGGGATGGGAGCTATGGCTGTGTGAAGTGTGGCTGTGAGGAGGGCAGAGAGAGAGTGTGTGAGATGGTGGTTGTGTAAAAGTGTGTGGGTTTTGGTGAGAGAGTTTTGAAAAGGATGGAGGAGGCTATGGCTGTGTGAAGTGTGGGTGTGAGGGGGGGCAGAGAGGAGTGTGTGTGAGGATAAGTGTGGTTGTGTTGAAGTGTGTGATTGCAGTGAGAGAGTTTGAAAAGGATGGGAGGCTGACTGTGAGATGTGGCTGTGAGGGAGGGCAGAGAGGAGTGTGTGAGATGAGGTGGTTGTGTTGAAGTGTGTGAGTGCAGTGAGAGAGTTTTGAAAAGAATGGTGGAGGCTATGGCTGTGTGAAGTGTGTCTGTGAGGGAGGGCAGAGAGGAGTGTGTGAGATGAGGTGGTTGTGTTGAAGTGTGTGATTGCAGTGAGAGAGTTTTGAAAAGGATGGAGGAGGCTATGGCTGTGTGAAGTGTGGCTGTGAGGGAGGGCAGAGAGGAGTGTGTGAGATGAGGTGGGTGTGTTGAAGTGTGTGAGTGCAGTGAGAGAGTTTTGAAAAGGATGGAGGAGGCTATGGCTGTGTGAAGTGTGTCTGTGAGGGAGGGCAGAGAGGAGTGATGGCTGTGTGAAGTGTGGCTGTGAGGGAGGGCAGAGAGGAGTGTGTGAGATGAGGTGGTTGTGTTGAAGTGTGTGATTGCAGTGAGAGAGTTTTGAAAAGGATGGAGGCTATATGGCTGTGAGGTGTCTGTGAGGAGGCAGAGGAAGTGTGAAAGCTGAGATGAGGTGGATTTGTGTTGGGGGGGGTGTGGTGCAGTGAGAGAGTTTTGAAAAGGATGGAGGAGGCTGTGGCTGTGGCAAGTGTGTCTGTGAGGGAGGGCAGAGAAGGAGTGATAGCTGTGTGAAGATGTGGCTGTGAGGGAGAGGGCAGAGAAGGAGTGTGTGAGATGAGGTGGTTGTGTTAAGTGTGTGATTGCAGTGAGAGTTTTGAAAAGGATGGAGGAGGCTATGGCTGTGTGAAGTGTGGCTGTGAGGGAGGGCAGAGAGGAGTGTGTGAGATGAGGTGGTTGTGTTGAAGTGTGTGATTGCAGTGAGAGAGTTTTGAAAAGGATGGAGGAGGCTGTGGCTGTGTGAAGTGTGTCTGTGAGGGAGGGCAGAGAGGAGTGAAGTGTGTGGGCGTTTGGTGGGGGGCTGTCTGAACGGGAACTGGCAGCGTAATGGAGCTCTGGATATGAAGTCCAGCAGAGCAGGCCAGGAGGCGCAGGAAAATGAAGCGGAGCAGGGTGCTGAGGGGAGGAAAAGAAGTTTCCGCAGTGAAGTGAGAATAGCGTTTTGCTGAGCGACTGAGGCAGCGTTAGGATGAAGTGGCCAGAGTGAGAAGTGGGGAGGGGTTGTGTGGTAGCACTTGGAAGAGTCTTTGTCCTTTCGGAGGGAACGAACGTGCAACTGGTGGAGAGAGTGGACTGCATTGGCTACTGTAAATAGCAGGACAGTTAGCACTTGGCAGGGATATGAGAAATTTAGAGGCATGCACTTGAAACGTGTGACTGGAGGAAGGGTGTGTGGAAAAGAGCAAGTTCTAATGGGCGCAGCATCTGGGGAGGAGGCAGCTAGGCGTGGGATGGGAAGCTTCTGGCAGTTGATAGCTCAGGAGGGTGCGAGTCATGTAAATGTTACTAAACACTCGCTTAGCAGAGTGACATTACCTACTAGGAAGTTTAGAGGAGGAGTTCGTCCAGCAGTTTATGAGGCAGCCCCTCAGAGACAAACACACGGTTAGATTTTTATATATATAGATAACATGGAAACCAGTAAAGTCATCGTTCATTAAAAAGTAAAAAGTAAAAAAGAAGAAAAAGAAAAAGGAAGAGAATTATTCAGAAAAAATAAAACATTTTAGAATATATAACTCTTTCATAAAATAGCATGGTTTGACTAGAAAACAGCTACCCTTTGACTTCCTAACTTTACACAAGGTAGAATTCTTTCAAGTTACCACATTTAATTTCATAGCTTAATCAGTTACAATATGTTTCTTAAACTTAAATTATCTCTAAGTATTAACCTTAACATCATATTATAAAGGGGTATATTGTTATATCGGATATCGAAGAGATAGAAAAAGTGCAGAGAAGGGCAACAAGGATGACTGAGGGATTGGAGCACCTTCCTTATGAGGAGAGGCTGCAGCGTTTGGGACTCTTTAGTTTGGAGAGGAGATGTCTGAGGGGGGATATGATTGAAGTCTATAAAATTATGCATGGGGTAGAAAATGTTGACAGAGAGAATTTTTTCTCTCTTTCTCACAATACTAGAACCAGGGGGCATTCATTGAAAATGCTGGGGGGAAGAATTAGGACTAGTAAAAGGAAACACTTCTTCACACAATGCGTGATTGGTGTTTGGAATATGCTGCCACAGGAGGTGGTGATGGCCACTAACCTGGATAGCTTTAAAAAGGGCTTGGACAGATTTATGGAGGAGAAGTTGATCTATGGCTACCAATCTTGATCCTCCTTGATCTCAGATTGCAAATGCCTTAACAGTCCAGGTGCTCAGGAGCAACAGCCGCAGAAGGCCATTGCTTTCACATCCTGTACGTGAGCTCCCAAAGGCACCTGATGGGCCACTGCGAGTAGCAGAGAGCTGGACTAGATGGACTCTCGTCTGATCCAGCTGGCTTGTTCTTATGTTCTTATGCTCTTATGTTCTTATGTTATCACCTCATAACTGACAAATTTTGAGGTATGACTTCTGGCCTTTAATTTAAAATATTCCCTTTAGTTAATACATTCACAATGCTTCACATCTATCATTAAGGTCGTTTCCCCACGTACCTCGACCACCCTTTGCTGCACGCTACTCTCATATCTGGCGCGCTTCCGGGCTTCCCCATGACCCCGCGGGTCTTCAAAAGGCGCCGTTTTGAGGAGCGCCAGGAATGACGCAGGAACGGCAGCATCGGGGCGGCTGCATTGTCGCCACCCCTGTAGTGGGGAGTGCTGCGTGACCCCGTGCTACTTGGGGATAGTAGCGGGATAGTAGCGCGCAGCAGATGGTAAGTGGGGAAACGACCTAAGTCTTATAGACATATCACGGAACTGAACTAAAATACTTATTAGTATAAACATATTTACGAAGACGAGGGTACTTCATGACCAGAACCTCATGGCCAACACTAGCAGGCCACATTGGGGGCGGGGGGGGGGCTTCCATGTTTGTTGACTCTCCAGAACAGAAGGTTGCCCACTTTGTGGAACAGGATGTTTTCCCCACTGATCTGATCTAGCGGAGCTCTTCTTATGTTCTTAGGTTTTTTTTAGTTGTTACCCTCTTCTGTGGCTCCTTGCTGGCCTCTGGCTTTGTATGGTCTAATTCTCTATGATTCCCTGGACAGACTTGAATATTTAAACAGCAAATACCTCCAGAAGTTTTTGCTCCGGGAATACATGCAGCCCAAATCAAGCATTGTGCTCTTGTACGAGAAACTGGAGAGGAAGCACGCCATCGAGTTAGCGGAAGCCGGTCAGCTCATTTATGGGCCGACCCATTCCTCGTTGCTGTAAGTGGGGTATTTTATTTTTTATTATGTTCTGCACTGACTGCTTAGAGAAGATCCAAAGCAGGGGTTAGAGTGAAGGATGCCTCAAATCCAGAATCTCTTTTAATAACTGTAACAGCATTCAGTGCTCTTTCAATGCTCAGCGTCCTTCTCCTGCCTTATCTTATATCTTGATAAGTGAGCTCCCAAAGGCACCTGGTGGGCCACTGCGAGTAGCAGAGTGCTGGACTAGATGGACTCTGGTCTGATCCAGCAGGCTCGTTCTTATGTTCTTATCAGAGGCGTTCCTCCCATTGGGCAAAGTGGGCAGTTGCCCAGGGCGCCCCCTTGTGGTGGACGCCAAAAATGCAGGTTCGTTTGTGGGATTGTTTTGTATTTTCAGTGTTTTTTTGGTTTTAGGCCTGCAGGGGGTGCAGTTTTTAGGCTAGCAGCACCAACATTTCAGGGATTTTTCAGGAGACTCTCCTGATGATATCACCCAGGTTTGGTGAGGTTTGGTTTAGGGAGTCCAAAGTTATGGACTCCCAAAGGGAGTGCCCCATCCCCCATTGTTTCCAATGGGAGCTAATAGGAGATGGGGGCTACCCCTTTGAGGGTCCATAACCTTGGACCCCCTGAACCAAACTTCACCAAACCTGGGTGGTATCATCAGTAGGGTCTCACGAAGATACTCTAAAATTTTGGTGCTGCTATCTTAATAATCGCACCCCTGACAGCAGGCACCCCCTGCTGTCTTCAGATTTGTGAGTTGGGGCATGTTCTGTAATGTGATGGTGACTTTGAAACGACCTGGTGGAAAAAAAATCATTGTTTGGTCATGGTGGAGGAGGGTGGCCACCCATGGGGGCATCAAACTCAGGTTTTGCCCAGGGCTCCAGTTTGCCTAGTTCTTATGATGGAGTCCTTATCATAACGCTGCAAGGTAGGTTAATTCTCTTATCCCCACATTGCAGATCAGAACCGGAAAGAGAGCATGGCAGGCATGCAACCCAGCTAGAGATCTCATGGCAGAGATGAGAGTCAGCCCCAGCCCTCCTAGCCTTGTTCCTCAGCCATTATGTTACCCATGCCGTGAGACCCAGGGCTGTGACCTTGCAGATGCAGGGTTGGATTCTGGGCTACGTTTTCTGCCAGCAGACGTCCCTTCCATCAGGGGAACAGAACTTCCCTGCCTCCTCCTCCGTTTTCAACCCATTGATCTCCCTGAAATGCCATTCTGGGGACACAGGGGGCCCTTGGGCGTGGCGTGAGGTACAATTTGGGGGGGGGGTCTGCTGCGGAAAAGAGGAATTGGTGTGAATTATAACGTTAGCAAAATTTTTAGTTCGAATCCAGCCCTTGAGTCGGGATCTCACATTTGCAGCTGGGCATTTCCTCACAGAAAGGACAATGATCTAAATCAGGGGTCTGCAACCTGCGGCTCTCCAGATGTTCATGGACTACAAATCCCATCAGCCCCTGCCACAAATTTGTAATGTGCATCTTCAGGCTGACAAATATAGTACAGGGATGAAGAAGCAGAGCTACCCTGGTCCATAAGGATTCCTCTTATAAAGGCCTCTGCCCAGTCTATGTAGGCTTGGTGAGATTCCGCAGCTCCTTGATGGAGACATGCCCCTTTCCATGGGAGTGGCTAAGATCCTAGGATCTATTTCTATTGGTCCTGCAGGATCTACCTCCTTTTACACTTTTACCCTGCCCATCTCCCGATGGACTTGAGATGGTTGTTCCTGAGTGGGAAAAAATTCATGTCCAGGGATATAGCTACGGAAAATGGTGCTGGGGAAAACACTGAAATTGCGTTCCCTACCATTATTTTCACTTGCTCTCCGGAAGGCTGGTCTACCCACTGTGAAGAATTATTGGTAGACGATGGCCCTTTCCGCACATGCCAATAAAAATGTGGGAGGGGTGGGTTACATGAACCTGCCCTCACCCTGGCCCCTTAGCATGGCTGGCTGTCCTGTAGACAGCCAGCGTGTTGGCCGGGGTGCACGCCTTCGCATGAAGGCACATCTTTTTCTTTTGCTTCCTGCCTGCCTGCCTGTGAAGCACAGAACCGACCCTCTGGGCTATGATACGGCCCATTTCCCCTGCATGGCTGTGCAGATGGGAGCCAGGGAAGAGTTTTTTGAGAATCATAATTTTCACGACTTTCTTGTTTTAATGTGCCTCGCAGCCGTGGCCATTCACTCGGCCGTAGCTCCAAGCCATGTTAAAACAAAAGAATCACACATATCGTGATTCTTGAAAAACCCAGGTTGGGGGGGGGAATGTGGAGTGGATCCGCGTTAGGATTGGGATCCGTGTGAAGTTCCCCCCTGTCAAGGAAGACTCCACAGTCCCCTTCTACTTGAATTGCTTATTGATTCAATACACTCATAGAAACTTCTTCTTTTTTGTAGTTTATTACATATAACAGGCAAGCTTACAAGTTGCTCTAACGAATTAACAAAAGAAAACTTCAGGAAAAAACGAACTGGGCTTCAGCTTCAGTTAAACCCTCACTCACTAACTGCCCTTCCTGTGTTCTGAGCCACATCCTCCAACTGACACTTTCAGAATGTTCCTGAACTCTTCACATGCCCCTTTTCAGCTGAAATTTAGGGGCTAAATGTCTCAAAATTTCAGTTAGATCCAATCATATCATACAGGCAATTATATATAATTAACCATTACCCTGACGACTTAGTGCATCAGCAATAATATTGTCCTTACCCTTTATATGTCGAACCTCAAATTCATAATCTTGTAGGGCTAAGGACCATCTCAAAATACGAGCATTGCTGTTTTTTATCTTGCTCAAAAAGGCCAAAGGATTATGGTCAGATCTTACAATAAACTTAGACCCTATTAGGTAAGGATGTAATTTTTTGATTGCCCACAAAATGGCGAGGCATTCCTTCTCGATCGTTGAGTATGCACATTCTCTAGGTAACAGCTTTCTACTAAGGAAAACTATTGGATGCATCAATTGGTCTTCGCCTTTCTGAACTAATGTAGCACCTAAACCTCGTTCCGAAGCATCAGTGTATACACTTCAAATGGTTTGTTAAAATCAGGAGCAACTTAATACTGGAGCATTTACAACAGCCCTTTTTACCCGTCAAAAGCAGTTTGACATCTATGGCTCCAAACAACTTTAAATGGAGCTAGCTTTTTACATAAGTCTGATAATGGTGTAGCTAGTTCTTAGTTGATTATGAACTTTCCTATAAACAACTAATCCTAAAAAGGACTGAATATCCTTTTTTTGTGGTTGGAATAGGCCAATTCTTAATACTGGCAACCTTAGCTTCAAGAGGCTTAATTTGACCGTTGCCGACACAGTGGACCAAGGTATATCACCTCCTTCCATCCAATTGACACTTATCAGGTCTCAAAGTTAACCCAGCTTCCTGAACCTTCTGGAAAACCATTCGTATATGTTTCAAATGGGTCTCCCAGGAATCAGACATGATGGCTATATCATCCTGATAACCAAAGGCATAATCTAACCCAGTAAGAACCTTATCAATCAACCTCTGGAAGGTTTTGGGCCGCTCAGTTTAACCCAAAAGGCATTCTCTTAAATTGAAAATGCCCAAGCCACGCTATACAAAGGCTGTTTTCTCAGAGGCTTCTTTAGTTAAGATTTGCCAATACCCTTTGAACAGTCCAAGGTGCTTATAAACTTAGCTAATCTTTCCACCAATTCCTCCAAACGGGGTGTGGGATAAGGATCAAAGGAAGTTGTCATTAGATTAACCTTTCTAAAGTCTACACACAGTCTGAATTCAGGAGGGTCACCCTCAGACACTTGCTTTTTCTTCACTAGTGCTATGGGGTGCTACCCCATGCACTGTTACTCAGGCTCAATAATATCCCACTTCAACATTTGTTTAACCTCCTTCCTCCACAACTTCTTTCATACGATTGTTAATAGGGTATGGTGTAGGGTGTTAATAGGTCGCGACACTTCCAGTGTCAATGTGGTGGGAAATCAGGTGGAATCAAACCCGGGCTGTTCAGTAAACAACAATTCAAAGTCTTTAACAAATGTCTAACGCCCTTCTGATAAACCATCTGAAATTCGAACTTTACTCACATTCAGAACACTCCTCAAAATTCCATTCCCACAAACTCATCTGCGTTAGTGTCAACTTGTACTGGAAAAGTCATTACAGATCTCTCACAATAGGTTTCAACCTATTACAGCATGCACAGTTCTCTGCCCATCATCTTCTTGAATTACATAATTGTCATTGGTAAAACCATATTATCACATAAGGTCCCTTCCAAGCCACATCCAACTTACAGGCTTATCCACTGACAGTAATAAAACTTTATTACCCACTGCAAAGCTGCGTGGTCTAGCCTTAACATCAAAGTAGGTCTTTTTTGCTGAGCCTGCTTCAAATTCTCTGCTGCAGCTGTCCTTACTTCCTGCAGAGTTCTTTGCAGCTGCACAGAAATATGCATTTACATCCCCTTGGGACAAGAGTTTGTCAGTAAAGCCTTCCCAATTTGCTCTAGCTAAAGGACCTCTGATATCTCTACCAAACAATAACTTGGTTTGGACTAAATCCTAGGCTTTTTTTGGACTGAATCCACGGAGAGAAACAAACGTCAAATATGGTACTGCTTGATCCCATGAATTTGAATGCTTTAGTACATAAGACTTCAACAATTGTCCGTAGTTCTGAATGGCCCTCTCCACTAAACCATTTGACTGAGGGTTATACGCCACTACAGGGGCATGCTGAACCTCAGCCAACTCACAGTTTCATCACCTGTGACATCCAAATTAGGGGCTTGATCAGTCATTGAGTACTTTCATCACACCATATGTGGACACAAATTCCATTAAAGACCTATAGCTACTGACACAGATGTAATGTTTCTCACACAAAGGCACAAGGAAATCTGGTTGCATGGTCAACTATAACTACAATATACTGTTTTCCGAACTACTTTTAGGTAAAGGACCTAAAATGTCCAAACTGACCCTTACAAAGGGTTCATCAATTACTGGGTAGGTAGCTCACACCTAGTTCTATCAGTGGCGTCCACATGTCTGCTGCAAAATCCTTAACTGCTTTTTAGTCAACCCTGGCCAAAACTGCCTTTGAATTCTTTCCATGGTCCTTCTTATTCCTAGGTGTCCATGATTAGGACACTATGAGCCAGTTCTAAAATTTCTTCCCTGTACTTTCTTGGAATTACTAACTGTAAGGTTACTTTTCCCTTCTCAGAAAAGCCCTGCCTCCATTTTTGGCGATACAATAAGCCAGATTGCCATATAAATCTCTCAGGATTTTCTTTAGATACTTCTCCAGAAGCAACCTCTGCCTTTTCACATAACTCTTTTAAAGTAGTACATGATCTTTGTTCAGTTTTAAACTGCTCAGACCTTTCATGACATACATTTTCTTTATCCTCAAAATGGAAAGTTTCAACTTCCATAGCTGGACTAGGAGTTGTAATGACTCATCTTTCTTTCCTCCAATTGTGACTTAGTTAACTCAGCTTTGCTGTCAGCTCCACTTCCACCCCACTTTTTCTTTTTTGCTCACCTATATTTGACTTAAGTTTTCCAGCTTTAGGAATCCTAGTTGGAAACTTTTCATGTACATCTTCTAATTCCCCCCCTTTGAGCCTTCTGTTTCTCTCTTTTTCTCAGTGCTTGTTTATGCTGACCTAGTAACTACTGCGTTCATTTGTCTAGATTGGTACAACACATCTGCTCCAATTAGGCATATCAGGAAACATCATGTACAATGGCATATATGTCCTTTTCAATTCCTGGGAGTCTGGATATGAATCAGTACTAAATCTAAGTTACATAGGGGGTCCTTCATGTAAATGGGGTAACCTGCATCCTTCCCTGTGATGACTTATTTGCTTTAACAACTTTCTGTTGATAGAACTTATATCTGCCCTGTGTCAACAGAACCTTCCACCCACAACTTCCCCCAAGTAGCACTTTCATAGCCCTGAGATCTCAACCCACTGTCTCTGTTCCTCAGATATCACACTATTTACATCAACCAGCTGTAACTCTCCCATTCTCACTCTTGGTGCTTGTGCAGTGGATTTAACAAGTCCCTCATCACCAGCATATCTCTTGGTTGTCCGAGCAGAGTTTCTCCAGGACTTAGCAGAGTTCTTCATCACCATAGTGACCGGCTCTTCTCCTTCACTGGAACAACCGCAGAACTACCTGGTGAATCATTAATCTCCTCCCAATCTTCATTTTGCACCAAAACCCGATTATTTCCAACATGTTGCACTCTTGTTTCTCTCTTATTTCTTGCACATTGTGATTTGAAGTGACCCCTTTCTCACACAAAAAGCAGATTATATTCCTTGGTGTATAGATCTCAAGCGGTTTACTGGGCCTTGGAAAGAAGTCCTTTCTCTGAAGCAAACTTTTTCTCCATCTTTACCCACGTGAAACTCAATATTTCTCGGTTGGTTTTAAACAATTCTCTCTTCTCTGATACAAAAGCGTGCTGGTTTCTTTCCTTGCTTTTATATGGCCATCTGGTCTAGAAAGCAGCCAAGTTAGATAAATCTAAGTTCTCTTTAGCTTGAACAAGGCTGAGATTTCTTGAGGGAGTGTGTGAAATGCTCTCTTTTGCTATCAAGTTGCAAAAGTCTTCTATGGACTGAACCTTTGCAGCTCTATACCATTCTGCTGAACAGTTTCAATCCGAACCATAAAGCAACATAGCTCTCCTTCCTCTTAGGAGAGAAGCTCCCCTCAGTTCTTCTCTCAACTGGATCTCCGGATTTTCCAAATCTGGCTAAGGCCTGCCTTTTAAAATTCTCATAGATGGCTTCTTCCCCAGGTGTAAGTTCACCTAATAACTGAGCTAAATCTCCAGCCACGCATAAGGGCCATAACGCCCTCACTTGCTCTCTTCTGGGAACTTCATTTTCTCTCAAGGCAGCTTCAAACAAAGCTAAAAAACTTTCCACTGACTCACCCTGCTGATACCTGGGGAACTGTCTCTTCTGCCAAGCTGCAGTCGACTCCCTCTGTCTATCCTGCATCAGCAAGTTCATGGTGGTTTCTTGTGCGTGCATAAACGTTTGCAGCATCCTCATCCATCCCTCAGTGCTGGTTGGTACTGAGGAATCGTCTGTATCTATACTATCCCGTCTGGTTGCATTAACTCTGGGTAGTCCTCTGGGGTGTACTACAGACCTTTCTTGGTCATTCTCATCCATGTCTCTCAACTCCTTGCCATTCAACAGCTGTCCCGTGGCTCCCAACTCTTGAGCTACCACTCTGCTGCTTGATTCTGGCTCAGCTGAGAAAAATGGTGTGCATATTCTGGGCTCTTCCAGTGTGACCTGCACTTCATTCACCTTTTTAGATCGAGGTTTCACTACTGGTTCGTCCATCTGCACATTCAACTGAAAGCTGTGGTTTGTACTAGAGCAAATTTACACTCTTTGCTTGCCAACAAAATGCTCACTGAGTGTATTTCAATATCCCACCGCTGCCACCATGTCAAGGAAGACTCCACAGTCCCCTTCTACTTGAATTGCTTATTGATTCAATACACTCATAGAAACTTCTTCTTTTTTTGTAGTTTATTACATATAACAGGCAAGCTTACAAGTTGCTCTAACGAATTAACAAAAGAAAACTTCAGGAAAAAACGAACTGGGCTTCAGCTTCAGTTAAACCCTCACTCACTAACTGCCCTTCCTGTGTTCTGAGCCACATCCTCCAACTGACACTTTCAGAATGTTCCTGAACTCTTCACACCCCCCCAACCCGGGTTTTTAACTGGCGTTATCCCGGTTTAATTGGCCTGTGTGGAAAGGGCCTTAGCCTCTGCAGAGGCCAAGTCTACCCATTATTTTCAATTGCGGGGAACCAGGTCTCAGGTGGACTGGTTTACCTGCCAGGGAGAAAGTTGGTAGACCTGACCTTTGCACCTTCTAGTTCTCCAGAGGGCTGGTCTACCTGTCATTAAGCACTGGTAGATGGTCTTCTCATTACTTTCAAGAGAGCCGAATGAACCATCTTCTCATTACTTTCAAGAGAGCTGAATGAACAGAGAATAATGTGAGCTCACTCAAAAACCTGCCAAGTCTGTTTGGTTAAGAAGCCACATGTGGGCCAAAATAAGTGGGCCAAAATAAATTTGCTCTGCAGAAAGGAACATAATGCCTTTGACCTCTTTCTTCAAGACAATTGCTTGGGTGTCCCCTTGAAGTTTAATGTGCTGATGAGAGCAGAAGGTTTTACTGACTATGACCACGTACATTCTGTGTCATGCAAGGCTTAAAAAGAGCTTCTGTGTCCCCCACCACCCCCTGTAGCAACAACGACAAACCTACTGCAGCCGGCAATGACTTGGACAGTCTCAATCTGGACGACATGGATGATATCCAAAAGATATTGGAAAGGAACCTGTACAAAACCAGGAGAACAGTAAGATTTGTGTCTGTCTAATGAATGGATCATATGGTAAAATGTTAGCCATCTGGTTTCAACCCAACTTTACATAGTAAAGAGCTTGCCAACCTCCAAGTTGGGCCTGGAGATCTCCTGGGTTTACAACGGATTTCTGGACTACAGAGATCTCCTGCCGAGGTCCCTCCTGTCCCCACACCCTGCCTTCCACTGATTCCACCTCCAAATCTCCAGAAAAACCCGGGTTGGGAGGGAACTTCACACGGATCCTGATCCTAACGCGGATCCACTTCACATTTCCCCCCCAAACCTGGGTTTTTCAAGAATCGCGATATGTGTGATTCTTTTGTTTGAACATGGCTTGGAGCCACTCTACAACACGCATTATGCCTGGATGCGCCTCCGTCTGACCTGGGAGTTCTTGTCCCTCCAATTTTCAACTTCCAGGGATTTGGGCAGCGAAAGAAGGGCAGGAAGCAGCCAGCTGAGAATCCCCTTCCTGAGAATGTTTTTATTGGGTTTTTGGGAGCAGCAGCTGTGGAAACCAGTTTCAGGCAGGAATATGGGATGAAAATATTCAGATATGGATTCTGGAAAAGTGACCTGGGCCTTAAGTCAGGCTGGGCACCAGATATGGCAGGGCCTAAAGGTCTTCTGCCAGTGGTGGGATCCAAAAATGTTAGTAACAGGTTCCCTCGCCAGCCCCCCCCTCAGCAAAGGGGGCAGAGGTGTACTTAGGCAAACCTGAGCCCTGGGCAAAACCTGAGTTGGATGCCCCCCCATGGGCAGCCACCCCACCACGACCCCAAAATTTTTTTGCACCAGGTCATTTCTAAATCGTCATCACATTATAGAAAATGCCCTAACTCACAAATCTGAACACAGCAATGGTGAAACACACAGGTTCTTTGATAGAGACTGGCGAGATAAAAGGTAGGAAAGGCTGAGAATCAATGAATTGCAGTACCTGAAAGGGATTAACCCAGTTCAGGGAGTCCCATTATTAGTCGCAATTGCTATATGGAACCTTCACGTTCAAAGGCAGGATGCCTCTCGGGGAGGCGAGGGCGTGGAGATGGAAAAGTGGACCCCATTAGCAACCCCCTCTCGGCACACGCAAATAATTAGTCACCCACTCTCTGGAACTGGTGAGAACCTGCTGGATCCCACCTCTGTCTTCCGCACATGGAGAAGGCCGGCAACTCCAAGATGGGAAATTCCTGGAGATGTTCAGGATAGTGGCTAAGGGAGATTTGGGGCAGGGGAGGGACCTCAGCAGGGCATAAGGCCACACAGACCACCTTCCAAAGCAGCCATTTTCTCCAGGGGGGCAGATCTGTGAAGACTGGAGATCAGCTGCCAATTCTGGGAGATCTCTAGGTCCCACCTGAAGGTTGGAAACCCAAACAAGGAGAAGGGCAAAGACTCGTTCTCTTCTGCTTCAAAGAGCAAGACTTGGGCGTAAGTTACAAGAGAGTAGTTTTGGTTCAGGGTTACTGGTCCCTGAGGATACCTGACAGGAAGAAGGGTTCGACAATGGAGAGCTTGGCAGATCATGGACAGCTGAATGCTGGGAAGGCTGTAGCTTTGTAGCAGATGAGGTGCAGAGGTGGTAGCAGAGACCAAATGTGGCCCCGCCTACTGGGCCAAAGGCAGCACCTGCTCTAGGACAGGATAGGGCAAAGAAAGGAAGGGACTTGGCAGCATGGGTGGGGCCGCAGGGATAAATAGTGAGATGACAATGGAGAAGGCCACTAACCTGGATAGCTTTAAAAGGGGCTTGGACAGATTTATGGAGGAGAAGTCGATCTATGGCTACCAATCTTGATCCTCTTTGATCTGAGATTGCAAATGCCTTAACAGTCCAGGTGCCTTTGGGAGCAGCAGCCGCAGAAGGCCATTGCTTTCTCATCCTGCATGTGAGCTCCCAAAGGCACCTGGTGGGCCACTGCGAGTAGCAGAGAGTTGGACTAGATGGACTCTGGTCTGATCCAGCTGGCTTGTTCTTACGTTCTTATGTTCTTAAGGGCTGGCTGGTATTTTAAAGGAGCAAAGCAGATGGGTGAAGGGAATTTCTTGCCTGGGTACCTGTCAGGTTGTGGTTTATGGCAATAAAGGGAACTTTAATGAATACCTTTGAGTCCAGGTGGGTAGGGTTGTCAGGCCTTTCTTGGGGAACCCTTGCCTTAGGATCCTTCCCACTGCTGCCAATCAACTGACTGGTGTGAAGGGTGGGACTTACCAGAAGCAAAAGGAGGCCTGGGCTAGTGTTGCTCGCAATGTGATGATGTCACTTCTGGTGTGCACTGGAGGTGACATTATCACATAGCTGTGAAGCTGTGGTATTTGGGCAAAGCTCTATGGGAAAAAAATGAGTTCTACTATAGAGTTTCTGTTCAATTACCAGAGTGTCCCTTCATCGCTGGTGATGTTGGCCTAGGCCATAGGTGTCAAACTCACGCCCCTCCAGATGTTATAGACTACAGTTCCCATCATCCCCTGCCAGCATCATGTTGAATTAAGGGGGCAGGGGAGGGCTGCGAGTTTGACACCTGTGGCCTAGGCCTTCTTTTATACCACCTGGCACTTGTATACTCTGCTGACTACGGAAGACACTTGTGATGTCCTGATGTCCTCTAAGAGTAAAGTGACCAGATTTTTCTTATTAAAAAGTGGGGTGCGCGCACGCGCTCGAGCGCACCCGCAGCAGCACACTGCCTTTTGCGGCGGCGCTCCCTGGTCAGGAGGGAAGCGCCCCAGAAGGCACTGCGGCAGCCACAGTGCCTTCTGGGGCGCTTCCCTGTTTCCTGACTGGGGAGCGCCGCCGCAAAAGGCAGTGTGCTGCTGCGGGGCATTGTCTCTAATCGGGACAATGGCATAAGCCTGGCGGGACACGGGACACTCTACGCAAAAGCGTGAGTGTCCTGCGAAAATTGGGACGGCTGGTCACCGTATCTAAGAGACTGAACCGGGCCTATAAGAGCCCTTCCAGCTCTTGGACTCTGTGACCAAGAGTGGTTCATGGATTTCCTCTCCCCCTGCCCCCTTAATTCAACATAACTGCATATGAAGGGGATACTGGGGAGGTGGGACCCTATTCCTTGTGAGGGGGCTGCATGCCATTAAGTGATAGATGAGCTGAACCCATTAGGTATGTTCCATTTTGCTTTTACAGGTGCCGGCATACAACAGGCACACTCTTCCCGGAGAAAATGAACCAGCTGTGCAAGCCAAGGAGCTCTTGATCCTTAGACATAAGAGTTGGCAGATCCACATGAACAGTAGCGACTCGGATCATTTGACCAAGGAGGTACGAAGTCTAGCCGACGGGTGGGCTCACAGCAGTGTTCAGATTTAGTGTGGGAAAGGTCCGCTGTTTGTGGCAGATCATGCCGTAACTGCTTAAGTCCGTCTCCTGATCTGCTCCATGTGGAACAGAAAGAATTGATAGACCAGTGATGGTGAACCTTTGGCACTCCAGATGTTATGGACTCCAATTCCCATCAGCTCCTGCCAGCATGGCCAATTGGCTGGTGGGAATTGTAGTCCATAACATCTGGAGTGCCAAAGGTTCGCCACCACGGTGAAAGACTGTTGAGAAGGAAGAGGGGACTGGATGATTCCAGGTGGGGGCGCCATTTTGGAAGGGTTTCCCTCCCATGCCATGCAAAGGCGTAATGGAGTGTCAAACAGAACGAGTCAGTTGAGAGTGTGAAAAAGCCCATTGTGTAGCTCTGTCCAGCTGCATACAAGGTCACGCCTTTCTTCCAGCACAGCTGGAGCCAGTACAGGCAGTCCTATGGCACATGACCTGTCACAGACAACCTGTGACAGGTAGGCATTGACATTAATGCACTTATTTATTTAAAACATCGATACCCCCACTTTATATCCTATATGTTAAGACAACACTAGGTTGCAAGGACACACAACACTGCAGTCCAATTAATGAGCTTTTGAAAATTTATAGATTACAGATTAGAAGACTCACAGAATAAAACACTGAGAATAAAAAAAAACCCCTTAAATTTAAAAAAACAGCACACGCAGCATTTTTTTAAAAATTGCCACTCAAAATCAAAACGAATGCAGCCAGATCTGCCCAAACAGTTTCCCCCAAATACTCTTTGGAATAAAACTGTTTCATGCACCTTCTTATGAGTAGCAAGTTAAAGGTGCCCTTTGCCCCTACTCGGGTAGGCCATTCCAAGGAATTGAATGTGTCCAGGAAAAAGTCTGTGACCCAGTAGTTGCCATATGGATAGGGTGGGCACCTGAGGAGAAAAAAACCACAGAATACAGATGGTACGAACACGCTTAACTGAAAATGTCTCTGGGAAGTAAAATATGACAAGAAACTACTTTTGCGCAACAAAAATGGCTACCCTGTGAGAAGCAGTTTTGACATGTAGGTGTTGCCCAGGTTTTTTTTAAAAAAAAGCTTAAATGCTACAAAAGACAGTTTGGTTCCCATGCACCAGCAGCCCCCTTGCTCACTCCCACCAAGAAGAAGAAGAGTTTGGATTTATTTCCCGCTTTTTTTCAACTGTAAGGAGACTCAAAGGGGCTTATGAACAACTTTCCCTTCCTCTCCCCACAATAAACCCCACAAAAGAGCTCGTGTTTCTAATCTGGAGGAACCGGGTTTGATTCCCAGCTCTGCCGCTTGAGCTGTAGAGGCTTATCTGGGGAATTCAGATTAGCCTGTGCACTCCCACACACGCCAGCTGGGTGACCTTGAGCTAGTCACAGCTTCTCAGAGCTCTCTCAGCCCCACCCACCTCACAGGGTGTTTGTTGTGAGGGGGGAAGGCAAGGAGATTGTAAGCCCCTTTGAGTCTCCTGCAGGATAGAGAGGGGGGGATATAAATCCAAACTCCTCCTCCTCCTCCTCCTCCTCCTCTTCTTCTTCTTCTTCTTCTTCTTCTTCTTCTTCTTCTTCTTTGTGAGGTAGGTGGAGCTGAGAGTTCTGTAAGAACAGTGACTAGCCCAAAGTTACCCAGTAGGCCTCATGTGGGGGAGTTGGGAATCAAACCTGGTTCTCCAGGTCAGAGTCGACTTGGGGTGTGTGTGTCCCAGCTCCACCATGCTTTTCCATGGTAACTACACACTTTCCCCCTCTATCCTGCAAGACCCTGGCAAATCCATGCGGCCATCAGAACATCTCTTGGGTGGTAACAACTCTGCTGTTGTGAAAACAGGCACCTAATACCGGTAATAGATCCCAAACTGAATTAGACACCACACATTTGGGAATGCAGGAGGGTCTGCAAGTCACGTCTGACTAGCAACCCAGACCGAACCTGTATACTCTGTAATGCGTGAATTGGATTGATGATGGAGGTTTAACGCCAGGCAGTTTCCCATGCAAAATTCTATTTTGTGTTTCTCCACAAGATGGAGCCATTACGATTACATTAACAAGAATAAAACAAATGTGGAAATTAACTGTAAATGTAGTAAACTGACAAGAGGTATACGTATGGGTGAAAAAAAGCAAGGAAGTATAGGTCGCAAGGCTATATTTTATTGGTTTTCAGAAATTAGAAGAAGAAGAAGAAGAGTTTGGATTTATATCCCCCCTTTCTCTCCTGCAGGAGACTCAAAGGGGCTTACAATCTCCTTGCCCTTCCCCCCTCACAACAAACACCCTGTGAGGTAGGTGGGGCTGAGAGAGCTCCGAGAAGCTGTGACTAGCCCAAGGTCACCGAGCTGGCGTGTGTGGGAGTGCACAGGCTAATCTGAATTCCCCAGATAAGCCTTCACAGCTCAGGCGGCAGAGCTGGGAATCAAACCCGGTTCCTCCAGATTAGATACACGAGCTCTTAACCTCCTACGCCAATTATTTGTTTGTTTATTACTATTTTTTCCTCAGTGTGCTCTAGAGGTGTGGTTCCTAACCTCCTTGTACTTGGCAACACAAATTGTACCCCCCATATTAACAAACCCATTACATAATTTTTTTCACAGTACCCCCAAATGCTCTGGCATTTATCTCCGGTGATACATGTACCCCAGGTTGGGAGCCACTGTACTAGAGGCAAATCAAAGAGAATTTTTTTTATATATTATGAAAAATTAAGAGTGACACTCTTTAACAATTACACATGCTGTGTCCAAAACGGGGATAATAGAAGCATAACTGGGCAAAATGGAGCCCAGGGCGGACTCCAAGTTTTCTGCATCCCCACCCCATGGGCCCCAGCACCCGGTCCCCCAGAGCCGCCCCCTATTCTTGTCCCTCCGTGCCCCCCATGCCCAACTTACCTGGCCAAGCAGGAATGCGAGGCATAGCTATAAGGGGGTGGGGTAGGGACTGGCCCCTGGCCCTCGCCCCAGCATAGCCATAAGGGGGCAGGGTGGGGATCGGCCCTCCCCACCACACCCCCTTATGGCTATGTTGGGGGAGGGACGCGAGGCTGACCCAGCAGCGGCCTCTGCCGGGTCGGGCAGCACAAGGGGGAGCGGGCCTGGGGGCAATTTTCCACCCCCTAGTGACCCACTGGCGTTTGCCTGGTGTGCCGGTCCCCACCTCACCCCTTATAGCTACGCCTCTGCTTAAAACTCCCTAGAATATGATGCAGAGAGGATTTTTTTAACCAACTGTACAGATTTTTTTTTACACTTCTTTCTTTCAAAACAAACACACGAAAAAGTCAAGGGGGAAAACTTCAAAACTCAGGAACTAATAAAAAGGAGGGGGAAATATATACAGTTTAGAACCAAAAATATAATAACAGTTGTGGCAAAGCTCCAGAAAAGTGTCCATAAAAATTTTCCACATATCTAAAAATAAATCCATATGCAGTTGCCATCTATATGCCATGCATCTAGTACAGGGGTAGGGAACCTGCGGCTCTCCAGATTGGCCATGCTGACAGAGGCTGATGGGAATTGTAGTTCCTGAACATCTGGAGAGCCGCAGGTTCCCTACCCCTGATCTAGTACCTCTAGATTAAGTTGTAAGGTCCACAATCTATCAATGTACGGGAGTGGGCATGTATCTCTCCACTATCGTAATACAAGTCTTTTAGCTATACTAAGGGAATGGAGGGTCATTTTTATTGTTGAGGATTGTTTTGATGATTCTTATGTACTTTTAAGCTGGTTGTGGTGGGTTTTCCGGGCTGTGTGGCCGTGGTCTGGTGGATCTTGTTCCTAATGTTTCACCTGCATCTGTGGCTGGCATCTTCAGAGGTGTATCACAGAGGGAAGTCTGTTACACACTGTGTCCAGACTTCTCTTATAACAGACTTCCCTCTGTGATTCACCTCTGAAGATGCCAGCCACAGAAGCAGGCGAAACGTTAGGAACAAGATCCACCAGACCACAGGCCCCACAGCCCAGAAAACCCACCACAACCAGTTGAATCCGGCTGTGAAAGCCTTCTACAATACTTCTAAGCTCTTTGCCTGTCTCTTGTAGGCTAACTGATTGTCAACAATTAACCAGTTTTACAAAAGTCAGCAGCCTCAAGAGGTGAGCTTTCCAAAAAAGCAAAATTTCCCAGCACATTGTCACCGCCAGCATAGCGTCACCCTGTCATTCATCCTTCAGGGAAAAAGCCCCCTTCAAGTGCTGATCTTTGGCCAGATAAAACTTTGGGGTCTTAAAAGAACTTAGTGCCTATTTTATTGAAAAATGTCCATGTGCGGGCAAATGGTTGATTTGCAGTTAGCTTTCGGACATCAGTTTAAATACTGGAAAAGATCCCAGAAATGCCAAACCAGTTTTGAATTGTCCAAAGAGTAACGTACATTCCCCCATTATCTTTAGAGTTGATTATTTTTTCCACTTGGAACCTAGCACATTTGCCAACAGAAGCCAAGTTCTGGAACACCCTAGATAACCTTTCCCACCTGAAAAGGTGTGTGTGGCAGATGTGAACTACCTGGACGGTAGTGAGCTGTTTGCTGGTGAGGAGCCACAACCCTCCGATTTGCAAAAGAGAGCACCCTGGTGCTGTTCAGCGATTTTTAGAATTTGGCATTCTCCACGGGCCACCCTTGGGAGTATTTTAAGCACTGTTTTTGAATGACCTTCTCGGGAAGCACGCCGTGTCTGTACATTTGCGAGCCCTGTTGTCGTTACAATGGCAGAGATGTCGGGAAACAAAGGACAAAGAGTCCAGGGTCTCTTGTTAAAGGAGAAAAGAAACAAAGCAAAATGGAAATTGGGAGCTGGGAGGTGGCCAGCGCTTTTTTGGCAGCCCAGACGCGGAGCGTCCGGTTGCCAGATCACGCATCCGTCAGAGTCTTACTCTTCGCGTAGAAACGGAACAGGCGTATTCAGGCATTCGCTGTGCTAGCAGGCATTCTTGAGGGATGGAAATTAGTGCATTAAGAAAAGGACAGAACACTCGTTAACATGAGCCTATGGCTAGCAATCCCTCCGCGGGCTTCCCAGCATCCAGCCATGGAATAGCCTGCAAGGACTCGCCTCGTTTCTGTTGCACTACCTGGTCAGTCGACCTGCTCTTTTCAGGCTAGCTTGGTTGACTTGGCCTCAGGTAGATCCGCACCTTTGATTTTCTGGCTCAAAACACACACTAGAAAAGAATTTGTAACTCTTCACTCACATATTTAACTCTCCTCCCCCGCCCAATCTGACACATGTGCCTTTTCAGAAACCCTAATCTCTACTGTTTGGCAAAACTGATAATAATTCGAAACAAGACAGATGGGAGAATTACAAATGACTATTTATACAATGAACTTAGCAGGAAACTTCAAAAATGTGTGGACTGTTCCTTGTGTCAGCTGAAGACAAGTTTTGCTGGCTGAAAGGCCTGAGGATCCGATTTGGCTCCTGGCCAGGAGCAGAAATCCTAACTCAGGTTCTCTTTTGACAAAGTGCCCTGAATTCCAGGGAAGACTGCCTTAAACTATACCTATTGATCTGTATTTATTTGATTTAATGACCTCCCCCATCCAGCAATTTTAACCACACAGTTTCCAAGGATGCAGATTGAAACCTCTTGTCTTCTTTCTTCTTCGACCACCCAATGGCAATTGGTGGAAACCATACCATACCAGCCTCCAGATTTGGGCATTGCAGTGTCTATAGGGCAGTGGTGGCGAACCTATGGCACAGGTGCCAGAGGTGGCACTCAGAGCCCTCTCTGTGGGCACGCACGTACAGAGTTCATCATGTGGGGAGGAAATCGCCCACACAAACACACTCACTTCTAGGCTGGTCTGGGCCACTGGACTTCATGTGCGTGCACCTCAGCGAGCTCCAGGTGGCAGAGATGCTAGAGAGGCACAGAGTGGCGCATGTGGGACTTGCTGGAGGCTACAGTAGGCTGGCCCCTGCTCAAGGGGGTTATTTAGGTTAAATTGCTGCGTTGGCACTTTGAGATAAATAAGTGGGTTTTGGGTTGCAATTTGGGCACTCGGTCTCGAAAAGGTTCGCCATCACTGCTATAGGGCAAGGGGTTGCCAGAGTTGAAGTGTGGTCAATAACAACAGCTGTTTGTGCGATCCTGGCACATGGATGGTGTACATGAAACAGTATTCCTAGTTGATTTGAGAGATTGTGAGGGGCAAAGATACAGTAGATGCCTGCTATTTAGAGCCTGGTCAACCCAGGAGCAGATCTTGTGCCCTGACCTGGATGGTCCAGACTAGCTCAGTCTTATCAGATGTTGGATGCTAAGCAGGTTGGTAGGCCCTAGTTTGTGCTTGGATGGGAGACCACCAAGGAAGTCCTGGGTCGCTATGCCAAGGCAGGTAATGGCAAACCACCTGTGTTCATCTCTTGCCATGAAAACTCTACGGCATAGATGTCAAACTCGCGGCCCTCCAGTTGTTATGAACTACAGTTCCCATCACCCCCTGCCAGGATCATGCTGGCAGGGGATGGTGGGAACTGTAGTCCATAACATCTGCAGGGATGCGAGTTTGACACCTGTGCTCTACAGGGTCACCATAAATCAGCTGCAACTTGACAGCATTTCCCACAACTACATGGCCTTGTAGGTCATCTCTAGCATCTTCATATCAGCTACAGCAAACAGCGCCACTGTTCTTGGTTTGAGGATTGACATTTATGGAACCAACCATGCCCATTTCTTTTCCCCACCTGCTCCTAAAGACCTCCAGTCATGGAAATTCCCCATCACCTCTGGACAACCGATGATGACGCTTGACCACAATTATTATTTGAAAGCTCTTCTCAAAGACCTGTTCAGTGAGGAAGGGCCTTTTCTCAGTGGTAGAACATACACTTCGCACAGCAGTGTTCCCAGGCTAAATCCCAAGCAAATTGCTCCAAGCAAGACCTTTCTCTGCCCGAAACCCTGAAGAGCCACTACTAGTCAGATTCAACAATGTTGAGAAAGATGTCTTAATGGCCTAGCAGAGTATAAGGTAGCTTCTTTGGGTCTTGGGACATTCAAGACCTCTTATCCCAAAGGAGGGATGGATGTATTCTCTCAAACAGGGGCTAATATTGAGAAGTGGTGGAGAGAGAGAGAGAGAGAGAGGAGATATAATTTGCTTGTTTTATTGTGAACCAATGTGAGGAAAAGCAGTATAGAAGATTAGTAAGTCCCTCCAGCTGCATCTTGAGTCCATTATTTCTCAGTGATGAGTGATGTTCTTTCTTCATTGCAGAAGGATGATCCGTGTTCATTGGATGGTGGAGCTAACCGTAACTTCAAGTTGTTCCGGTCCCTTACTGGTAGGCTGGAAAAAGTTGGGCACACTCAGCCCACCTGTGGTCCCACCCCCTCCAATAAAGTTTAGATATGAATAGCACTTGGTTGGTTGCATCCCATGGTGGCTCCAGGCCTTTTTATTTGAACCGAGAAATCAAAGTAATGCTTGCTCGGAGTTATAGCTTATTTTTTAAAATGACATCCAGAGATACTATTTTCTTTTCTTTAAACAATGTCTGGAGATAGAGATTAGAAGCAGGAAAATGTTGTCTTCTTTGAAAGCTGCTGTCCTCACTGGTGGTTAATCCTGGGATAGTCACCCAAAATATCCAGGTTCCCTCGAGATCTCCTCATAGCTGAACAGTGGAACACAGACCAGTCCCGTTTCTGGTGCCCCCCCCCCCCCCGCCCACCGTATCAAGGGATTTTCCTGGACCTGATTGTATATACACCTTTTTCAAAAAACACTCCAATGGGAGATGGGGGCTACACACTTGAGGGCCCATAACTTTGGCCCCCATGAACCAAACTTCACCAAACCTGGGTGGTATCATCAAAAAAGTCTCCTACTGATACCACCCAGGCTTTGTGAAGTTTGGTCCAGGGGGTCCAAAGCTATGGACTCCCAAACAATCCTCCATTGTTTCCAAATGGAGCTAATAGGAGATGGGGGCTACACATTTGAGGACCCATAACTTTGGACCCCCATGAACCAAACTTCACCAAACCTGGGTGGCATCATCAGCAGAGTCACCTAAAGGTACTCTGAAATTTTGGTGCTGCCAGATTAACAATTGTACCCCTGACAGCAGGCACACACACACACACACACACACACCCGGGTCAGGCCTAGACATCTTCACTAGAAACATGCTGCAGTGAGGATGTTGGAACCTGGATGAAAAGGTGCCGATTCTTTTGGAACTTGGTTGTATCAAGATTAAATTTTCAGTGGGAATTCAGCCACAGCCAGTTATAACCCACCTTTCTCTCCCATAAGGAGTCTCAAAGTGGCTTACAAACTCCTTTTCCTTTCCTCTCCCCACAACAGACACCTTCTGGGGTAGGTGGGGCTGAGTGAGTTCAGAGAGAACAGGGACTGGCCCAAGGCCACTCAGCAGCTTCACGTGTAGGAATGGAGAAATAAATCCAGTTCACTAGATAGGAGTCTGCTGCTCACATGGAAGAGTGGGGAATCAAACCCAGTTCTCCAGATTAAACTCCACTGCACCACGCTGGCTGGATGGTGATGGAGACCTTGCAGCAGGAGAAGTCTGGGGATGAACACCTGGACACTCTTTTGAGCATTCATTGCTATCAGGAAGTATGAAGAAGAAGAAGAAGAGTTTGGATTTATATCCCCCTTTTCTCTCCTGCAGGAGACTCAAAGGGGCTTACAATCTCCTTGCCCTTCCCCCCTCACAACAAACATCCTGTGAGGTGGGTGGGACTGAGAGAGCTCCGGGAAGCTGTGACTAGCCCAAGGTCACCCAGCTGGCGTGTGTGGGAGTGTACAGGCTAATCTGAATTCCCCAGATAAGCCTCCACAACTCAAGTGTCAGAGCTGGGAATCAAACCCGGTTCCTCCAGATCAGAGTGCACCTGCTCTTAGCCACTGCTCTTAGCCACTACGCCACTGCTTCTCCCAGGATGAGAATCAGGATGAGAGATGACAATACACCCAATGAGAAAGAGGAAAATGATGTCAGCAGCTTTGGGGCCCCACTGGGGGAAAAGATGGGATATTAAATAATAACTCAATCAATAATGCTCCCACGGGCCACCAGAAGCCATTAGGAACTACATTTCCCATGATTCTAAGCATATCCAGATCCTAAGTCTAAGTCTTCTCATGCAACCTGTCATCCTCACACCATCCTACTCAATCTAAGATAGACGAGGGTAGTGAGAAGAGGATGATGAGAATCAGCATTGCTAACTCCTGGTTGGGATATTCCTGGAGTTCTGGAGATGGTGTCTGGGGAGGGTGGAGTATCGGGAGGGAATTCAGCAGAGACTCCACCCTCCAAAGAGAACCCTCCAGGAGATTTGATCTGGAGATCAGTTGTAATTCTGGGAGATCTCCTTCCCCACCTGGAGGTGATCAACCCTAGTGAGAAAAGATGGTCATGGTGATGGGGTGGGGGAAAGGCTTCCCTGGGCCAGTCCCAGCCTGTCCTTTGCTTCAGCCACCTGGTTCAGGCCCAGTGCTGATCAGGATCAAATTAAAATCATTTAGGGCAGGGAGGGCTTGAGTCTGAAGGGAGCAGTGAAATCCCCACACATCCTTCTGGGCTTCGGTATCGTTATAGGAGGCTACAGTTGTTGGATGAGATGTGTGAATCAGGATGGAGGCTTACAGTGAATTAACAGTACTTTTCAGATCGTTTGGGTTGCCCCTTCACCAAGCAAGAACCCATTATAACCCATCTTTCCATCTCAAGGGCTGCCAAAGTCCAGGTGGTTTCAGGAGGTCTTCTGGAATTACAACTGATCTTCAGATGACAGATATCTGGAGAGTGGACTCGATGGCATTATACTTCACTAAGGTCCTTCCCTTCCCCATGTCCCCCCTCCCCAGACTCCACCCTCAAAATCTCTCAGTATTTCCCAGTTGGAAGATGGCAACAGAAGGGGGCAGACAAATCTTCCTGGGGAAAGAGTTCTTCCCAAGAGTTCTGCCATGACCAAGAAGGCCCCAGATTGACACCTGCCTAATCTCAGAAGGTGGGGGCACCTGAAACAGGGCTTCCCAAAATGACCGTGGTGGTTGGGTAGGTTCATATGGAAGTAGGTAGGCATTCAGGGGTGTTGGTCCCAACCATACGGAGCTTTGACTAGTCAATTGACTGGAACTGGTAGGGCTAATCAGCAAAAAATGTCTGTTAATCAGGTGGCAAGGCTAAGGTAGATGTTCGCCTTTAATTAATAGATGGAAAAGTTTCTCACCACTTGTTCTCTTTTCTCTTTCCACAGTTGGGGAGTCCCGAAAAACTCCGGGTGTGAAATCCCTCCGATCCAAATCAGTTGGCCTTCTTATTCCTGGACAGCCAGGAAGTGCCCAGTGGATTTCTGAAGAAAAAATCAGCAAAAGGACAAACTCTATGGAATAGAGAGGCCACGCCTTGGCTGGTCTTCTTTTGGGTCTACATTTCATTCTCGATTCCATAGAGAACAATACATTTGGATAGTTCTTATTTCCTGTTAAAAAAATTAATATTGCGGGTCCAAGTTAATTGAAATTGTTTTCTGTAACTGTTTGAGTCGTTTCATGCAGGGGTCTTGAAATCCTTTTAAACACAGTAGGTTTCACCATGAATGTGTGTTTCATTAACAATAAGTTCTTGATCTCTTGAGACCCATTCAGAAAAATCTTATGGTATAGCCCTCTTAGGGTAACACACTTTCTGTATGCAGGTGGAAGAGACTGTGACTGAATTCTCCCTCCTTTAAAACTAATCTCTGGCTAGATGGCAAGTCAGAAAGATTTTATTGCAGCCTTTTCCCTGACCTGCTAGTTTCCTATAGGCAGGGAGTTTTGTGTGAGAGGGAGCATTCGCATAAACGATCCCCCTGAATTGTTTTCTAAAGTGCTGAACTCTCTGAAGGACTGTACCACGTGATTTTTTCGAACATGTAGATTGACCTTCAAAGACTATCTAAAGGAGCAGCAGTGGCGTAGGAGGTTAAGAGCTCGTGTATCTAATCTGGAGGAACCGGGTTTGATTCCCAGCTCTGCCGCCTGAGCTGTGGAGGCTTATCTGGGGAATTCAGATTAGCCTGTACACTCCCTTACCATCGCGCCAGCTGGAGGTGACCTTGGAGCTAGTCACAGCTTCTCGGAGCTCTCTCAGCCCCACCTACCTCACAGGATGTTTGTTGTGAGGGGGGAAGGGCAAGGAGATTGTCAGCCCCTTTGAGTCTCCTGCAGGAGAGAAAAGGGGGATATAAATCCAAACTCTTCTTCTTCTAAAGCAGGGGTCTCCAGCAGGGGTCTCCATCATGGTGTCCATGGGAGGACATGGTGCTCACCAACACCTTTCTTGGTGGCTGGCAAATATTTTTACAAAGTGGGCGTGGCCAGGTGGAGCACCTGCCCAGCAAGGCTTCTGATTGGCTGTGCAGATTTTAAAAAAATTCCTTTGGCAGCACCATAGCGCAAGGACGGAAAGTAAGCTGCATGCATACCAGACAGTATTATGTTCATTTTAAAAGGCATCTTATTAAACAGAGCTTCTGTCCAAAATGTTGAAGAGTTTTGTACAGAGGTTTGCATAACCTTACTCCCTGACATTTTGCTTCTGCCTCTGCCTCTAGTGGCCGCCATTTTGTGGTTGCTTTTCCCACACTTGTGTCAGAATTTCACATGACCCGCAGGCTCAGAAAGCATGGGGGTTTCTGATCTAAAGTAATTAATTTCAGCAGTGTAGGACTTAATTAAAATTGACATTTTGCCTTAAATGAGAATATATGCTTCTATTGTACAGTGGAACTTTGGTAATCGCCGGTAATCTGTTCGGCAGCGCTTAGCGTACTCTGAAATCGGCGTAAACTGAGGCTATGTCGTTTGCGCATGCAAACGATTAGCAAATTTACGCAAAAAGCGTAAATTTGCGCAAACAGTGTAGGTGAACACCGAGGCACCCAGCGACAACCGAGGAAGAAAAACGGCCGGGCGCAACCGATGAATTCCGAAAACGGCGTAAACCGAAGGCACCGATTACCAAGGCTCCACTGTATTTTGTGTGTATGTATTAGCTATAAATTTTGCTGAGTGTGGCCACATGTATATTTATATGGGGAACACCGTAATGTTGGGTTATAATTTTGTTACTAGCATGACTCTCATCCCTGTTATTTCTTCTGATTACAATACTGATCCAAATTCCTCCAGTATTGGGTAGATGTGTGTATATTTTGGGGGAACTGTTCATCTTAAATCGATGCAAATGATTTGTTAGGGGTTAGAGCCCGCCAGTTTTTCTGTTCAGTTTCACCTGACTCACCTCCTGACTCCATAGCTTTTGTCCATGAGGGTTCTGCAGTCCCTGACATAGCCTTTGTGAAGGTCAAAAGGGCCCCTTGTTTTCTCTGTTATCTATGAAAAAACTGATAGGCTCAAACTATAGTACAGCCTAATGAATATGCATGGATGCATTGCTTGCAAACCTTATAAAACCCAATCTTGCTGAAATCTATAAACCTTATAAAACCTGATCTTGCTGAAATCTAACTTTAAGCAGCAGTGGCATAGTGGTTAACAGCAGGGGCACTCTAATCTGGAGAACCGGGTTTGATTCCCCGCTCTGCCACTTGAGCTGTGGAGGCTTATCTGAGGAATTCAGATTAGCCTGTTCACTCCAACACATGCCAGCTGGGTGACCTTGGGCTAGTCACAGTTCTTCTGAGCTCTCTCAGCCCCACCCACCTCGCAGGGTGTTGTGAGGGGGGAAGGGAAAGGAGTTTGTCAGCCCCTTTGAGTCTCCTACAGGAGAGAAAGGGGGGATATAAATCCAAACTCCTCCTCCTTCTCCTCCTCTTCCTCTTCCTCTTCTTCCTCTTCTTCCTCTTCTTCTTCTTCTTCCTCTTCTTCCTCTTCTTCCTCTTCTTCTTCTTCTTCTTCTTCTTCTTCTTCTTCTTCTTCTTCTTCTTCTTCTTCTTCTTCTTCTTCTTCTTCTTCTTCTTCTTCTTCTTCTTCTTCTTCTTCTTCTTCTTCTTCTATCATGTGCTGGGGTGGGATAAAGACAGAATGGTACAGACCTGGGAGACCTGGGTTCAAATTACCTCTCTGGCACAAAAACGAACTGGTTGACTGTGGGCCATTCACACTCTCTATCTCACAGAGTTAGGAGGATAAAAGGAAGAATGGGTGAATGCTGTAAGCTGCTCTGGATTTCTGTGGAGGAGAAAAGTGGGCCATAAACAATGCATAGGGGTGTGTGTGCATGTTATGTGCTATCAAGTTGCTTCTGATGTATGGTGACCTTCTAAATTAATGACCTCCTCAGCATCCAGTATTAAAAGCGTTGCTCAGGTCTTGCCAACTGAAGGCCATGGCTTACTTCATCAAGCCAATAGATAAAAGTGAAAGAAATGAAACAAATAAACATGTGCTGACGAGACAGGTGATTCGAATCTCAGTTCCTAGCTACGCAAAGAAGAGCCACTCTTCCTTCTTGGTAACCTCTGGGACAGATTACTGAAACATGCTGTAAATGGGGCTGCCCTCGAAGATGTTTTGGAAGTGTCAGCTGGTGCAAAATGCAGTGGCATGTTATAAGCAGAGGTGGGATCCAGCAGGTTCTCACAAGTTCCCGAGAGTAGGTTACTAATTATTTGTGTGTGCCGAGAGGGGGTTACTAATTAGTGATTTTGCCATGTGATTTTTGCATTAGGCTCATTCTGCACATGCAGAATAATGCACTTTCAAACTGCTTTCAGTGCTCTTTGAAGCTGTGCGGAATAGCAAAATCCACTTGCAAACAGTTGTGAAAGTGGTTTGAAAACGCATTATTTTGCGTGTGCAGAAGGGGCCTTAGTTACTCCCCTCCTCTCAGCAGTAGCGCGCAGAACTGGAAGCAGTCTAGCAGGAGGTGCACCGGTGTGCGGGCAGCCTGCGCCTGCGTGCATTCATTTCCCGCCCAAGGACCGGCGCAGCGGCTGCATCCTTGCCACAGCCCTGTCCAGGATTGCCCTGCCCCAGAATGCCCAGCCACACCCCCGTCATGCCCCGCCCCGCCCCATTGCGCTACGCCACAGTTTGAATCCCACCACCACGGGAACCTGTTACTAAAATTTTTTAATCCCACCACTGGTTATAAGGATCTGCATGTCTGGAAATGCATCACACCGGTCATGAAGTATTTGTTTCTGGGTCCCGTTTGATGAATAAGCGCTTCGAAGTCTGGGCTCTTTATGTGTGAAGGTCCATTTGCCTCAATGAACATCTGGACAGCAATTGTACTTTTCAGAACAGGGCTTCCTAGCAGTTCCTCTCCAGGCTATGATCTGTTACAGCCTGGGCCTTTTTCTGTTTTTGTCCCATTGCTATGGAACAGTCTTGCAGAAGGGGTGAGGCAGACATAAACCCCCGGGGCCCTCTGAGGAGGGTGCAGAACAGTCCTTTAAAAGGGGCTAAGCAGTTAAAAGACTTATTTATTGTAACTATATGCTTTAATTACTTGCTTTTCTGATGTGCTCTGATGATTTTAACAGATTATTTTTGGGTTTGTACTTATTTTTTTCACCCATCTTGGGTCCAGACTGTATCTGGAGGCAGGCTGAGGGTGTGTAAATACTCGAAATAAACAGATAAATACTGATGTTTCCCTCTTGTTTCTGAAACGCGACTGAGAGTTGGGAAGCGTGAAAGCAGAATCTGGTTAAACTGAGAGCAGGCAGCGGGCAGACAAGACTTGCCAAACGGAGAGGGTGATTTCATTTTACGATGCTGGCATTCATACAGTCGAAGTCAGCTCATCTGGCCACTCTAGGCTTCCTGGAATGCCTTGCTGCTCATATCTATCAGGGGCCATTTGATGATCGGGAAAGAACATTTTCTAACTAGCCACGTTATACATCACTTTAACTCCCCCACAAAAATATCCTGTGAAAGTTCTTGGCTTACTTGAATTTAGGTTGGGGCGGGGAAGAGGGGTAAATTGGTAAATTGGTTTACAATCTTTGGTAAATTGTAAACACATAGGCCACTCTGTAAGAATCCTGTATCTGAAATATGGTCCCCAAAGAGCTTGAAGCTCTGCGAACAATAACTTTCTGGTGATCCCCGGCCCCGAAAGTGGTCCTACTATCCTTGATTAGTCTGGTGAAATGCTCTGTCAAATGAGACCAAGGTCCTGTGGGATCTAATACAGTCCGGCAGGGCCTCCAGACTTACGGTTGAGACAGCAAGGGTATTGTGGTTCCCTTCCCTGCTCCCTTTTTATTTTAATTCCCTTTCCCCTTGTCCTCTTCTTTGCCTTTAGACCAGGATGAATGCGGTTTGGGGATTCACAGTACAATGTAGAACAGAGTTATTCCAGTCTAAGGGCACTGACTTCAGTGGGGGCGTGAGGGCGATCTGGCTGCGACATCTGACACCCCATTGATCACCAGGGTTGATTCGGCTGATCTGGCTGGCTAGGCGGGTGTCCCCTACCTCAATCACCGCTCCATGTGCATCCCTCCTGAAGCTGTGCTCAGTGGAAGAGGACGACCATCCCAGATAGGAGTGCACCGTTCTTCGGTCAAGGGTATACAATAGCTGCGCTCCCCTGCTAGAACCTCCAAACGAGCTCAAGGTCCATTTGTAGGACTTCAGTGGGCTTAGACTGGAGTAACTCTGTCCTGGATTACACTGATACTCTTTTAATTAGCCCCTTACATGGATTTTTATGGTGTCAGTACAGTTACCCTGTTTCCCCGAATATAAGACATCCCCTGAAAATAAGACGTAGTAGAGGATTTGCTGAAGTGCGAAATATAAGGCATCCCCTGAAAGTAAGACGTAGCAAAGTTTTTGTTTGGAAGCATGCCCGACGAACAGAACACAGAAAAATAAGACATCCCCTGAAAATAAGACATAGCGCATCTTTGGGACACTGTCTTATTTTCGGGGAAACACGGTAGAAATGTCTGAATTTTTTAATTGTATTTTATGTTGATGTTGTACGACACCCTGAGCTCATGTGAGGAAGGGCATCCAGGAAATCAATCAATCAATCAATCAATCAATCAATCAATCAATCAATCAATCAATCAATCAATCAATCAATCAATCAATCAATCAATCAATCAATCAATCAATCAAACAAACAAACAAACAAACAAACAAACAAAAAAGGGGAGAATGTTTCACTTAAATTTTGGACAGTAACTAATTTGTGTTCTTTCTGTGGCAAGGTGCTTGCTCAGCCATTGCACTATCCTCAGGTTTTGTACAAGGGGGGGGGCAGAGAAAGGGGGGTTGATAGCAGGGAATCCCAGGCACACAGCTGTCTTGATTCCAAAAATACCAGATCCATCAGAAGTTTCACAGAGTCCTTTTGCTCTGTGCCTCTAACCGTGCAAATAACACAAGTCCCGTCCACTGGTAATTTCGCTATCCAGCCATCTCCTTTCATTCCCAGCGCTGGTCTCAAAATCTTACAGTGAAGTGGAAAATAGTCCAAGGCCAGGATCTCAATGCATGGCCAATTAATTCTTTGCAGCTTTTTAAGGCTTCTAAAAGTCTTCAAATTCACTGTGTCATTGAATACTTCATGGCTGTGTGGAAATAAATTACAGCCATTTGATTCTCCCTCTTTCCCCTCGCTGAACTATCAGTTACATCTTTTGAGGGGTCCACCCACAAGTGTTTTAGTCTAGCTCTAAAATGCAACCTGCAAATGCAACACATGTCCAGGAACATGGGGGTGATGGAGGTGCGCTTTTATGCTGGTTTTAATTCTGGATTGTTACAGCTAGGGATTGTTACAGCAGTCTGGAGAGTACGCTCAGTAGGAAACCCAAGCAAATTAATAAAGTAAAACTCCAGAATTAAAACCAGCATAAAAGTTAAAACAAAGGCCCTTTCCTCATGGGCTCAATACATGGAGGTCGGAGGGCAGTGTGGGTGGGTCCCTGCAGCCCTCCAGAGCGATGCTGGATGGGACGGTGAGTGGAGGGGGGCGACCGGAGGCGGAGGCGGAGACCGTACAGAGCCGCCTCTCTGGCTGAGGGGAAAGTCGGGGCCGCTCGCACTCTAGCACGCAAACGGTTCCAAGCCTCCACCGGCATGATTCATGCCGGCAGAGGTGCGTTTCCGCCCGTGTGCGGAAAGGGCCAAAGCTTGGCTCTTAACCTTGTTTTCCACTCATGGAAGACACTAATGCCTTTTGGGGAGGGGGTGATATTTTACAATTTCCCTGTCACACTGCAAACTCCCATTTCACCTTCATGCTGTTACCATGGGCCCATGGAAGGTCCCACCTGACTGCATGGTTTGCTTTTGACTTTTGCTTTTGGCCCGTGTGGTGTAGCGGTTAAGAGCGGTGGACTCTAATCTGGAGAACTGGATTTGATTCACCACTCCTACATGTGAAGCCTGCTGCCTGACCTTGGGCCAGTCATAGTCCTTTCTAAACTCTATCATTCCCAAGTACCTTGCAAAAGCTATCTGCTCTGCGGAGGTGAAGGGAAGGTCACTGTAAGCTGCTTTGAGATTCCTTCAAGGGAGAGAAAAGAAGGATATAAATCAAACTGGGTTTGATTCCCCACTCCTCCACGTGAACCAGCTTTGTTTCCCTGCCCCTCCACATGAAGCCTGCTGAGTGACTTTGGCCCAGTCACAGAACTCTCTCAGCCCCACCTCCCTCACAAGGTGTCTGTTGTGGGAAGAGGAAGAGAAGCAATTTGTAACACACTTCGGCCCTTTCTGCATGGGCCGGGAACGCGGGTGCACACCGGTGCAGCCCTGGGGCTGTTCCCACGCTTCCGTGCAGGTGGCCGTGGAGCTGCCACAGCTTTGTTTTTTAAACTTACCTTCTCTTCCCTGTGCAGCTCCACTGGGATGAGGGGACAGGCCCCCACAGCCCTGGCGACGCTTCAGGAGTCAGAGGGCCAACCATCCTTGAAGTCATTACGGCAGACGCAATGAAGAGACGAGACACAGCGATAACATCCGATGGAGAGAAGCCAGCAGCAGGCTAATCTGCCGTACTGTGGTCCCTGGCACCTTTTATTAGGGTTTTGGGGAAGGCGGGAGAGCGGGAGAATGTTGCGCAATTCACGGCCTGCGGGGGCAGTGTACGTGCAGGAAGAAACTTCTCCGTCTGGGTCAATTCCACATCTGGGGGTCTTGTGACCCATGAGTCAGGCATCTTGTGACCTGTGAGTCAGGGGGATCTTGTGATGGGTGTGCGTGTGAGCCCAGGAGGGGACAGATGGCACAGGCATTCCTGTGCACTTTCTGAGGCTCTACTGGGTCCGCTGACGCACCCCAACAATCCTCTCCTGCGGAACTGCACAGAAAAGAAGGTAAGTTTTTTTTAAAGGACACGCCCAAGAGTTGCGCTTCCCACCCGGGCCGTTCGCTCAGCAGCGGGTGCAAAACCGTGTTTTTAAAATAAATACTCATTAGTTTATTAAGTTTCAAAAATGCCGGTTGGGGGGAAATAGCACGGCGCACCCTCATTTCAGGGGCTGAAGCCGTGCAAAGTTCTCCCCGCAACCGGTGTTTTTACCATGCTTGCGCCGCTGTTATTGGTCTGTGTGGAGTGGGCCTCTGAGACTCCTCAGGACAGTGATGGCGAACCTATGGCACAGGTGCCAGAGGTGGCACTCGGAGCCCTCTCTGTGGGCACACGCACACACAGTTCGTCATGTGGGGGGCGGAAAATCACCCCCTCACACACACACACACATCTAGGCGGGCCTGGGCCACTGAGCACGACATGCGTGCACCATGGTGAGCAGGGAGGACTCAGCTGGTGGGCCTGGTGCTTGTGCTCCAGGTGGCTGCTGTTTGGGGGGGGGGGCGCAGAGGAGGCAGAGATGCTAGAGCGGCACAGAGTGGTGTGTGCGGGACTTGCTGGAGGCTAGAGCAGGCTGGCCCCTGCTCGAGCGGGTGGGGCGGAGGAAGAGGGAGCCAACTGGTTTTTTGTAAACTAAAACCTCAGCATTCAGGTTAAATTGCCAGGTTGGCCCTTTGCGATAAATACGTGGGGTTTGGGTTGCAATTTGGGCACTCGGTCTCAAAAAGGTTCGCCATCACTGCCTTCGGATGAGAAAAGTGGGTATAAATCCAAACTCCTTCTCTTCTCCTACTTCAAAAGGCCATATTTCCCTTCGCCTTTTCAACTTTAACACTATGGCGGAGTTACTTTTGCTCTGGTCTCCCCTTTGAGTAGGACTGCCAGCTCCAGGTTGCAAAATACGTAGGGATTTTGGAAGCGGAGCCCGAGGAGGGCAAGGGCAGAGTCTGGGGAGGAGAAGGATCTCAGCCAGGTGTGATGCCCTAAAGCTCCCCCTCCAATGTAGCCACTTCCTTTCTGTAATTTGGAGACTACAACAGCGATTCAGGTTGCCAACCAGCAAGCAGCACCTGGAGACCGGGAGATTCAGGTTGCCAAGGAGCAAGTGTAACCTCTATTTGTGGGTTCTGTGGGGCAGAACTTGGAATGAGTTTGCAACAACAAATTTTAAAAACAAAATGGTTTACTTTCTTAACATATAACATCAAACATCAACATTTAACATCACACTTCAAGGTCCTGTTCAGGTTGCATTTTCAAGTCCTTCTAGTTACAGTCTTCTGATATTGCCAAGTCCAATTCTTCCTGCAAGTGGGTTGGCTCCTGAAGACTCCAAGGGCTTGATGAACAGGATTCAACATGATGAAGGTTTCCAGGAGAACTCTCACCCATTACAAACACAAAAAGAAACCCTTAACAAGGTGTTAAGGGCTTATACAAATCAAGGTCCGAGTCTGGTAGCCTTGTCTCCTCCAACTACATGAGCTCTGCAGCCTCTTGCTGCTTTGAGTCTCCACCCCTCACTGGGTCAACCCATTCTGAGCATGGGGGTTACACAAGCAGCACTTGGAAACCGGGAGATTCAGGTTGCCAACCAGCAAGCAGCACCTGGAGACTATTACAGTTGATTTCCACAGGGCCAAGATAGTTCCCCTGGAGAAAATGGCTGTTTGGAGGGCAGACGGCATGATATTATGAGCTCCCTTCTGAGCTCCCTCCTCAAATCCTACCTTCCTCAGGCTCCTCCCTCAAAACCTCCAGGTATTTATCAACCCAGAGTTGGCAATCCTGGTAGCAATTATGGGACACCTGCAGGCCTTACCTGGAGGTTGGCAACCGTAACTTGTGTCTGCCGCAAAGCATCCGTCTCTACCCTTGGGCCCACTCCAACCTGCTACTTTTCATTTCCAGACCTTCTAAAAAACCACTAGAACAGGGGTGGGCAACCTATGGCGCTCCAGATGTTCATGGACTACAATTCCCACCAACAGATGTTCATGGACTATAATTCCCATCGACCCTCCAGATGTTCATGGACTACAATTCCCATTAACCAATTGGCCGTGCTGGCAGGGGCTGATGGGAATTTATTTATTTATTATTTAGTTTTATATACCGCCCTATCCCCGAAGGGCTCTGGGCGGTGCACAACAAAATTAAATCATAATACAACTAAACACAAACAGAACTAAACAATTAAACTTCAATACAAATAAATTACTAATCCCTTTTTAAAAACAGCGGTTAATACAGATTTAAATCAAATGCAAAAATTCAAAATTGTAGTCCACGAACATCTGGAGTGTCATAGGTTGCCCACCCCTGCACTAGAACCTACCCCTAGCTCCGCCCTTAGGTCAGGCTGGCGTTCCACCTTGAGGTCACAGCAGCTTTGAATTCAGGAGCCAATGAAAGTTGACAGACGATGGTCCTTCAATGCCCTAGGTGCATCCCCCCCCCCCGAGCCCCTCCCTTGTGTTTGAAAATGCTGTGCATGTGTAGCCTTTGCTCTAATGCTTCAGCTGTTCTGCCGGCCCAGGTCATCTGCTTTTCATAGTCCTTTCCCCGCCGCCCTGTGAAAATGAACACCGCTTGTGCAATGGTGCTGAGCTGTGCCTTAAAATAGAACCCCCTCCTTATCCTCAGACTCCCCCCTGTCTCCTAACAACCAGGCCATCGGCCCGCTCCCCTCCTTTCCTCAGTTTTAAGCTCCGGTTCCTCCTCTTTGTGCCATGAAGATCAAAATAGCAGCCTTTATCGCCGGGATCTTGGGGGTTTTGGGTGTTCTTCTCTTCCTGATAGCCTTTGGGACCGATTATTGGCTCCTAGCCACGGAGACGTGTGGAGGATTCGAACCTGAGAACAACACACTTCACACCAAGGAGGTAAGGAAAAACCTTATCTAACAAATAATTTGCAGGGTTGTAACTTAAAACAAAATATTGTTGGGGGAAAATACTCTTTGAAACACGCACTTATGGAGGATGTTTAGAGCTTTGCAGTTTTTGAAGTTAAAGAAGTCGTTTTGGCTGACTCACTCAGATGCAATTCGCGGTTGCTGTCATTCACACATTTGATGGGGCATAAATCACATGGGCTCCTTACTCTCATGCAGAATAATGCACTTTCAATCCATTTCCAATGCACTTTGCAGCTGGATTTTACTGTGCGGAATAGCAAAATCCACTTGCAAACAATTGTGGAAGTGGATTGAAAGTGCGTTATTCTGCACATGCGGAAGGGGTGATGGGGTGCCGGAAGAACTGAAGCTGCTGTCTCTGCAGTTAGCCTGATGGCTTGTTGAGCAGCTGAGAGAAGGATTTGGGAGTCTTGGGTTCGAATCCCAACTCTGTCACAAAAAAAATTCTGGCTAACCTTGAGGTAGTCCCTCTCAGCCTAACTATCGGATTGCCGGCATCCAGGTAAGGCATACAGATTTTCAAGAACTATAACTGATATCCAGAGTACAGAGAGCAGGTCCCCTGGAGAAAATAATCACCTTGGAAGATAGAATTGATGGCATGGTAACTCAGTGAGGTCTCTCTCCTCCCTTCTCCAGGCGCCATCCCCAAATCTCCCGGAAATTTCTGTGACCTCAGTGCATGCATCCAACCCCTCCCCGCCTAAAAATGGTTAGTGCAAACAAGCTGGAGAGTAGGTGATTGCTAGCTCAATGTAATTGCCACAAGATATATGTAACCAGCCTGCTATTTGTATCACTGCCTTTCTGGGACATTCTTTCCTTGAACTTTGTTTTATGGCTTCACACACTGAGTAGATAACTAGGCTTTCCCCTGACACTTTGGTCTCATGGGAACTGGGATTGTTTCCGTTATCCTGGGATTGTTTCCGTTATCCTGAGGGACAGGATATCCCTCTATCTCTATCTATCACCGACCTTAGGGCACCTTAGCTCCCCAGTGGCACAATGGATAACAGCACATGCACTCTAATCTGGAGAACTGGGTTTGATTCCCTGCTCTGCTACTTGAGCTGTGGAGGCTTATCTGGGGAACCAGACTAGCTTGTGCATTCCAACACGCGCCAGCTGGGTGCCTTGGGCTAGTCACAGTTCTTCTGAGCTCTCTCAGCCCCACCTACCTCACAGGGTGTTTGTTGTGTGTGTGTGGGTGTGTGTGTGTGTGGAAAGGGAAAGTAGGTGGAAGATCCTTTGAGTCTCCTTACAGGAGAGAAAGGGGGGGGGGATATAAATCCAAACTCCTCCTAAGCTTTTCTCACATTTCTTGGGAAAATGGGAGGGGGGGATCAATATCAGAATAAAGGGAGTAGCAAAAGGAAGAGGCTGAATTCCATCCCCACATAACTCCTATCAAGAAAAAAGTGCAGTTAAGAGTTGCATTTTTCATTTCTGGGAATGCTAGTACTCTGTGCGATATGCCTCTCTGCTTGCACATACCTAGGAAGAGGCCTTGTAATAAAGAAATATATTTATTACAAAATGCACAGAGGATGCAAATACAGGGTTGATGAAACTTCATGCCAAATGCGTGTTGGCCCTCAGATCTTATTCAGTGGTGTAACCACAACATATCATCACACATGCACATAAATTAACAATCAGAAAGGTTAGAATCTTGTGCAAAGCCAGGTATGTATTCTAAAATGTCTGAAAAAAAATTCAGAATAAATATATACGATAAAAGCAGCTTGGCTATATACAGTTATTCAAAAAGAAGGATTTTTGGCTACTGAACATTCCAAATGGATTTTGTGCCAATGAAATTAGATTGTTATCAAAGTATGACCTTTTCAGCATGCACAGCTTACTGCAGAGTTTTCCAGTGGTCAGTGGGAGTGTTTTCTGTGAAATCATTCCACATATCTCCTTTTCTCCTGTTATTCTGTCCCCCCCCCTTATCTCTTTAGTTGCATTAATTCCACGCACAACTGATTAAAATATATCATTTCAATGCAGGAGACCAACCTCCTTTTTACTTTCATGTAGGCGCTCTAGGATTACTTCACAGTTAAAATTTTGAGGCAGCAATGCAATAATGATTTCGGCCTCCACTTCTGCTATTGAGAACTACCAAACCAAAATGGAAATCAAAACAACTTCTGAAGCAGACGCCATTACCTGAAGAAACACAAACATGCAGTGGTGGGATCCAAAAATTTTAGTAACAGGTTCCCATGGTGGTGGGATTCAAACAGTGGCGTAGCGCCAATGGGGCTGGGCAGGGCATGATGGGGGCGTGGCCAGGCATTCCAGGGGCGGGGCATTAATAATTTCTCTGTTACTGTAAAAAACTCTTACTGTAAAAAAAAAAGTTCCTAATTTCCAGCTGGTATCTTTCTGTCCATAATTTAAACTCATTATAGCAAGTCCTATCGTCTACTGCCAACAGAAACAACTACTTCTCCTCTGACTGCCTGTCAAATACTTAATACTTTCAAATACTTAATTTTGTTTCTAGAAATCAAAAGAAGGATACTTTCCTTAAACAAGGAACTTTACCATATTTCTAAGACATGTTTTTAAAACAGCCCAACAGGGAGAATTTATCCCGTTTTCTACCTTTGCTAACCAGCCACATAGGAAACAACAGGACTTGATGATTTTTGGACCTAATGGAATTTCTAAAGGAAAAGCAGACCCAATTAACAACCCCCTGTCGGCACACACAAATAATTAGTAACCCACTCTCTGGAACTGGTGAGAACCTGCTGGGTCCCACCTCTGCAAACATGTATCCCACCTCATTTTCCAATCAAATACATCTGCCGCAACACACAATAGTTACTAAGGCAGACCCTCGTCAGTTTTTTCCTGCAACTTCCCTTGTCCATTTCATTCACTCCTTACATTTTAACATCATATAGTGAATTCTAGAGGAAATGGACAAAGCTGATCCGTTGGACCTGGCTCGTATTTTTGCCCTAAGGTCACATCATAGCCCACTTCCCCCCCAAAAAATCAACCCTGCTTGTTTGTATCACTGCCTGAACGTTACATTGCAAGTTCTATATGAAACTGACCAAGCTGATCCAATTGATTGGGCATGTATTCCACTGTTTGAACATTACATCACTAGTTTGATATGAGAAAGAGTGTTATTTTAAATTTTTTTTCTCAAAAACAGGGAACAAAGTGGGGGGAGAAATGGCTGAAGGGGAGGTTGTGCGACTACCCGGGGGCATGAATAAGGGCCAGGTTTGGTGAGATGGAAAAACAAAGACCATTTCTACATGAAAACATGGTCAAGGAAAGCTGGCTTGGAAAAAGATTGCCATTGAAGTGCTTGGGAAAACAATGGAGGAGAAATGAAAGGAAAACCTTTCCAGAACCAAATGGAGGAAAAAAACCCCCATGCAAAATTAAAAGAAAAAATGTAGCATTTGGCAGCAAGATATGTAATGAATGACTTGTATGGAAAAGGCCAATGCCTGCGCTGGACCGCCAAAAGGGCATGGCACACCAAAGTCAGAAGAAAAACACAATATGTAAATCCAATAAGGTGCAGAGTTATTAACTTAAGAAACCTCACTCTGTTCTTCCTGTGTTTCTTTGATCTTGATTAAGATGCCTTTCATCTCCATCAGTAGAGGAGCTGGATCTCCAGATATTTCTTTGTTGATAACTTGGTGCTTATGATTGTGCATGTATCTATGCACTAACAACACCAACATATGCTTGAACATCCACCAGTCCCACTCAGGTCCTGTTCTCCAGTCACATTGGCCCTTTCCGCACAGGCCAAAAGGCGCTTCCCCACCGGCAGGAATTCTGCCGGTGGAGGGGTGGGGGCCGTTCACACGAGAGCGTGTGAGCGACCCCCACAGAGGCCGGTGCAGGAGAGGCGGCTCCAGGGGTCAGAGGACAGTGAGGGAGGGTCTTAGGAGGCCAGCAGGGTGACGACGACGACAAGGTGAGTGGGAGAGGGACGGGGAAAACAGCGTGTTCCCGGCGGTGCCGTTTGTACCGCGCCGCCGGGAATGTGCTGTTTTTCCAAAAACCTCCCTCCTGGAGCGCCGCCTGTGCGAACGGCTCCCTGGGGACTGCGTTTTTGCCGTCCCCAGAGCGCTGTTTATGGCCTGTGCAGAAAGGGCCATAGAGGTGACTATTTCCATGATGGATTGTTTGTTCCCTCCTAATGGATGAATGGTATTCTTCATAACACTGCCTTTCAAAATATTACATCTTTCGACCTTTTTGTTGCACAGGTATAAGGGGCAAGGTTCAGATCTTGCATCTCTGCAATGAAAAAGTCTAGTGCCATTGTTTTAAAAAATACAAGAGAAAGCTGAGAATTCAAAGAAGTTAGCAGATTGTAGCAATTGATTTTTTAAAAATATAAAACTGGTGTTCATAGTGTTTCTTAACATTTTGTGTTCATTTAAGCAACTCTCAGCAATGTTAATGTCTGCCATTCTGCTTTGGCATATGCACAATTCTGGGGGAAAAACCCATGCAAACTTGTTTGGTAGGCAGTGGAATGATTTGATGCTAAAACAAAGGCAGATTCCGCATGGACCAAAAACAGTGGTGTGAAAACAGTGTAAAATGGTGTAAAATGGTTTACACCGTTTTCACACCTTTTTCACTCCGCTGTTTTTGGCCCATGCGGAATCTGCCAAAGTGATAAGATTATGTCTGGCTGTCACAGTGAAACTGTTGAACACCTTTGACACCACAAACTTTGCAGTATCCTAACAATAAAAGCTCCCTCTGCAATCCTGATCTTGATCTTGCTGGGGAGAAGATCGTGGAAGAGAAAGACTTAATTTGCCCAACAGAAAAAAGCCATTTTAACTGCATTGATTAGGATCTACAGACCAGGACACAGATCTAGTGTTGTGGTCATTGCAGAAGTCCCCCCTGGCTATCATCTTTGAAAACTGAGGGGACATTCAAAAGTGGTTTGTGATGTCGGAGTGGATGGTGGTGCAGTTAACAAAAATCCTTTAAAAAAAAATCTTGGCCAAGTCTGGATTGTTTCCTAAGCCTCGTTTTCAGAATTGCCATTTAAGTTTGGAAGCCACTATAGGCTATGCCAGGGGTGGGCAATTATTTTTTCCATGGGGCCGCATAAGAAAATATTGTGGAGGGCCAGGCCAAAAGGCGCTTTTGAAAGCCCCGCAGAAGCCGGCAGCCAAGGCAACCGGCTTCTGCAGGGCTTTCAAAGGTGCCTCGCTCCTCAGCAAGGCAGGAGGGTGAGGCGCTTTTGAAAGCCCCGCAGAAGCCGGCAGCCAAGGCAACCGGCTTCTGTGGGGCTTTCAAAGACGCCTCGCTCCCCAGCAAGGCAGGGGGGCGAGGCGCTTTTGAAAGCCCCGCAGAAGCCGGCAGCCAAGGCAACCAGCTTCTGCGGGGCTTTCAAAGGCACCTTGATCCCCAGCAAGGCAGGAGGGCCAGTCAGGGTCATCTGGCAGGTTGGATGTGGCCTGCGGGCCGTATAATGTCCAGGTCTGGCTATGCTATGGTTTCTGCATACAAGTCCTCCATCTTGGGTCAAGAAGTCGGAAGGAAGGTTGGTGCCTTGGAGATTTTTAAGGGAGAAGATCCAATTCAGTGGGAGAGCAGATACTCTGAATGTCGGTGGCCCCAGGTTTCATCCTTGGCATCTTGAGTTCAAAGGGCTCTTTGTACAAGATGTTACCGTTTCAAGCTAAAAGTTAATATTATCCACTTACATCAGGGGTCCCCAAACTTTTTAAACAGGGGGCCAGTTCACTGTCCCTCAGACTGTTGGAGGGCCGGACTAAAAAAAACTATGAACAAATTCCTATGCACAAATGATTGTAAAATGTTTGATTTCACCTTTCAGCCTTTCTGTCATGGTCTATTTAGAACAGTGACCAAAGTATGTCAAGTACAGGGTGGGCTCCAAATATTGTTGGGGAGGCTGTGGAATACCTTCCCCTGTAAAAAAAAAGCAGAACTTTCCCAATGAAACATTCCATCTAACCCAGGATCAGGTATCTTCCTGGGTTCTTTCCTCCCTAGCAGCCAGCGAGCGATTCGCCAGCCTGGCTGATGCCAATGGGAGTGAGGCGGAACAGAAAGCCTGAGAGCAACACATGGAGTAGCTGAGAGGGAAGGGCGGAGCAGGCGTTGCCACATGTGAGGTTTCCAACTCTGGGTCAGAAAATTCATGGAGATTTGCGGGTGCCATCATGTAACTGCAATCAACAGCCGTTGGGGCCGGTTCCTCCTCTCCCTCGAGCCCCCACTGCACATGAATGGAGCCATCACCGCCATGTCTGGCGGGCCGGATTAATGCCTTCAAGGGGCCACATTTGGCCCCCGGGCCGTAGTTTGGGGACCCCTGACTTACATGAAAAAAAAATTGGTTTCTTTGCTATGCTGAAGGATGACAAATCATAGGGATTTTCCATCGCCCTCCTGGCTAATTTTGCTCTTAATTTGTAGGGTGGAAAAGAAGAGCAGAAGAGTGACAGCCGGGAAGTTCTTACCTTTCATCACGAAGGGTTCTTTTGGAGGTGCTGGTTTTACGGAGATTACAAGGAGTCCATATGGACCTTCTGGTTCAGTGAGTATCAAGGACCTCTTGAACAGCTGGCATGTTTACGTGGGTTACAGGTGTGCTCTGAGAAAGAGGGTGGCGTTTTAAGCGGAGCAAGTACATCACTCAAGACAAAGAAAGAAAGAAACCAGCCAGACTGTGATTTGGCAAGTCCTTTTATACACACCCCCAACAAAATGGGAGTGGGTGCACCTGCGTTACAAGGGAACACGTGTATGCAAAGGGTGTCTCAGCTGGGGAACATGGTGGCCATTTTGAACACAGTAGGATTCATTCATTCATTCATTCATTCATCATTCATTCATTCATTCATTCATTCATTCATTCATTCATTCATTCATTCATTCATTCATTCATTCATTCATGCGTGGAGAAGCTTGCCATTGGGGGCGCTAGTGCACAGCAAAGAATATCCCTGGCTGAATTCAGCCAAGAGACCCTGGATCAGTGACAGAACACCTGTTTTGAATGTAGATGGTACCAAGCTCTTTACCTGGGGTCTTCAGCAGCAGCAGCAGCAGCAGCAGCAAAGCCTTTATTGGCATTGTAACTTATAGTAGAACATTTATCAGTAAAAAAACAAACAAATAGAATGCATCAAATATATACACATACAAGTAGTTCCCATGAGTTCTGTTTGTAATTCCAGCTCTTATCAGTAAAAAGCCCAAACGTAATCACCAAAAGCTACAATCTGTAAGTGCTGACTATTTTATGGTTCGGATAAAAAGTGACACCTGATAATGAGACTGCAACATCTTTCTATAAGTCCTCTGCACTTGCTTGGGTTTGGTTATCAGGGGTCCTGGGTTGGTTTCTAGCAGAACTGTTTCCCGACATATTGAGACGTGGATTGATTATAAAGTGTTACAGATTTCCACATCTAGCATGGGATGGGTCTTCAGTAAGAAAGGACTGGTTAGTTGGTAAGGTGAAGGACCTCTGCCTGGAACCCTGGACAGCTCCTGCCAGTTAGAACAGCCAACACTGACCTTGATAGACCAAAGGTCTGAGAAACAGATGCCATCAGGTCTGTTCATCTGGCTGTCTTTTTGCAGCGCTGTTCTAAAACTCACAAATAGACTGTACTGTATGATCCAGGTAGCCTCATCCAGAGACCTCAATAGCCAGATATGGCGCTGTTGAATTGCCACCTTCCAGCTTCAAGAGGGCTTTCTGGTGGCGAGGGGAGAAAAAAAAGCAATCCCCCCCCCCCGGCCAAATGGCCTGTCATAGGGCTTAGAAAGGGTGGTGTAGGTTCAAGAGCCAGGGCACCATGCCCCCGGCCCTAAATCCCATTCGCCCACAGAACCCCCCTTGCTGGCATTGGAATGCCAGCATAACCCCACTGTGGCCTGGACTTCTGGGTTTTGCGGTGGCAGGGCTGAGGAACAGGTGACCTCCAGGGCATCTGTCTCCTCTGCTGGGATTAATGCACTGGGGAGGCAACTGTGCTGTGCTGCTCCCTCAAGCCGCCCCCCCTCCTGGGATGGGTCTGTTAATATGCTAGTGGGCAGTGGTGAGAGTCAATTAATTTAACAACTGGTTGTTTACAAGCACCGTTTTAACAACCGGTTCTGCTGAAGTGGTGCGAACCTGCTGAATCCCACCACTGCTAGTGGGAATGATTCAGTAGGGAGTATATGGGACATCTGTATGCCCTGCATGGGAGTGACATTGGCATATTTCAGCGGAAATTTGCTTTGACAAACTAATTCCAGAGACCCCTATCATACCAGTTTGAGTTACACTTTCTAGTCAGTGAAACTTAGTGCGAATGAGCTGACGATAAACACACTTCCAAATTTCGAGTTCTAAAAATTCGGCAAGGATCTGGTTTTGTTTACAGCCTGATGCTATTCATATTTACTTGAAAATAAGGCATGGGACCGGCTGCTAGCTATAAGGGGCTTACTCCAGTGGTGGGATCCAGCAGGTCCTCACAGGTTCCCGAGAGCAGGTTACTAATTATTTGCGTGTGCCAAGAGGGGGTTACTAATTGGTGATTTGGCCACGTGATTTTTGCCTTAGTTACGCCCCTCCTCTCAGCAGTAGCGCGCATAACTTGAAGCAGTCTAGCAGGAGGTGCACCGGCGTGCGTGGCAGCCTGCGCCTGCATGCATTCGTTTCCCACCCAAGGACCGGCGCAGTGGCTGCGTCCTTGCTGAGCCCCGCCCAGGAATGCCCCGCCCCTGGAATGCCTGGCCGCACCTCCGTTGTGCCCCGCCCAGCCCCATTGGCGCTACGCCACAGTTTGAATCCCACCACCATGGGAACCTGTTACTAAAATTTTTGGATCCCACCACTGGCTCCCTAGCAGAGAGTGAATGGAATATGGAACCCAGGCCTTAAGATGGTCTTCCATGCCTTGCACTGCAAGTATTTGTTGATAAAACATAGATGATTCCGGATCGGCAGCCGTAATGCAATAACGGAGGTCGTCCAAGCCTAATTATTATAATACCTCGGATATTACCTTGAGTCAAATGATCAAATTGAACATCACTTGAAACCATTCCCCTAACAGGAGATATTCTTGATAACCGGCAGATCTTTTATTACTTGTCTGCATTAATGAGGCCGATCGCGGCAAATTCATTTTGCTGCTTTTTGCGGATATAATAATTAATGCAGTAGAAATTTCATTAGTCATTTAGTGAGAGCGAATGTCCATTTATTATAAAGTGGCCCCATTCTGTGCGAAGCATTTTTAAGTAAAGTGGATAATCATTAATTAATTTGTTTAACATCCATCCTATTACCCCGTTCATCGCGATAAGCCTGAATAGTGTTAATATTGATGGGACCCCTCTGCTGTAATGGTCCTCCCACTTCCTAGGGAAGGTGTTGTTGGCCGCTGCCGTGTACAAGAGTCACCCCTATCCCGGGTGGTTTGGAAGGCAACTATTACAAGCGGGGGGGGGGGGTTGTGTTGGAGGTCTAACAAATTATGCCCACTGCGGAGAAAGTGGATAGACAGCTGACTGGTCACAGTGTGAACAGAATGCTGGACATGATAGGTCCATGGTGGCGAACCTTTGGCACTCCAGATGTTATAGACTACAACTCCCATCAGCCCCAATTGACCATGCTGGCAGGGGCTGATGGGAATTGTAGTCCATAACATCTGGAGTGCCAAAGGTTCGCCACCACTGTGATAGGTTTTGGGTCTTCTTAAGCAAGGCCGCAGATGCGTATCCTGAGGGGGGAACGAGAGGCGGCAGACTCCCCAGGCACCACTCGCTTACATCACGTGGGAGGCATATTTGGCTGCCCAGCCCCCCCTCTTCGCTCCTGCAGGCCAGGAAAACAGCAAAGCCACCACAGAAGGTGGCCACAGCAGAACAGGGGTGAGCACTGGACCCCCAGCTTTCCCCATGCCTGGTTGGAGGGGTTGGGCAGGATGTTGCTGGCTGGGCTCTCTCTTGAACTACAGATGCTGGAGACTGTACTTGGAAACTTCTGCATACCACTGAGCCATGGTGTCTCCCACTCCCTGCACTATGGGATGATGCCTCTCTCCCTGTTCCAGTGCTACCCAGATAACAGTGGCTTTGGAAGTGTCCATTTGCCTGGCCCATCCCATGATGGATGGAGCTCCCGTGGGATGGAGCTACCCACCAGCCAAGGATGTAGACAAGGGTTTTTTCCTCTTAGGTTCAAACCCCCCATTACATATCTGAAGCTCCGCCCCCATTGTGGTTTTTTTTGTATTTGTAGTGTTGTTTTTGGTTTTTGGCCTGCAGGGGGCGCAGTTTTTAGGCTAGCAGCACCAAAATTTCAGGGATTTTTTGGAGACTCTCCTGATGATACCTCCCAGGTTTGGTGAGGTTTGGTTCAGGGGGTCCATACTTATGGACTCCCAAAGGGGGTGCCCCATCCCCCATTGTTTCCAATGGGAGCTAATAGAAGATGGGGGCTACATCTTTGAGGGTCCGTAACTTTGGACACCCTGAGCCAAACTTCACCAAACCTGGGTAGTATCATCAGGAGAGTCTCCTAAAGATAACCTGAAAATTTGGTGCTGCTAGCTTAACAATTGCACCCCTGACAGCAGGCACCCCCCAAATTTCCCCAGAGTCTCCTTTTAAATCCACCCCCTTTGGCATGGATTTAAAGGGAGAATCTGAGGTCCCCAGTTTAAACATTGAAAGTGATGCTGTTTCAGGGTGGGGGATAATCCACCCCCAAACGCTTTCAATGTTTTAACTGGGGGCCCCAGATTTTCCCTTTAATGTGGATTTAAAAGGAGAAAGTGATGCTGTTTGTGGGTGGATTCCGGCATCATAGCGGCCACCCATTGGGGGGGGGGGGGCTCAGATTTTGCACCAGGCTCAATTTTCCCTAGCTACATCTCTGCCCGGAGAGGAGGGCAGAAGGGACTGCCGGCTGCCAGCTGGGAGTCCAGCTGGTGGCGGGGGGCAAGGCGGGGGGGCAGGGAGTATGCCATCCCTGGCCTCAGAGAGCTACTTTTATAAGCACTGAGGCCAGGGGTGGGGCTTGGGGAGGTTTGGCCCCACCCCCAGGGGTGCGTGGGGGTGTGGCCCCACCCCCAACCCCCCCTAAAAATCTATACCCAAGTCAATGCCACCAGCAGTATATAATAATGGGCCCTGAGACTAGAGGTATAGAAAGAGGGAGAACTGTGCCCGGCGTGCATCTGTGCATCATGCCCCCCGCCCCCTTGACGCTGCACCACTGGAAGACTGTGATGGTCCTTAGGGACACCCATTGCAGAGTTAACAGATGGTTATCTGCGAAGACTAGGATCTTTGGGAATAGTCTTGCCCAAGAGGAAATTAGGAGCCAGGAAGTGTATGTTAGTGTAGTAGAGGGATGCAGGACATGATTTTGCTGCCATCTGGAACTAGGCAACCTTGCCTTGTGGACTGGTATGCCTGGTTACAATTCTTGTACAAGATTCTTGCAACTATCATTTTTCAGAGCTCAAAGTCTAGTTCTTGTCCATTTGTCTCTCCAGCTAGCCAAGGGCATCCAAAATACTGCATGAATGGTTACCTGTTCCCTATGCCCATCGCACTTGGACCTTACCCCCACCCTTCCTACGATGCAACTGCAGGTAAGTGCATATTATTAAATGCTTCACATTGGGGTGTAAAAAGGTAAAAGATAAGTGTAAGTACTGTAAGTACTAAGGGGTGGTAACTAGGTGGTTTGCCTTGGGGTTTATGGAGTGATTTGTTATTGCCTTCCCCAGTCCTCAACACTTTCCCTCCAGCAGACTGGGTACTCGTTTTACTGACCTCGGAAAAATGGAAGGTTGAGTTGGCTACCTGAAATTGGCTCTCACTGGGATTGAACTGGAGTCTCTCTGAATTACAGCTGGTCTCTAAACAACACAGATAAATACCCTGGCAGAAAAGAACTGCTTTGGAGGATGGACTCTAAGGCATTATGCAGGCTTTCCCATCCCCAAACCCAGCCCTCTGTAGGTTCCGACCTCAAATAGCCAGGAATTTTCCAACTTGGAGTTGGCAAACTTAGCTGAAAACAAGATGCTGGGCTCAGTGTACATTTTGCATGATCCATCAGTGCTCTTAAGTTCTTGTCTATAGTGCTTTCTGTTGGGCTAGAGCTCGAGGATGCATTTGACCTGTTTCGTTAACATGCACCACTAATTGCTTCCTGTACGCATATTTTCATAAGGGCCTATGGTTATCTGGCTCTTGCAGATGTTCTGGGCTGTGTGACCGTGGTCTGGTGGTTTTTATTCCCAACATTTCACCCACATCTATGGCCGTATGTCCCAGCTCGGTCTCTGCATTCGGCAGAGGCCAATTTGCTGGTTGTTCCTGGCCCTTCTATGATGCGGCTGGCCTCCACTAGGGCCAGGACCTTTATGGGCCTGGCCCCTGCCTGGTGGAACAGCCTCCCTCCATCTGTCTGGGCCCTGCAGGACCTTGGTGAGTTCCGCAGGGCCTGTCAGACTGAGCTGTTCCGCCGGGTTTTTTGGGGGGGGTCGGCTGCTGAGGGTGCCCCCAGTCCCCTACCCTCCTCCCCTTGTTTTCTGTTTGTTTTAATTATGTGGCCCATTTTAGTGGGGACCTTTTCGGTTTCCCGGGGGGGGGGGGTTGTCGGTTTAGTTCTCAGATGCTGGCAGCATTGCTGTTACTGGTTTTAATAAGGAGACAGGGCTTGTATTATATTTGTACTGGTTTTAACCTTCCCCTGTCTGTATATGTTTATTTGTACACTGCCCTGAGCCCTCCGGGAGAGGGCAGTATAGAAATCTAATAATAAACAAACAAACAAACAAACAAATAAATAAATCTTCAGAGGCATGTCATGGCAAGATGTGTTGTTCTTTGCTGTGACATTCCTCTGAAGATACCAGCCATATATGTGGGCAACATGTTAGGAGCAAAACCTACCTAACCAAAGCCACACAGCCCATTAAACCCACAACAGCCAGTTGATTCCACCAATGGAAGCCCATGACAATATGTTGGCCAAAGGTTATGTTAGCATGTCCCCTCCCCCCCCCAATAGTCAGCTTTATATTAATGCTGATGACATTCATGTCTGCCATTGAATCTCCCACAACTTTCTCTGCCATGGAAGTTGTGCTGGGCGCCCTAGAGCCAACCATACACTGTTAGCCTAGCCTACCTCACATGGTTGTGGTTGGAGGATAATGCGGAAAAGCAACTATGTCTTCTGCCCCAGTCTCCTTGGAGGAAGGGCACTGTGAAAACATACTAGGGTTAACAAAAGAAGCACTGGGGGGATTGGTTTTCTTGGTGCATTCATTAAGGCTGCATTCCTAGCCAGCTTTGCTTGACTGTAAGCCCCACTTAGCAAATGTGGGCTTATTTCTGAGTGAACATGGCTAATACTGGGCTGTGTGGGATTGCTGTCCAATTCTATTCCATTGTTTACTTGCACCTGAAACAGATCCAAAGTGGTTGGTGTAACCATAAATTTTCTTGCTGTCAAGTTGCAGCCAACTTGGGGTTTTCAAGGCAAGAGACATTCAGAGGTGGTTTGCCATTGCCTTCCTCTGCATAATGTTCCTGGGCTTTTTTGAGTGGCCCCATTATTGGCTAACCCTGCAGAGTAGGCAACCTTGGCCTCGCAGGAACTCAGCTACCCTTCTGGCACAAACAGGACACAACTCAGGCTTCTATTCATAAGCTCTTTCCTTCTGTCAGGTAGTTAACAACAATCCTGCAAACTTGAGCCTCTGCACCATACCAGTCTCCTCCATCTTGCTCTACTTCCCTTTTATCCCTCTCAGAAGATTATCTCCCTGGGACTTCCCTGCTCCAGTCTTTTAGTGGCTGGTGAGCTGTCTGTCTTGCCCTCCTGGCCTTCCTCCTTGATTGCAGCCTGGCTGAGGCTGTGCTGACCCCATTCCACTCTCTAAGGTTGCTGAACACTGCTAAGTGCAGCTTGGCTAGGGCTGTGCTGCCTCCACGCTGTTCCCTGGAACTGCTGTGGCTTGCTCTTGTGTCTCCAGCTACCCTGCCATGTATCTGCTGTTTTTTCTTGCTCCGGGCTTCCTGGAGGTTTCTGCTCTTCATGGTAAGTCCAGCGGTGGGGCTGTTGTGGAGTGCTCCAGCGTTCCTAAGTGGGCATTTGTAACAAGGAGGGGTGGTGGGGGTGGAACAGGCAGCTCAGTGCTTGGAGGCAAATGCCTTTTGCGTTGTACCATGTTCCTAAGTGTGGTAAAACGTGACACATATGGATATCTACGCATCAGTACAGTCCTATGCAAAGTTACTCCAATCTGAGCTCACTCAAGTCCGTGGGCTTACACTGGAGTAACTCTACATAGGATCAGCTTTTTGAACAATTGTCAGTTTCTGGTGAACTCTGGGGAGCAGATCCAATGAGATGGGTTTACTCTGTCCTCCCTCCAACTTTCTTCTTTTCCACTTGTGCAGTATACCGGGGCTTCTGGACGGCGTTCATTGTGCTGGCTGTCACCAGCAGTCTTGTTGGAGGATTTCTGTTGGTGTGTGGCGTGCCCTTTGTCAACGCGCGCTTTTATAAAGTGGGAGGCGGATTCCTCCTCACGGCTGGTAAGCTGCCAATTTATGATAATTGGATATATGGGGGTGCTGGGAATGCAGAGGCTAAGTGTGTCTTTGTGTATCTCTGTGCGTGTGTGTGTGTATGAGAGAGGGAGGGAGGGAGGGAGGGGGAGAGAATGAGAGAGAGAGAGAGAGAGAGAGAGAGAGAGAGAATTTGAGTGACTGAATGGATGTATGCAGGGAAAGCAAAAAAGTTCCAATAATAAACTGTACAATGTTGCATAAAACAGAAAGATACAAGTTTAGGCAACTGTAAGTTTCCCCCCTTGGCTTTTTCTTCATTTTTGGTGTAGTGGATCAAGGGCTAGATTTCAACAACAGATTTCCCGGGTTCAACCCTGGCTCAGATATGCCACTCACTGAATACTCAGAGAGCAACTCACTCCTTCTTACATATTGGATAGATACTTAGCAGACAGGTGACCTAACGGGACATCTGTGTTTCTCTTCTGCAAAGCTGCAATCTTTCCATTTTTTTCAGGTTGTCCCCAAAGCTGCCACTGAAGTACATGCCAGCCTTTGCAGAGTGAAATGAGATAGGCAAAATTATTTTCGGAGTCATTAAAACAACCCCGGAAGCGCTGACAATTTGAAAACAATTCACTCAACGCCGTGCTCTAGACTCTTGTTCTGTTTCAAACAGCAGCGTGTTCGGTGCTTCTGGGAAGCTCACAGAAAGGACAGGAGACCGAAACCCTCCCTTTAGTTTTTCCAGGGATAAGTTGCCTCTGAACATTTATATACTGAAATGTCCTTCAGTTTATCTGATCTGCTATTGAAGACCTCTTAGCTAGAATCAGGGAATCCCAGTGTCTGACAAATACATTGTCTAAAGCTTCTTTGATGTGTCCTACCAGTCATTTTAATTGTAAGTTCTATAGTTACGGGAGAGCCCGTGGAAAAAAACACAACCTTCACCCCCATTTCTGAAGAAGAAGAGTTTGGATTTATATCCCCCCTTTCTCTCCTGCAGAAGACTCAAAGGCACTTACAATCTCCTTGCCCTTCCCCCCTCACAACAAACACCCTGTGAGGTAGGTGGGGCTGAGAGAGCTCCGAGAAGCTGTGACTAGCCCAAGGTCACCCAGCTGGAGTGTGTGGGAGTGTACAGGCTAATCTGAATTCTCCAGATTAGCCTCCACAGCTCAGGCGGCAGAGCGGGGAATCAAACCCGGTTCCTCCAGATTAGATACACGAGCTCTTAACCTCCTACGCCACAGGTTTTGTTGTTTTCTTTTATGCCCTCCTTCAGCTTTTTTGACAAACTTGGGGGGGGAGAAATCCCTCCCCCACAGTCTAAAGTGGTACAGTCCTTTCAGACACCTCAGCAATTTGACCCTGCAATATCCTGTCACTGGGGATTGGATCCAACCAGACGTTCTATTCATGTAAAAGGGGGAGGAGGATCCTTTTAATTACCAGAAAGGCTATTCTGGGAATCATGGTAGCTTCATGGACAAAAGCTATGTGGCGAAGGAGGCTGGAGTAAGAAGTGGAATTAGATAAGACTAGAGGCAGGAAAGCCTGGGATAAAACAGAAAAACGGGGCGTTGCTTTTTATTTGTTTGTTTGCGGAGGCCTTTTCTTTCTCATTCTTTCCAATGGAAAAACTGGAAATTTGGGCAGGGGTTTCCTGAAAATGTTCCCATAAAGAATAGTTGTTTTGGGTTTTATTTATTTATTTATTTATTTATTTTATTAAATTTATAGGTCGCCTCATCCCCGAAGGGCTCGAGGCGGCTCCCAACCCGGCTGTTTCCAACAGCAAATCATATCACATAAAAGTTAAACCATTAAAACTCAGCAGCAATTAATAAATAAATTAAAACAACCAGATTGTGTAAAACACATATATGCACAGGCGCCCGATCTAAGGCCAAAGAAGAAAGAAAAGGAAGAAGAAAGAAGAAGGAAGGGGAGGAGGTAGGTGGGTCTCAGGTGGAATTAGGGCCCAACCAGGTGGGCCAAACAGGCAGCTTTGATTTCTTGGATGTATGGTTGTGATCTGGTAATTCTTAAAGAGAAACACACCTTACCATTGCATGCCCCTCAAGATGCCAGCCGCAGATACAGGCAAACCGTTGGGAGCAAAAACTACCAGCCCATTTGAGAGACAAGCATCGCACAGATAAATCCGCTAGCAGCTCTTCCGTTCCTGTGTGTGAGATTTCTAGCCCTCTCCCCAACTTTCATTGCATGAGATTTTTACAGCAGCCCTTAGGAACTGGCCCTTATCTGTGAGTCTTCAGTAACTGGATTGCTACTGTCGAAGAGCACCTATGTAGACTTACTTTTCATGTCAGCGAATGAGACACAAGTAGGATTCGTATCTAGGGGTGAATTTCTCGTTCCTGTTTTTTACGTTCCTAAAATCCTCATTTCAATTCCCTTTCTTCCTTTGTGGGAACCAAATCTGTGATTCTTTATTTTTTTGCTTCATGGGATGCCAGATTTTTTCAGGATGGAGGACAGCCATCTATTAGTCCCAGGGCTGCATTTATTTTACTTAAAACATATATTCCCTTTCGTTCTAACTTGGAGAACTGAGGGCGGCTTACAATTTAACAGGTCAGGAATCCAGCCTTCAGATAGCTCAGGAACTTCATTCTATCAGCTCTACCAGCATGGCCAATTGGCCATGCTGACAGAGGCTGATGGGAATTGTAGTTCCTGAACATCTGGAGAGCCGCAGGTTCCCTACCCCTGAAATAAAACAACAATGAACTCTCTCAGCCCCACCTACCTCACAAAGGGTCTGTTGTGGGAAGGGAAAGGATCTAGTAAGCCACCTTGAGTCTCCTTACAGGAGAGAAAGGGGTGGATATAAATCCAAACTCCTCCTCCTCCTCCTCCTCCTCCTCTTCTTCTTAAGCCACAGTTCCACCTAGGTCCCAGGGAGGCACATCTGCCTCCCTTAACGGTTGAGAAGAATTCTTTTATTTAGATCCTGGCCCAGCAGCTCCTTAAATGGAGGACACTTGCCTGTAGTCAGGAGATACCTCTGTATTTCCATTAGCCAGAATGGAATGGAATATGATGGAGTGGGGGGGGCATGCAGTCAGGGTTTGGGGGACACAGTGGGATATATGTTTTCAGAATTAGGACTAATAAAAGGAAACACTTCTTCACGCAACGTGCGATTGGTGTTTGGAATATGCTGCCACAGGAGGTGGTGATGGCCACTCACCTGGATAGCTTTAAAAGGGGCTTGGACAGATTTATGAAGAAGTCGATCTGTGGCTACCAATCTTGATCCTCTTTGATCTGAGATTGCAAATGCCTTAGCAGACCAGGTGCTCAGGAGCAGCAGCAGCAGCAGGCCATTGCTTTCACATCCTGCATGTGAGCTCCCAAAGGCACCTGGTGGGCCACTGCGAGTAGCAGAGTGCTGGACTAGGTGGACTCTGGTCTGATCCAGCTGGCTTGTTCGTATGTTCTTATGTTCCTTTTATTTCCTTAGATTTTGTATTTTTCTACTCCGACGGCTGTTTCCTTATATGTTCTCCAGTTTAATCTTTAATATTAAAGCTTCTTTCCTGTTTAAGAAAGCCGGCTGTGCCTGAAATCCCACCCACATGCTAAGACCGCTCATGCACAGGGAAGCTAAAGTAACTGGAAGCTCTGCCCTTTGTACTTGCTGAGAGGCAGCCTTAACAGCAGGCCCCGTGGCACTGGTGACTAAGTGACTTTGGGGTTTTTAAAGAGGGCTCTATAATTTCTTTCCATGGGAAAAAAAAGCAAAAAAAGTATAAAGCAAAAACAAGGTGTGCTTAAATGTTGTCCTCCGAAACGAGAGTTCTCTGTTGTGGCATTTGTCGCCTGTGCTTACATCGTACACATTTGCATGTAGGAAACGCCAAGAAAGACTGCAGCCTCTCATTATGTTTCATTAGTATCTTGAAGCTTCTGCCAGGCAGAAAGGTGAGGAAAAGGTGGGTAGAGAGTTCACTTTTCTTGTAATTAGCAAATTACAGGGAAGCTGCATCGCTTGGAGAGAGAATGGGGAGTTCATCCACTTGTCCCCACAATTAGCCAACCAAGTTCCACCGGGTGACAGAGTGAGAAAGGAAGATCTGGAGTTTAGTGACCAATTTTCTCCAAATTAAGGTGTTGCATTCCTTTGAGCAGGAAGACAGAGTCAAAAGCCGGCCTGCTCTAATTGTCACTTGACTCTGAAGGAGAAAAAGGTTTCCAGGCGCCATTGAGTTTCCGCGCAATTAGCCCCTCCCCAGAAGTTGCCAATGACCTAAATCAACATTGAAACTGATGCTTATAGTTAATCTCAGGCCTTAATGAATGGAGGCAGGGAGGAGATTTTTTTAAAAAAAATATATATGGATCTGTGTTGTCAATTTATTCAACCAGCTGACCCCACTGAGGAAAGTCAGATTAATGAGAAATATGGCTACAAAGTGCACATTAAATGGCTGGGTCTATTCCATATACATAGTTGTTGAGACCAGTGGTGGGATCCAAAAATTTTAGTAACAGGTTCCCATGGTGGTGGGATTCAAACTGTGGCGTAGCACCAATGGGGCTGGGCAGGGCACAACGAGGGCATGGCTGGGCACTCCGGGGACGGGGCATTCTTGGGCGGGGCTGTGGCAAGGACGCAGCCACTGCGCCGGTCCTTGGGCGGGAAACGAATGCACGCAGGCGCAGGCTGCCACGCACGCCGGTGCACCTCCTGCTAGACTGCTTCCAGTTCTGCGCGCTACTGCTGAGAGGAGGGGTGTAACTAAGGCAAAATCACCAATTAGTAACCCCCTCTCGGCACACACAAATAATTAGTAACCTACTCTCGGGAACCTGTGAGAACCTGCTGGATCCCACCTCTGGTTGAGACTCAGAAACCAGTCTGGGTACCAGCTGTGGACGATGGGATTGCCAAATCTGAGTCAGGGCATTCTTAGATATTTGGGGGTATAGTCTGGTAAGAGCAGAGTGTGGGGGCGGGAGGAACCTTTGTGAGGTACCCTCTGAAGCAGCAGTCTTCCCCAGGTAAACTGATCTTTCTGATCTGCAGATCAACCATAATTCTGAGAGGTTTCCATGTCCAAGAGGTTGGCAACCCCAGGAGGAAAGATGTAGCCATTTGTAGAGTCCCATTACTCCTTCCCACACCTCCATCCACTATTGTTCTCATGGAAGCCTCTTCTATCAGCTGTTCTATCACCTCACAAGGTTTCTGTTGTTCTCATGGAAGCCTCTTCTATCAGCCATGACGGCAAAAATTGACCTTCTTCATTCCAACCCAGTGTGCCATTGGATTTCAAACAGTGGGGACCAAAAAGAGGGGGGATGCCCTTAGCTTCATTTCCACTCTGCCTTTCTCTCCTTGGGGGACCCAAGATGGCTTCCACCATTCTCCTCTCCTTCATTTTACGCTCACAACAGTCCTCTGAAGTAGGTTAGGCTGAATGTGTGTGACTGGCCCAAGGTCATCCAACAAGATTTTTATCCCGGTGTTACCGCGGGGTAACGTTTTTAGAAACTTTAAGCCAAAAAGCTCAAGCCGACAAGGAATAAAATTAAAGAAATAATTTTATTCAGACCAACAAAGGGCAAGTTAGCATCAGAGGAGTCACACCTAAAATGGCTGAAGTCTCTTGTTTTTATAGGTTACATCAAATGGTACCATTAGAAAGAATACACCCTAAAGTTAGCATCAGCAATCAATCATTGAAGAGGGAAGAGACCATCCCCTTACCCAAAACATTTTAGACAGGCAGATGCCCTCATTGGAGAGGGTGTCAGTAATTTATGCTTTTGACGTCCTGTGAACTAAGGCCCAGCATCACCTTATCAGTATTGTTCTTAGTTGCCCTACTTATCTAAACAAAGAGCCTAAACATTTGGCTATGTTCTGGTTTGTATCAGAAAAAGGATAGACTTATGGTGCCAGGGAGAATAAGAAGACCTCAAAGACAACATAGTTGAAAATCTTTTAAATTCCATAAGTAAGCTAGAACAAAGGGTATTCATCAAGGTTATTACTGCTCTGGTTAGTAACAGAGAAAGAGGGGCAAAGAGCAAAGGCCTATATGCATTTTATTTAATTGGCTATGATTAAAGCACAAATTATAAAGACAATGGATTAAAGGGAGAGCAATAATCTATAAGGTTTTTAAAAGAATCCTCAGAATCCACTCTGCGCCTACACCGACACTCTCACCAGTACATCATACTGGGTCATGCTTCCCAGAGGCATTTGGGAGGCTACAGTTGGAAGCAAGGTGTTTTGATTTCAGTTGTGTTTTAGGAATGGAACTTTTGGTGCATGGGTGCTTTGGGCTGGGAGCAGAATATTTAGCAAAGATTCTTTTCTCTCCAGTGGGAACCCCAAAGAGCTTGCAGCATTCTTGCCTCCTCCAGCGTGGTGTAGTGGTTAAGGGCAGGTGGACTCTAATCTGGAGAACCAGGTTTGATTCCCCTCTCCTTCACTTGAGCAGCAGAGTCTAATCTGAAGAACTGGATTCGTCTCCCTGCTCCTCAATATGAAGCCCTCAGGGTGTCCTTGGCCTAGTCACAGTTCTTCAGGACTCTCTCAGCCCCACCTACTTCGCAGTAGGTATTTTTTGCGGGGAGAGGAAGGGAAAGGAGTTTGTAATCCGCCTTAAGCCACTTTACAGGACAGAAAGGTAGGGTATAAATCCAAACTTTTTACATTTATCATCAGAACAACAGCCCTGTGAAGTAGGGTAGCCTGGGAGACTGGCCCAAGGTGGCCCAGCAAGCTTTCCTGGTAGTGTGAGGATTTCACTGTGGATCTGTCAGATCGTAGTCTGATACTCCTACACGGCACTGGCATGTTATGTTACTTTTGGGTTTCATTATTGTGACATATTCCTTCTCTCTCTCACGTGCAGGAATTTTATTTGCCCTGTTGATTTTCCTGTTTGTGATGTGGAAAGAATTTGCTGCCGATCTCGCCAAATACATTCTTCTCGAAAGAAGCGATCGGTGTGAAGATGAGATTCCTGTGAAAGTTTATTACGGATGGTCGTTCATCTTTGCAGCTGCCGGGGTCCCTTTAGTGTTGCTTTCTGGACTTCTCTTTTACCTAGTTGGTTATAGTATTCTCAAGGAGCTGGAGTAAAAGACAAGGACCTCGATCGTCAGTCAGCGAAGGGAACATTGGTGTCATCAAGAAATGATGGGGAAATCTTGTTAACATGAATGCTGTTGTTGGACATGTTGGCAAAAATTAAATTCACGACAAAAGAAGGAATGGCCACAGTGGGAAATTTTTCACCCAGTGAATCCTGGGAATTGAACTTTGTATGCCTTCCCACAAAACACAAATTTTGCGGAGGGGTGTAGGAGGCTGCATGCTCCAAACTGGTTTGAAATCTGAGAAATTGCTATTGTCTCCAATGAACAACCTGGGATCAATTGATTTGTGAGGATATTCAGGACTCATTAGAGAGTCCAAACTCCTTCACAGAACTCCAATTTGTTGCTAGAGAGAGCAGTGAGTGTTAAAATAGGCCTGAAATGGGTATAGCTTTCACCTGTCCATCTACTGGAATCCCAGAGTTTTCCCATCAATTTTTGCAGCATCTTCGTCAACTGCTCCAGCAAGCAGTATTCTTTTATGATGACTTAGGAACTTGCAATTAAATAAGCTAAAATTTTTGGGGAAATGATATAAATCTGCCTCACCTACTAGTTCTTGCTCTTGCTCAACCAGACCTACGTGCACAGAGGTCCAGTCACTGAGAGCGTAGACCTCTTCCATGTAAACCAGAATTAGGATCTTTATTACGGTCATAGACAAGTAAAAGCCAGCATAAGGTGAATATAGTCTACCCAATTAAAAGAAAGCAGAAGGCTTATAGCTGAAAAACAATAGGCACAAGGGGACAATGAAATAGACCGATGTAACTATCAAATCTAAGCATGCTTTATGGCATGGACCATCCTGCCACATATTTCAAGTGCTGCTGCTCAGAACCTAGCAACATTGGATGTTGTATCAGAACTGGTAGCTGTGAGCAGCACAGAAGAATTAACTTGTCCTGTGTGACATGGAAATCTAGATAGCAGTGGTGAAATGGGTTTTTATCCTGTTGTGTATGCCACCCTGAGCCTCCAGGGAAGGGTGGGTTACAAATAGCCCTTCGGGGGTAGAGCGGTATATAGAACTCATAAATAAATAAAAATTAAAAATAAATATAAATAATAAATAAATAAATAGGGCTAGTACGTACATGTTCTATTGTTTCCATGTTTCCAGATTTACAAGGGCATGTCCATGTACAACAGCATCTCCATTCATTTCAAAGGTGAATCCTCTGCAGACATCCGGGGGGGGGGGGCGGAGTTATGTAGCTTGACTGTCATGCATATCAGGAGTACATGAGTCTCCACAGTGTACCCGATATATGCAATCCTGTAAGGCATAGGTGTCAAACTCGCGGCCCTCCAGATGTTATGGACTACAGCATGATGCTGGCAGGGGATGATGGGAACTGTAATCCATAACATCTGGAGGGCCGTGAGTTTGACACCTGTGCTGTAAGGTGTGAACTGGGCAAAAGATGGGTTTTCCAAAGGGTCCTGGTTTGCCATGCATGCCCACATGGAAAATCCATGTGTTTCCTAATTCACATCACAGACTGTGTTTGTCAGGGAATAGGGACTCACATGTTCCTAAAATGCTCAGCTGGCAGGCTCCCTCAATATATCAACAAAAGGCCAGCATCATGACTGCTGAGGGATGAAATAGTCCACGCATATGTTGCTTTTCACACTGAGGTGGGCTCCATTGAAATAAACAGGGAACCCCCATATACTAGATTTCTGTATAAGTGTCAGACAGGTGATGGACACCCAGTTCCAGCTGTCACAACAACCATGTGACTTTGTTACTGCCTGTGGATGCTCCTGTGCACAGAGGTCCAGACTCAAAACAGGGGGAAGTAACATTTTATGCTTTGGTGCTGCACAGAGTAGACCACAATCACCCAGGTTACAAATTACATTATTGACAGGCAGTGTAATGTAGCAATGAATAGCAGAGTAGAAAGATCTGGGTTCAAATCTCCACTCTGTCACCCAGTGTCAACTTGGGCCTCTCTCTCTCTACCATACAGGGTGACTGTGAGCATGAAAAGGAGTGGGGGAAACATGTATTTTATGCTCAGCTTCTGTCAGTGAGGACAGGATGTAAACATGATGTATAGATTATGAAGGTAGGTGGGAATGGTGTCCTTGCTCTGTGTCATGGGGAGAGCTCTTTAACCCAACTAAACGTCTTACCCAGGCGACGATTGGTCCCAAATGTGTATTTTTATAGGATACATAAAAACATTACAAGTCAATGTTTATATTCTTTTGGATTGAAGTGTACATGTCATATACATGGGTGGCAATATGTATAAATAAATAACTTAAATTGAGATTGGGTACAGTGAGGGAGGGACGTTTGCCTTGGACTAATAGCTTGCACCATTAGCAAAATCTACCCCGAAGCTGCTCAGATCTGCAGTATTTATATGAAACACAAGTTATAAATATTCAGCAATAAGGATGAAGTCCCTGTTGACCTTGTAGCTTGCTAAACGCAATCAAATCTGACCGGGATGATGCGTACTTATCAGCTTTGTAAATGCTAATTAAATATAATTTTTTTAAAAAAAATTACTGTAACTAACATGAAAGGTTGGCTGTTAACATGTCTTCTAAATATTTCAAGCATCATGTTATACTGGGAAGAAGACAACATTTTTTGCTTTTTAAAGATGCACTTTGTATTTATGTGTTTTGGCAACATGACGCTTTGAGCTTTGCAAATGTGAACTGCCAACATGGAATCTTAAACTAAAGGAGACCCCACTGATTTCAGATGAAACCAAACCAGAGTTACCTGGCAATTTAAAGTGGTTCATTCTATGTAATAAAGTTGCCATTTTTCCTGTTGAGCGCAACTTTGGCTCTGTCAGCACTTGCTAATTTTTAACACTGTACAGAAGGGGGCTGATACCTGGGAATATTTTGAAATTTCTTCTCCTTTAGACCTGAATCTTCACCCCATTTCACTTTTGCTTCACTCTCATTCAAGTGCCATGTGCATGATTCTTCTTTTATACTACTGTTGCCTTTGCAATGATTTCTCCTGACAAAATGTGCATAATTTAAAATTTCAGCCCCTCCCCCCATTTTTTTTTATCAATGCACACGTGTGCATCTAGTATACAGGGTGGGGAAGATGTTCCTAAATTGCACACTATGGCAAATTGCACATGCTCCAATCCTGAATTAATCTGAGAAATGTGTCTTGCTTTATTCCTAAAATCAGAACAACAAATGAAGGGAATGCATTACAATGGAAGTATGATTTTAAAAACCCAGGTTTTCCACAACAAATTATCATTATGAGGAGGAAAATCCATGTGTTCAATCCAATTGAATGGATTGCTCCGTGCACACACACCACTGATTGGGTGTTGGTAGTTCCCGTTCCATTAAAATAAATGGGGCACCCACTTTAAATAGTGACTGTTTAGATGAATAACCATTAGATTCCCACTACTCTTTGATTAAACATTAACTTGAAGAAGAGCTTTTAGAAATGACATATCTTATTCCCTCCCTTGCACAGAGAAATATTATCTGACATTTGAAAATGCAACACTGTTTCCCTTTTTTTCATTTGAAGTATCTTTTAATTATAACCCCTAGGGTTACGCTTGTACCTCCTCAGATCCCAGAGTAATAACTTTGCTTTATAAATTCCCTTGTTGGATAACTTTTGTCATTTAATAATCTGTTTGGTGTCGAGCTGGACACTTATGGGTCACAGTGAATAAAAGATGATAATCCAGGAGCAGAGCAAGATTTACAGTCCCGTGCCTTTCATCGATCCCATAAAACAACCCAAGCATGCACAAATGATGATCTCGTAAGAGTCGCCCTGGCAGGAGTGTGAGAACAGAACGAAGAATCCATCAGACTTACTGCTACCTACAAAGCCAAGGATCCCTGAAGTTGTGAATATGGAAGAGAATTTTATATTAGGGAATGAAATATTTATTAACTTTCTCCATCTGTTCTTTAAAAAAGATTAGCTTCATGTCATCCAGTCATTTATGGAATACATTTAGTTTAATCACGTATTCACGCCTGGTGGAAAAAGACGTCCCTTGGAGACTTGGGGAATCTGGTCTAGAACGAGCCGGCGGTGGCTTCAAACAAAAAAGAGCTGGTTTTTACTTTTCCTTCTCTGTTCAGCACCTCAGCTTACCATGGAAACAGTATTTTAGAACATGCTGGATTATATCCTACTATGGCAGTCAGCTCAGGGGGGACCTTTCCTCCGAAGGAAGGAGCTTGGGAAGACGTTCCTCTGTACTGAGCCAAGAGGCATGGTAAAATGTCAATACTTTGCAATCAATGCATGTTGCATGAAGAGACCAATGGTTCTGATTCACCTGTCTTTCAGTCCCATGAAAGGGCCCATGGGGGGGGGGGGGGCAGAAAACTCAGAGTCTGCCCTGGGCTCCATTTTCCTATCTAGTCCCCTGGCCTTAGTAAGTTACCAATGTGCATAGCAAGCTCCAGATGTTAAGCTATGTGGCAGGAAAACGAAGCCTCTATACCAGCGATGGTGAACCTTTTCAAGGCCGAGTTCCCAAACTGCAACCCAAAACCCACTTATTAATCGCAAAGTGCCAACACGGCAACTTAACCTGAATACTGAGGTTTTAGTTTAAGCCAGGAAAAATCCAAACCAGGGCGCAGGTTACCTAGGAGTAAGTTGCGGTAGTCGCGGCTTTGCTTTGAAGCAACCGTGCAATGGGTGAATCACGACCCTAGGAGGCTTTACTCAGAAGCAAGCCCCATTGCCAGCAACTGAGCTTACTCCCAGGTAAAGGATCGCGCTTTAGTTCTTTGCATGAAAATCAGTGGGGTTTAACAGCGCTTAGCAGGGTTACCTACACTGCCTCCCCAAAACTCAGTCTTAGGTTTAATGCTAATAATCGAGCCCAGTGGCCCAGGCCAGCCTGGATGTGTGTGGGGGGTACTCTGTTTGCACGTGCCCACAGAGAGGGCTCTGAGTGCCACCTATGACACCTGTGCCATAGGTTCACCACCATTGCTGTATACTCAGATCTGAGTTGTCCTACAGAAAGGGAGCAACAGGCAAGGGACAAGGTGGTTTATTGCTTTCAGTGGATCCAGGGGTGTAGCTAGGGTAAATGGAGCCCGGGGCAAAATCTGAGTTTTGCGCCCCCCCCCCCCCCATTTGGGCAGCATCCCTCCCCCACCACGACCAAACAACATTTTTTGCACCAGGTCATCTCAAAGTCACCATTGCATTATAGAACATGGCCCAACACACAAATCTGAACACACCCCGGGCTCCCTAGTTTAAACAACATTGAAAGTGATGCTATTTTTTGAAGGCGGGGAATCCACCCTGAAACAGCATCACTTTTAATGTTGTTTAAACTACAGAGCCCAGATTCTCCTTTTAAATCCACCTTAAGGGGATACTCTGGGCTCCCTAGTTTAAACAACATTGAAAGTGATGCTGTTTCAGGGTAGATTCCCCACCCCAAACAGCATCATTTTCAACGTTGGTTATTGTGGGTTTTCTGGGCTGTGTGGCCGTGGTCTGGTGTATCTTGTTCCTAATGTTTCACCTGCATCTGTGGCTGGTATTTTCAGAGGTGTATCACAGAGAGAAGTCTATTATACACTGTGTCCAGCCTTCTCTTATAACAGACTTCTCTCTGTGATACACTTCTGAAGATGCCAGCCACAGATGCAGGCGAAATGTTAGGAACAAGATCTATCAGACCACGGCTACACAGCCTGTAAAACTCACAACTACCAGTTGAATCTGGTTTTTGAAAGCCTTCAACAATACTTTTAATGTTTTTTTTAATCTAGGGAGCCCAGATTCTCCCTTTAAATCCACTCCAAAGGAGGTGGATTTAAAGAGAGAACCTGGGGAAAATTTGAGGGTGCCTGTCAGGGGAGCAATGTTTAAGCTAACAGTACCAAACTTTTAGGCTATCTTCAGAAGACTCTCCTGATTAAACCACCCAGGTTTAGTGAAGTTTGGTTCAGGAAGCCCAAAGTTATGGACCCTCAAAAGGATAGCCCCATCTACCATTAGCTCCCATTGGAAACAATGGAGGATGGAGCACCCCTTTTGGGGGTCCATAACTTTGGACCCCCTGAACCAAACTGCACCAAACCTGGGTGGTATCAGCAGGAGACTATCCTTATGATACCACCTAGGTTTAGTGAAGTTTGATTCAGGGGATCCAAAGTTATGGACCCTCAAAATGGTAGCCCCGTTTACTATTAGCTCCCATTGGAAATAATGGAGTATGGGGTCACCCATTTTGGGGGTCCATAGCTTTGGACCCCCTGAACCAAACTGCACCAAACTTGGCTGGTATCATCAGGAGAGTCACCTGACAATAGTCTGAAGGTTTGGTGCAGCTAGCCTAAAAACTGCGCCCCCTGCAGGCCAAAAATGGGGAAAACCCTGAAAAATAGAAAAAGCCACTAACGAACCTGCAATTTTTGCGCCCACCACGAGGTGGCGCCCGGGGCACTTGTCCCCGGATGTCCCCATGGTAGCTGCGCCTCTGAGTGGATCCAGAGTTCATACCCTTGTGCCAGAATCAGAGGTGGGATCCAGCATGTTCTCACAGGTTCCCGAGAGTAGGTTACTAATTATTTGTGTGTGCCAAGAGGGGGTTACTAATTGGTGATTTTGCCATGCAATTTTTGCCTTAGTTACACCCCTCCTCTCAGCAGCAGCAGCGTGTAGAACTTGAAGCAGTCTAGCAGGAGGTGCACCAGCGTGAGCAGGCGAGCCTGCTTCGCGCCTGCGCTGCATTCGGGCTTCCCCCGCCCCAAGGACCGGGCGGCCCTGCCACAGCCCCACGTTCCAGGAATGCCCCACCCTCTACAGAATGCCCTGACAAGCTCCCCGCCGCGGCCCCCCCACTTCAGCCTCTCATTTGCACTACGCCACAGTTTGAATCCCACCACCATGGGAACCTGTTACTAAAATTTTTGGATCCCACCCCTGGCCAGAATCCTTTACACCAGTAAAGTTGCAGCCCAATTGGTGCAAGGCAGGTCAGGATTGGGTCTAACAAATACACTTTCCGAACACGAATACTGAAAATGGTGATTTGATCTCCCTTTAATGAATTTTAGTCAAGGATCTCTTCAAGGATACCTTGCTCCCATTAGCATTTGACATTAGTAAGCAATGAATAATTCCATTTTTTCTTGCCAACGTCTGGGACACTTCTTGCTTTATTTGCTACCCACTTGAAAGTCTGCAAGAAATGCTAATAAGCCAAAGTGCTAAAAACGCACACATCTGCTTGACGATAGGCTAGAGCCAAGGTAAAAAGCTGATTGTGCGCATACTTTGAAGGGAGAACGTTTGGGTAAAGGTAACTTGAAAAGCTTCCGGGGAAATGGTAATATGAGTGAAGAAGGAAACTCCAATTTACAAATCACTAAATGGCTAAACCAGAATCTTTGCCATTAGGACCAAACCACGTGTTTGCCTTTTCCACACAAGTTATTTACTAAGAGACCCATCCAAGGGGGGAGGAATCAGTCTGTGGGAGTGATGTATGACTGTGCTGCACGGGCGGAGCGAGGGGGGACTGCGCCCAAGTCATGTCTGCGTCCTGTGCCCCTGTCACAAACCGAATCAAAATGGCATCTTTCCCATCTTTTAGCTCCCTCTGCTGCTATCCCTTCTTCATGGATTACCTGCCAAGACTTTGCCAAAGTCTTTTTGACTTTTCGTGAAAACCAAAATAGGGCAATCAAAATTAATCATGCAAATGAAACACACTTCGGCATTATTTCCCCCCCATTTGCATAATTTATTCCCTAAGCAGGATACAGGCCTGCGGAACAGGAGACACCTTGAACCTGATTACCGTCTAATATCTGGAAAACAGATTTGGGCATTTACATGTAATATGTTGTGCATGGGATTTTATGATGCGATTTGGAAGGAGTCGCTGAACTCGGGGGAAACATGAGCTTTGAATTTGCCAGACTTGTTCTGGACACCTTCGTAGCCTCATTTCTTTCTGAAATGGCTGTGCAAAGGAGAGGTTTCAGACTGGGAGACCAGTTGCCTGCCACACTGGCATTGTCCTCCTAGCCAAGCAGCTAGGGCTGGTTCCGCATGGGCCAAAAACAGTGGCGTGAAAACGGTGTGAAAACAGTATAAACTGTTTTACACTGGTGGTTTCCGCACAGCCAAGGGAGAGACCCTGCATCGGCATTAATCATGCCGATGCTAGCCTCTGGGGCCAGCTCTCGCACAAACGGCCCTCTATACGGGGAGCAAGCTCCGCACAGTCACAGATTTGTCAGCTCCAAATGCCAGCATTTTGTTAATACTGTCGCTCGAGTCGTTAGCCTGAGGAGGGAAGGGGACACTTCATTGGCCATGTTTAGCGACGGCTGAGGCACCGGAGACCAGGGGGCATGTCCCCTTCCCTCCTCAGAGTTTGCCGCACGATAGAGCCCACGCTGGGCTGCCAGCAGAAGGTGCAACGCAGGCGTTTGGGGCTGGGGAGGGGAAGGGAAAACTCCAGCTTCCACCCTCTGCCGTTCGCATGGCAGTGGATGGAAGCCGGGCGTTTGCAGGAAAACTCACTCCCCAAGCGAGTTTTGAATACACCGTTTGGGCGGGCACAGAGCGCTGCTGCATCGATTTGGCAGTGGCGCCTGTGCGAAGGGTTCCCGCCAAAACGGTGTTTTACCGGGCTTTCAGCCCGTGCAGAAACCGCCCATGTTTTTAACCCTTTTACTCCATTTTCACACCGGTTTCACACTGCTTTTTTTGGCCCATGAGGAATCAGCCTAGGATTGTGAAACTCCTCCCTGACTCAAGGGAGTTTTTATGGTGTGCAGCTGCAGTTCTGTGAGACCCAGTGTGGTGCAGTGGTTAAGATGTTGGTCTAGGACTTGGAAAAAAACCCAGGTTCGAATCCCCACTCTGCTATGGAGACTTGCTGGGTGACCTTGGGCCTGACACGTATTTGGATGAGAGACCTCCAAGGAATAACAGGGTTGTGTCACAGAGGAAGGCAATGGCAGCCCACCTCTGAACATCTCTTGCAAGGCTGGCAGGAAAGAGGTGTTCCACCAGGTGAACGGTTGAGGACAGTAATGGTCTCAATCAGCACCTAGCCTCCCCCTTTCCTCCCCTGCTTCTCCCCCCGACTTTTGGTAGTGTACTGTCCTGGTGCATAGCAGATATTTGAACCAGATCATCTTCCAGGGAGATCACCTTTGGGGTTGCACCGGTTTGTTATTATTTGGGAATGCTAGTGGTTTTTAATTGTTTTGCTCATGCACTGTATTTATTTATGTACTATAAGTGACCCTGAGCCCAGCCTGCCCATGGAGGGTAAAGTATAAATAAAATGAATAATAATAATAATAGTTATTGTTATTAATAGTTACAAATATTTATCATGAAGGCAACAACAACAATGACAATGACAGCTAATCTTATTCTTATTATTGTTGTCTTGAAAAGGTGTGATTTCATGGCAAAAACCCTAAACAAAAAAACCCTGTAGTTTTCAACAGTGCGCTTTAAGGCAATTTTGCAGCACTGTGATTTTGGGGGGGGGGGCGGGGGCGGGATTCCTGTACCATTCCTTATCATCTGAACTGGATGGAGTCTCCCTGAAAGAAGAGGAGGCCACTTCAAATGGATGCTGAAACCAGAAGAATGTAGCACCCCCTAGTGGACACTCCAGCATGGCATGTGCAGAAGACATCTCGCACTTAGACTTCATTGGAGCCAGACACTTGGATTTCCTGTCTGATTCAGAGAATGCACACACAGACCCTGTTCACCTTCCAGATCCCAGGAACAATGTCTGAACTATTACTTTATTTAGAAATCTAGTCAAAGCCTCTCCAACAATCATCTTGAGGAGGCTCAAAAAACAAAGGCTGATTCCGCATGGGCCAAAAACAGCAGTGTGGAAACGGTGTGAAAATGTTGTAAAGGGGTTTGAAATGGTGTTAAAGGGTTTATACTGTTTTCACACCGCTGTTTTTGGCCCATGCGGAATCAGCCAAAGAAACAAGCCCCCATAAAAAGCATTAAAAACAGCAAGAGAACAATCGATATTAAAGCACGTCATTACAGCAAGCCATAAAACATTAACCTGACTAAAATAATATATACAAATAAGCCTAAAAGCAGAACAACCACAATGAAAGACTATGAACCCAGAAGGAAAACCCCCTTAGGAGATGAAGCTTGCAGTGGCTTGGAGCAGAGGTCCCCACCGTGGTGCCTGCAGATGCCACGGAGTCTGCCAACACCTTTCCAGGTGCCTGCCAGGTGTTTTTAGAATGCGGGCCAGACCAAGTGCAGTTTTTCCACTATACTAAACTATATTAAAACATGGGGAACCCACAAGGACTTGCAGGCAGAGGTGGGATCCAGCAGGTTCTCACAGGTTCCCGAGAGTAGGTTACTAATTATTTGTGTGTGCCGAGAGGGGGTTACTAATTGGTGATTTTGCTAATGCAGATTTTTCTTTTGCCTTAGTTTCGCACTTCCTCTCAGCAGTAGCATCGCAGAACTTGAAGCAGTCTTAGCAGGAGGTGCACGGGCATGGCAGGTGCCTTCTGTGTAATCACCGGGCAGGCAGCTCTGTGAATCCGGCGCAGCCTGTGCTCATGCCAGTATCTGCTTTCCCACCCAAGGACTGGGCGCAAGAGAGGCTGCGGCCTCCTGCTACAAATCAACCCGCCTTCCAGGGAATGCCTCCCACCCCTGGACAAATGCCTGCAGCCATGCCCCCCCCGCCCTAGCGTTCTCGGCCCCAGCTCCCTAACATTGGTGCTACACCACAGTTTGAATCCCACCACCATGGGAACCTGTTACTAAAATTTTTGGATCCCACCACTGCTTGCAGGGGCATCTCATATCCCCCGCCCCCAAACCCCCCAATTTCATCTTTCACTTTCCTGGCAGCCCCGTAGGCTGGTCTGTCTCCCATCTTCTCTTTTCCTTCCCTCTCCTTTGCACCCTCTGTCCAGAAATTCAAAGACCTGGTAACATAGTGGAATAGGCCAGGTACAGTTGCACATCATTGCATTATTCTGGAATAATGAGAAAGTGTTTCTTTACGTGTTTTTTAGGAGTTCCTGCAATATATCTTGCCTCTTCACCTTATCAGATCTTGAAAGCAAAGCAGAATCAGGGCTGGTTAGAACTTGCATGGGAGACAGCAAAGGAAGTCCAGATTTGCTTTGCAGAGGCAAATCATCTCAGAATTGCTAGACAGAGGCAAGCAATGGCAAACCGTCTCTGTACATGTCTTGCCTTGAAAATCCCACAGGATTGCCAGAAGTCGGCTCTGACAATGGCAACAAACAAAACAATGTCTCTGCTTTTTTTCTGTAGCTAGGAAAATGAAATATGTTGTATGTGCTGTATTACATTTTATGCTATATATTGAAAATATAATTTTGAACAAAAATCCTTACTGATATTGTATCTCTTGGGGGACCCAATGCAGGAAACGAGAGGTACCCATTCAGCCATATGCTGACCAATACTCAGTTCCAGTCCCTAGAGAGCCAGCGAGGTGCAATGGTTAAGAGCAGGTGGATTCTAATCTGGAGAACTGGGTTTGATTCCCTACTTCTCCACCTGAGTGGCGGAGGCTTCTCGGGTGAACCAGATGTGTTTCTGCACTCCTACATTCCTGCTGGGTGACCTTGGGCTAGTCACAGTTCTCTCTAAACTCTCTCAGCCCCACCTACCTCACAAGGTGTCTGTTGTGGGGAGAGGAAGGGAAAGGAGCTTGTAAGCCACCTTGAGTCTCCTTACTGAAGAGAAAGATGGGGTATAAATCCAAACTCTTCTTCTTCTTCTTCTTCTTCTTCTTCTTCTTCTTCTTCTTCTTCTTCTTCTTCTTCTTCTTCTTCTTCTTCTTCTTCTTCTTCTTCTTCTTCTTCTTCTTCTTCTTCTTCTTCTTCTTCTTCTCTTGGCTTACCTTTCCTACTGAACATAATACTGATTTGTCAAACAACATGCCATTGAAAAGCACACATTCTATGAGAGTGGGGAATTCAGAGTGCAGAAACAGAAAACTAGCACGCACACAAAAATAAAGAACCACGAATTTCATTTGTGCAAGGGAGTAGTAAAATTGAAAGAGGAATCAGGTGGAAGTGCAGAGGCTGAGAAATCTGGAACACACCCGGCTGGGCACCTCGCCTTATCCACGAATCCACCACCAGCGTGGCTGAGAAAGCTACCAGGCCCACCTTGAAGTCTCCAACAGAGAGTACATTTCCTGCAGTCAGGAAGCAAGCAGCTTTACCAGTCCTGGGGATTCCTGATAGACTTAAAAACCACTGGCTTTTGCTGTGCGCGGAGCCTCCGCCAACGCCATGGGCACTTCAAAAGGACATCAAAGGCGAGAGCTGCTCGTCGCTTGGGCGAACGGAGCGGCTGAAAGCGGCGGATTGAGCCTGGTGGTTTCAGGATCTTAGAGCATGAAGTGCCTTTCATTCATTTTAAATTAATTAAAGTGGGGGAACACTGAAGGAGGAATAGCGGAAGATTTCTTTCTTTCTTTCTTTTTTTTGGATGTTCTTTTTCTTCTTCTCGGAAATGCAATGGGAGCCTGGAAGCCAGATTAAACAGATTTTCTTAAAAGATGAAAAATATTCAGAGTCTTAATAGGGACGACAAACGCAACAGACATCAGGACTCATTTAAAAAAAACCCTTTTAGCCATTGATACAGCGGCCAACTATCTCTTAGCCTAATTTGTCTTACAGGGCTGTTGTGAAGAAGAAGAAGAAGAAGAGTTTGGATTTATAACCCCCCTTTCTCTCCTGTAGGAGACTCAAAGGGGCTTACAATCTCCTTTCCCTTCCCCTCCTCACAACAAACACCCTGTGAGGTGGGTGGGGCTGAGAGAGCTCCGAGAAGCTGTGACTAGCCCAAGGTCACCCAGCTGGCGTGTGTGGGAGTGCACAGGCTAATCTGAATTCCCCAGATAAGCCTCCACAGCTCAGGCGGCAGAGCTGGGAATCAAACTCAGTTCCTCCAGATTAGATACACGAGCTCTTAACCTCCTACGCCACTGCTGCTCCTATATCTCCTATAGGCCTCCTACATGCTGCTTGGAGTAAGACTGGGATAATAATGAATGGATGATTTATCACCTTTCTAGGAATCTCATGGGATTGGGGGATCTCATAAGCAGGAAACATGCCCTGTAAAAGTTTGTACATCAAAGTATTTGTGTCTTAAAAAAATTAATTTATACCCTGCTTTTCTCACCATCCATAACAGCTTACAATATTACCTGCCTCTCATCTTTCCTTTGGAGATGGAGCAGTTATAAGAGAACGCAGTAGAAACCTCAGTCGGGGAAAGATGACACACTTATGTCGATCCTAGGGGTTTGAATATAGTGACTTTTATACCCCAGGAAAACAGTAGGCTTGATAAGGCCTGGGTGAAATAACAACTAGTCCGTAAGTGTTATTGCCTATTGTGGATTTTCTCTGTAAATGCAGTTGGCCCAAAACACACTTTTCTCGTATATATTTAATGATTGCGAAGACATCTGTGCATGCCTGATATTTTGTACTGTATACCAGTGAGTAAAAAGAAGTTTTAAAATTTATTTTTGGAATCTGTAGGTGTTTTCATCCTGAAGCTTTCAGGTGCAGAGTGCTATGGTTATAACCTCCAGGTGGGACTTGGAAATCTCCCAGAATTACGATGATCTCCGGGCAACAGAGGGTGTTTTCCCACTTACCAGTAGCTGCACGCTACTGTAGGCAAGTAGCGCTGGGTCCCCCGGCACTCCCCACTACAGGGGCGGTGACAACACAGCCGCCCCGATGCTGCCGCTGTCGCGCCCCCTCAGCGTGTGTCATTCCTGGCGCTCTTCTAAACGGCGCCTTTTGATGACAGCCGCATAAGTGGGGAAGCCCGGGCGTGCACCAGAAATGACGCGCACTAAGAACAGCGTGCGGCATAGGGGGGGCGTGGCAAGTGGGGAAACGCCCAGAAATCAGTTTCCCTGGGGGAAATGACTGCTTTTGAGAGTAGGCTGTAGGGCAGAGGTGTCCAACTCTGGCGCATCAGATGCTCATGGACTACAATTCCCATCAGCCACGCCAGCAGGGGCTGATGGGAATTGTGGTCCATGAATATCTGACGCACCAGAGTTGGACACCCCTGCTGTAGGACATTGTACTATGTTGATGGCCTTCTCCACCCCAAACCCTGCCTTCCCTAGGGTCCACCTCCCCAACCCCCCCCCCCGCAAATCTCCAGATATTTCCCAGACCAGCCCTATTTCCATGGCAGACTAGGGATTCAATCTCGAGCTTCCCAGCTAGTCTGACGCTCAAACCACTAGACCGCACTGACTGTCCCCTTTTCTTTAATTCTTTTATTACAGGTCTCTGAACCCGTGGATGGGAATTCTTCCCGATTTGCTGCACGCTCTGAGCAAAGAAGAAAACCGGCAGAGTTCACTTGAGTCCCAGCTGGCTCGCTCTGTATTGTGCTGAATGCGATAGATTTGGATATTGCAAGAGGCTTTTCATTCATGGCGTATCTCAAAGCTCTTTTTCAAAGGGAGAGCAAAACCTGGTTAGTTCAGTAACTCTGCAGGCCGACGGTGTGTCCATTATATGCCGAACAATGGGCCACACAGACAGCCTGGGCTATCCCTCGCTGCCGGAGAGAATGCTGGACTAAGCTCAGAGTAGCTCCTGCAGGTTTCAAACGGCACTTGTTGAACTATAGCTTTTTTTTCTTAGACACACACCAGAACCTGACGCGTTCCTCCTTCCCTGCCCCACCCAGATCTCCAGCCTGTCAGTTATGATAAAGAAATCTGCAAAACCAAAGAATCAAAGGGAACGACATCGCTTCTGAAACTGAGCTTGGGAGTGAGACCAAACCTGTCAGTTTCAGTAATCTCACAATTTTGATTTTGTTTCTCCTATGGGAGAAATGAACCCCCCAAGCAACGTACCAAAGGAAGCACTTCTGCACTCAAGCAGTAAGGGTTTCCAGGGCAGGGAGATAGGGGAGGCAGGTACTTACTGTGGAGTAGGCTTCTTCTCATTGCTGCATAATGACATCACTTCCAGTGTAACCCAGAACCACCAGGCCAGGTGACACTCTAGCACTCACCCCAAAACTCTATGCTTTCCACATTTTTTTTTCTGAGCAAGTGCTAGAGCAATGATGGCGAACCTTTTTTGAGACCGAGTGCCCAAACTGCAACCCAAACTCTACTTATTTATTGCAAAGTGCCAACCCCCAGCAATTTAACATGAATGCTGAGGTTTTAGTTTAGAAAAAAAACGGTTGGCTCCCTCTTCCTCCGCCCCACCGGCTTGAGCAGGGGCCAGCAAGTCCCATGTGCACCCCTTTGTGCCTCTCTAGCATCCCTGCCTCCTCTGCACCCCCCCCCCGCTCCGGGACAGCAGCCACCTGGAGCACAGGCACCAGTCCCGCCAGCCGAGTCCTCACCACGGTGCGCGCACGTTGTGCTCAGTGGCCCAGGCCAGCCTAGATGTGTGTAGGGGTGTGTGATTTTCCGCCCCCCATATGACGAACTCTGTGTGCGGGTGCCCACAGAGAGGGCTCCGAGTGTCACCTCTGGCACCCGTGCCATAGGTTTGCCATCACTGTGCTAGAGTGTTGCCTTGGTGAGATGCTGTTGCTTTTGAGTTGTGCCAGAAGTGACATAATCACAATGTGGCAAAGATTGCTGCTCTCCGGTTTGACTGGTCTGCTTCCACCCGCCTATCAGCTGAGTGTTGGCAGGCATGGGTGATACTTACAGGGAGTTTGTTTGCTAAAGTGGGCACCTGATAAGTCTATCAGTAGTGCAACATGTTGCCAGTGGACATAATGATACCCAGGTAACTTTAAAAAGAATGGGACAGGTTCATGGATCAGAAGCCCATTAACAGCTACTTGCCATGGCAACCAAAGGAAACCTCCACATCCCGTGACAGAAGACCTTAGAATGCCAGTGTTCAGTGGCAATGTGAGGGAAAAACTTTGGCCTCTATACTCTGCTTATGCGCCCCCAAGGGCTATCTGATTGGCTACTCTATGAAACAGGATGCTGGACTAGATGATGGACCATAAGTCTGATCCAGCAGGGGCCTTTTGGGTTCAATTACTTTCTTATTTTTAGACTCTGTTTTCCCTTGAATTTTCTCCCTAAAATCAACGTGTTTTTCAATGCCATTATTGTCAGCGGTGCAAAATAAACAAAGAAACATCAAGAACAACAAAACGGATGACAGAAGCCAAAACCACTGGGAACACATGAAATCGGAATGGAGCTAAAAATGGCTGGAACAGCTCGTTCCTGTCATCAAAAGATGATAATGCAAGCAGAAGCAGTGGCTAAAGATTCCTACCCCAAATCCCTGCACTCTCTTCACTATTCCACATAAATTAAGGATGCATGAACACCTGCCACTTGGGCTCACTGCTCGTCACAAACAAATAGCCAGGTTTTTGTTAAACAGTTTAGCTGTTCAGGAACAGTTCGGACCTGTTTGCTTCTTTGGTGGCAAAAAGTGCCATCAAGTTGCAGCACACTCATGGTGACACTGTAGGATTTTCAAGGCAATGGATGTCCAGAGGTGTTTTGCTGTTGCTGGGCTCTGAATAGCAATTGTGGACTCCCTTGGTAGCCTCTCATCTAAGTCCTAAATCAGAGCCAGTCCTCCTTGGCTCCTGAGACCTCACAAGTTCAGGCTATTCTTGCCAGGGATGCCAGGATTACAGGTCATCTCCAGACTACAGAGATCAGTTTACCTGGAAAAATGGATGCTTTCGAGGATGGGCTGTGTGACATTGTACACCACTGTTCTCTGCAGGCTTCAATCCAAAATCTGCTGATTTCGCATGGGCCAAAAACAGTGGTGTGAAAACAGTGTGAAAACAGTATAAACCCTTTTACACCGTTTTAAACCCTTTTACACCATTTTCACACTGTTTTCACACTGCTGTTTTTGGCCCATGCGGAATCAGCCTAGGACATTTTTGCAGCAGGAGGAATCTTTGCAGAGACAAATGAACTCCAACTTGATTTTTTGTAAGAACAAGCTTATATGTGACTTATTGACCAACACTGAAAATGCTATGCACTCACAAGCCTCTGAAGACTTGCCAAAGCCAGAACATATCTGGAAACTGATGGCTCAGGTTGGGTTTTTATTAAGTCATCCCTGTGGAAATTAGGGAAGCAATTGTAGAAAGGTTGACTAGTACTTATGAAAGGTTGGCTAGTACTTTATTATTGAGTTGAGTTGTGGGTTGCTGTGTTGCATTGGTCTGGTAGATCTTGTCTGGACAAAGCCATTCACCTGCATCTGTGGCTGGCATCTTCAGAGGTGTATCACAGAGAGAAGTCAGTTACACACTGTTTCAGTGAAAACAGTGAAAAACAGTGAAACAGCGTATAACAGATTTCTCTCTGTGATACCCCTCTGAAAATGCCAGTCACAGGTGCAGGCGAAACATTAAGTACAAGATCCACCAGACCACGACCACACAGCCCGGAAAACCCACAACAACCAGTTGAATCCAGTCGCGAAAGCCTTTGACAGTACTTATTACTGTATGAAGGTACAGAGGGGCATTACTAAGATACAGCCCCATAAGTGTATATATTATAGACTTCGTAAACTCACAAGTTATACAGTCTAGGACTGCTAGCACCACTGTGTGCAAATAATTGCTTGCTTAGTGTCCCCCGCAAAATCTGCAGGAGTTTCTCAATTGGGAGTTGGCAACTCTACCCTCCCACACCCCATCAGTGGCCAAGGGGGTCCTGGAAACCTTAACCCTGCCACATCCAAGTTAGGACATTTATTTGTTTACTTTTCACATGTTCAAATCAGCAGTGTTTCATACATGCACTTTTCCACATAGGACAGGAGTCCTATTTTCTCGTTCCCAAGAGTCCAGTTGCAGCTTTAAGCTCTTCAACAGCAAATCACATAAAGAGTCAGCAAGTCAGTCTGCAAGTTTTTTTTATAAATGAATACGGTATTTTTTAAAGAAAAATTGCTACCATTAGTGGTTGCTGAAGTCCATATTATTGATCATTATTTTGCCCATGCACATTTTTGCACAGCCTTATGGGAAGTACAGTTACCCCCTTCATGGTGTTTAATTATCTGAAATATTAAAACATCCATGGCCATAGTTAGAATCATCTCAGCCCCCATAACTAGGTGAAACAGACTAGCTTGTGCACTCCAGCACATGCCAGCTGGGTGACCTTGGGCTAGTCACAGTTCTTCGGAGCTCTCTCAGCCCCACCTACCTCACAGGGTGTTTGTTGTAGGGAGGGAGAGGGAAAGGAGATTAAAAGCCCCTTTGAGTCTCCTTACTGAAGAGAAAGATGGGGTATAAATCCAAACTCCTGCTCCTGCTCCTCCTGCTCCTCCTGCTCCTGCTCCTCCTGCTCCTGCTCCTCCTGCTCCTGCTCCTCCTCCTCCTCCTCCTCCTCCTCCTCCTCCTCCTCCTCCTCCTCCTCCTCCTCCTCTTCTTCTTCTTCTTCTTCTTCTTCTTCTTCTTCTTCTTCTTCTTCTTCTTCTTCTTCTTCTTCTTCCTGTAAACACTGAAAAGAAAGAAATTCTGGACATCTGTTCCTATTGGCACACATCCTTAATTAGGTACAAGATCAACCAATTCTTGCTACTAACTACAGTTAATTGCCAATAGACTGTAGTCTTATTACAGGAACATCTCTGTCTGCCGATAAGAGCGAGTGAGTCCGAGTGTTAAGCAAATTCAGATCCGCATACCAGGGCTGTTGACCAACCCGCCATTTTATCTTTCAATCGACGTGTATATTTCTGAAATGCCATTCCATTGCCTTTTTGATGTACTGAAGGAAGACGTCAGCTTCCAACTTAGTAAAAGCTACCGTTCGTTGCTTTGATGAAAAAAACCTTCTTTGATATCCCCCCCACCCCATTCAGTGGAAACAAACGAGCTTCTCTCATATTCTCCTGTTGTAATTGATAGAATTCTGCATTCTTAAATTTGGCGCAGTCAGCCTCTTCGTTATTTTTTTAGATTTGACCTGGAATCCCTTCGGTTACAATTTGCCCCAAAGATGAATCAGTGGAAGAGATAGGCCCCCTCCCGACTGGTCAAAAAACTGTGTACATGACTACTCTTGTTTTATGCATATTTGTTCATCTGCTCAGTGTCTCTCTTAGGCTGCTTTGTATGCCCTTGGCTTGTTTTTAATGGCTTGCTTTTCATAATGATACATTACATTGCTGGGTTTATAAAAAATAATTTCACGGTGTGGCTTTTACTTGGGAGTTGCCTCCGGCAGGTCTCTGGTGAGGCAGCGTGTACACTCTCCGAGTAAATAAGTAAATAAAATATTGTGAGCTTGCTTCACTGAGCTCGACAGTTCAGCCGGAGAGCAGAGGGGCACACGGCAGATTCAGAGGTGGGATCCAGCAGGTTCCCACAGGTTCCCGAGAGTAGGTTACTAACTATTTGTGTGTGCCGAGAGGGGGTTACTAATTGGTGATTTTAAGCTAATGCTGCATTTTTTGCCTTTAGTTAAGCGCCCCTCCTCTCCAGCAGTAGCGTGCAGTGAACTCTAGAAGCAGTCTAGCAGGAGGTTTCACCAAGGCATGCAGTGGCAGCCTGGCGCCTGCGTTGCATTTGTTTCCAGCCCAAGGGACCTACAGCAAGAAGGCGTTTCCTTTGTCACAGCGCCTCGCCCATAGGAATGCCCCCCCACCACATGCCCTCACTTCAGCACACCATTAGTGCTACGCCACAGTTTGAATCCCACCGCCATGGGAACCTGTTACTAAAATTTTTGGATCCCACCACTGGGCAGATTCCCAGCTTTCCAGAGAAAGGAACAGGAAACAGTCGACCACCTTCCAGACTGGTTGGATCTAGCTTCTTCTGAAAGCTCCCCAGCCTCTGGCCACCATCTGCCATCAATGGGACCCACAAAGGGATGAATCAGGGTTGCCAGGTGTTGAGGGGATAGAGTTCAGGTTCAGGTTGGGAAACTCCTGGAGATTTGGGGGTGGAGCC